>NW_022900921.1:38961604-39004161 GCF_012274545.1 Fukomys damarensis
TTTTTTTTTTTTTTTTTTTTTTGGTACTGAGTTTCGAACTCGGGCCCTTGTGCTTGCGAGGCAGGCGGCTGAACCACTGAACTAAATCCCAGCCCACCTATCTCTTTCTTAAATCCTGTCTTCACAGCTTCTTTCTGCCTTGCTGATGCTCAGATATCTTCATATTGATTATTTTTACATATGTTTTCTAACTAACTGTTCTTAACAATAGGATTGGCCATAAAGAAACTAGTATGTTATTGTTGCAAAGAACTAGCATGTGAATCTATGATTTTGAAAATATACTGTAAAGAATTCACAAGATTAAACTGTCTAGAACCTGTTATTTTCTTAAGCTCTCCCCAATCATTTTCTAATTTGTCCTATATAGTAAGCCACATTTAATATATTTCCATTAGATTATAATCATGTGTATCTATTTCTTTCAGAGAGTCACGATTTCATACTATTCATTACATTGAGTTGTTCACTCTCATTTTATTTCCCAGATGTTTTGTCCTGGTCATATAGGTCTTCCTTTCTCTACACTTTTCCCTTTTGTAATTTATTTTTCAGTGTGAGGATTGAACCTAGGGCCTTCTGCACACTAAGCTAGTATTCTACCACTGACGTAAATCCTTAGCCCTCTCCAAAAGCGTTAATAATTTGAATAATTCTTTCAAAAATTTAATTGAAATTTATTAGGTCTGACAAGTTCAAGAAGAGATTTGAATTTAAATCCAGCACTGATTACATTTTACAAATGAAAAATCTAGGCTCATGCTACATTTTTCTCAGAACCTAAGCAGGTGAAAAAGTTGGTTCTTATAGTCAACTTTAATAATTGCTGTGTCAAAATAAATTAATAATGTTAAATTTAAATATCAGCATTGTTTCAGTTAATAAACAAATCATCATGACCTCTGTCACCAAGAAATGAGAATAGGAGTTGACAAGGGAACTGTTTCTGAGCTGTAGGGACAGAGCATTGGCTGCTTCCAATTTCTGAGAAGATAGGGCCTTTCCTCACTCCTGTTTGTGCTTAGCTCAGAACCAGCTATATTGAAAATGAAAGATCAGAATGAAATCAGAAAAAATGGCCGCTTTGAGTATTTGAAGGGAAATGAACTAGGAGGGCATAACCTTGAAAGACAAAAATAATTGAAACAAAGAGCTCCTCCAGAATCTATACCAATAAACTCTGAGAAAAGGTGAGGCTAAAACTCTTCATCTGAATAGGAACTCCATAGTTCAATAGTGCCTTCTGAAACTGACAGTAAAAATGGCTGTGGCTAGAACCACAAGAAACCTTTAGATATAGTATCTCCTTTGGGAGTGCATCTACTAACCAAAATAAATATTTAAGATAAATTTCATAAAAATCCCAGGGGTTTTGAAATGAATTACTAAAAACCAACCAAGTGGTAAAACCACATAGTAGTAAAACATTACCCTTTTAATATTTACTGAACCTAGTTGGCCAAGTAACCTTTATAAAATGTTTAAAATAGTGTGACTAATTCTATTAAAATAACTATAACTACCTAAACATGTACATATGATCTAGATATGGAAACTTCCCAGTGTTGGCTAAGGAAACTCAAAAATTCCTTGGAAAGTTATTACTGGATCACTGTTGATAATGCAAATGATGACTTAGTCCAAAAGTATTTTATTTAAAGTATTCTAATGTTTATTATTATTATTATTATTATTATTATTATTATTATTATTATTTTCTCCTGGGAAATAATAGATTCAGAGTTATCAACCCTCAGCAAAATGTGAGATGGTAAATATTTTAGGCTCATTGGGCTATATATTATGTACTTGATCTTAGCCAAAAGGCTGAGAACAGATGGGGCGATATATTCTATCACAACTATTTAATTCTTCCATTCCATTGCAAAGCAAGCAAGGAAATTAAATTACAAATGAATGTCACTGTGTTCCAATAAAATGTTGCTTATAAAAACTAGACCAGATTTGACTTGAGAAATGTAGTTTGCCAACACTAATCTAGAAGATATTTTAAAAAGAAATATTTATAAAAATCATTATTACTATGTTGAACAAGTTTTTAAAATCTAATATTCCTGTTTTCCTGTATTGTGTTACATTTATGTCTTTAATTTGTTTGCAAATTTTTAGGTTACAAATTACTGAGACAATTACTATGATTACTTAAAGGCCATTAAAATTGAAATTCTAATCTAACACTAATTGTAAAGAGATATAAGACATTTTCACTTGTAAAAATTTTGTCTTAGTTACTTTTCCTGTTGCTGGGAAAAAATTCACAACACGTAAAACGTAAAAGAGGAAAGGTTTATGTAACTCCCAGTATTTAGAGGTTTCAATTCATAGTCAGATAGCTCCAAGGCAGAGGGACATCACAGAGGAGGAAAGGCTCATGGCAGGCACAAGGCAGCAAAGCAGTAAAATAGTGAAGAAGCAGCAACCAGCAAGTAAGGACAGCAGCCATCTTTCTGTCCTTAGAGTCTATCGAGGCTGCCCACCCTCAGGGTAGGTAGCACTCACCCCTAGGGTGGGGAGGCCTTAATACTAGCATCAAAGTGTGAAGCAATCCCACCATCATGTTCTTAATCCCAACATCATACATTCTATGTCCAGCCACCTCCAAAAAGCTCCACCTATGACTGCATGAGGCTTTATGTAGACACATGCCATAAGAAATACAAAGTTAAATAGTAGTTGTAGGTGACACCTCAATTCACATTTATGGATTTGGAGACATATGGCTACCTCAGTTCACATTTATAGACTTGGAGACATATGTCTATATACTTCTCAAATTTCTGCACACATTTCTTCTGATATAAGCCATTCATTTTTTAAAAAACACTTTAATTTCAGGAAGATTGGTAGTGGATGGTAATCAGAAGATAAGACAGTCTCCATGTGTCTGACAGTGCATGTTTGATGTCTAGTGTAATAAAGATAATAGTTTCTATGAGGAAAATATGGAGTAGGTGCACTTGTAGCCCATTACAAAAGACTCAGGTTCCCTAAACTGTATGTTGGATTAAAGAGAATGTATATGAATAGGAAACTTACACTTCCTGCTGGCCCAAAAGAAGTAAAGTTATTTGTTTCTGATTCAATTGTCACGTGTGTTCCACCAGCATTCTTTTGAATCTGTTGTAGGCTAATTTATTTGCTTATGAGGAGAAAACTCAGAAATTTTACTATTCTTGATAATCTACTTTTTAAAATTTGTCATTTCTTTTTGGTACAAATACTATCCAAGTTCTTTACATTTCTGTTTTGTCTGTTATAATCTTGATATTAAGAAATATTTTAAAATTTAAATTTTATTTATTTATTTGTTCATTTTGTGGTAATATGGATTGAACACAAAGTCTTCACAATGACCTAAATATTCTCAGCCCTTTATTTCATTACTTATTTATTTTGAAGTTGCTAAGTTGCCCAGGTTGGACTTGAACTTGCAGTCCTTCTGCCTCATCTATTCTGCTGATATTACATCGAGGAACAATATTTTTTAATTAAATGCTTCTTTATAGCAAAACATGAAATTTCAGTAAATATATATATATATGTATATATATATATATATATACATATATATATAGGTTAAAATAAATGGAAAAAAAATCATTTAAAATAAAATCTCTGATTTCTTTATGTAGAATACAATTTTACTTTTTTTCTATTCAAATTGAGTTCATGTTCTTATTCAAAAGCAAACTGATTTTCCTAATCTCTTTTTGAAATAGAGCCAATTTACAAGGTCCTTCTTGAAATTAAAAACTTAAACAACTAAGTGAAAAATCCAAGGCCTTTTAAAACTACTGTATTACAAGCACCAGAGGAATCACATCTTTTCAGAATATTCATAAGCACCTTTCTCACATACTGTATTTTAAATTTAAAATGAAGATTGAAAAATTAGGTAAAGAACTACTCATTGTACCAAAATACTGTATACATAAATTTTTCTGGAGTTTTGCCTCATATTTGGCTGTTAGGCTTAGAAGGTTGGTGAAGCAGTTTTTCAGTTTAGTGATTTATATAGCAGGTTTGCACCAGCTTATGAGCCAATGATTAAAATTTCAAAAATTTTACCTTATGGTTATTAAACCATGCATAGTCTGAAATGAGATATGACTAACTATATTAGTCATTATTACAACAAAATACCTGAGGCAGGTAACCTTATAAAGAAAAAAATTTTATGCAGCTCACGATGTTGGTGGGCTGTGTGACCATGGTAGAGAGCAATGACAGCAACTTATTTGTGAGAAAGTGTTTACTTCATGCACTAAAAGCACAAAGAGAGACTGATATCCCACAGACCCTTCTGAGGTCATGTCGCCAATGATCTGAACATATCCCACTCTGACATGCCCCTGGAAAGTCCACACTACCTTGAAATACTGCCGCTCTTGAGACTAAGCCTTCCTTCACAGTCGAACCTTGGGAGACATTCAAACCTCACCCAGAGCAAACAGTTAGACATTTACATCACGTAATTCAGCAAACATTACAAATCCAAGTCCAAACTTTGTGTTTCTTTCCTTCACATAATTTATAACAAGTCCTATCTCTTGGTTTCTTTTAAAATTTTACCAATAAATTGTATACAACATTCTAAAGAAAATGAATATGAGTATTGTGCATCAAATATATGTTTAGTTTATGAATTTAGTAAAAGCTTTTCTTACAGAATTTTATTGTATCAAAGTCATGCAAAAGTAAAACCAAATAACAACAAAAAAAAGTTTGATGGATTTCATTCCCTGTTAGTGCTCCCTGAAAAGCCCACAAGATAACATCTGCCTGTACATTCTGACCTACTATGTCCTGATCAAGGGACAGTAATACAAACTCTTGACCCTTGCTGAATCAAACTATAATAGGTTTTCTTACAATCTCATTACTAACTGTAGCGATGATAGCACAGAGTCTAACCAAAAGTGTTTTTCTACACAAAGCAATAAGCAAACTATTATCTCATTTGAAAATCATGATGAAAAAAAATAAAAGTATCACAGTTCAAAGTACATGCATGCTTAAATCTAATATCATTAACAACTTCAATAAAAAAATATTAATTCAGGCTTCACTGCGGTCCAATTACGGATAGGGCGGTGTGGTCTTGGCGGCTCTTCGCAGACTTTCACAAGGACAGTTCCCCCTTCGGCCCTCAAGGGTCCTTGCCTCCGAGGCCTCTGGTATCTGAAATCTTGGAACAAGGTGAAAGCAGGCCCCAGGTGAGTGATCATACGGAGCCGCAGTCTCTACCGAGATGATAGAAGTACTGACAACTGACTTCCAGAAGCTGCTACACCAGCTGAATACTCTTTTGAAACAGGAGGCTAGATGTCCGCCAAAGGTCTGCGGCTTCAGACTAACTGAATCTGTACATGATAATGGCCTTAGAATGACTGCAAGACTGAGGGAATTTTGAAGTGGAAGATCTTAGTCTAACTCAGTTCTTTGGTTCTGATACAGAGACATTTTCTCTAGCTGTGAAATTACTTTTAGATTCCCATCTAAAATGAAAGTACAGCCTAAGCACCCTGGGTGTGTTGGACTGAGCTGCCTTTATTTGGCTGTAAAATCAATAGACAAGGAACGAAATGTCCCATTGGCAACTGACTTGATCCAAATAAGTCAGTATAGGTTCACAGTTTCAGAGTTGATACAAATGGAAAAGATTGTATTGGAGAAGGTGTGTTGGAAAGTCAAAGCTTCCACTGCCTTTCAATTTCTACAACTTTATTAATCCCTCATTCAAGAGAGCTTGCCATTCGAAAGGGAAAAATAGCTGAAATTTTGAAAGACTAGAAGCTTAGCTTAAGCCACATCACTGTAGGATCATATTTTCTAAAGCAAAGCCTTTTGTGTTGGCCTTATCTAACATTGCATTGGAGAGCCAAGCACAGAAATTTGTAGTGTTAACAGAAGGAGTAGAATATCTTCATAAACATTCCAATACAAATGGCAGAGATATCACCTTCTGCAAGAACTTTGATACAAGTGTTTAACTAAAGATTCAAATAATTGTTCCAAACAACATGTTTAGAAGTCAAAGTGGATTGCTTCTGGGCATACTGCATGGCAACTAAAGCATAGTTACTATAGAATAACTCATCTTCCAAAAATTCCTGAAATAGTTTCTTAATTGGTAAATTTGGTAGTTATTCTCTGTATAGAGAAAATTGTGTAATTTTCTCCTGCAATTGAAGTATTGAAATATTACCTTCAAAATAAATCAACTGGACTTGAAATAGCAACAAGGAAAAACTGGTATTACCAACCTAATCCTCTAACATTTGAAGATGTTTGCTATATAAGGTACAATACTCTAAGGGCTAGGCATCATGGGGAACACCTGTAATCCTAACATTTGGCAGGCTGAGACAGGAGGATTATTGCTAAGAGGTTGAGGCCAACCTGTGCTACTTAGTGAGTTCAAGGTCAGCCTAAATTACATAGCAAGACCCTGTTTCAAAAAGTTTTGAAAAAAAACACCCTTAGTAGTTTCTAATCTATGATATGTTAACCAATTCATTAAATCAGCAGGTTAGAAAACAATATCCTCTTTAATAATCTGAATTTGTAAGGTACTGCTGAAATAATGATTTTTAAATTGCACATCTTGCTAAATGTAGCCCTAAACTCTAGCTTATTTAGTTATAATAGGGCCAAGAGTTTGATCCGTATATGAACTAATTTGAGACCATTGGCTTATAAACAGAATCACTATGAACTTCAATAAAGTAATATAAATAGATGATCTTTTGGGTTTCTGAAAATTGCCAGTATGTCTCAACATACCACTATTGCAATTGGAATAATAGAAAGTGATTATACTCATGAAATATATAAATGCAGTCACAGCACATATTCTATATGTTCTTGCCATTTAAATTTATTCACTTTCCATTTTTTTCCTTTTCTCATATTTTTCCACTTCTCTTCTTTCCTTTCCCTTACCTTTCCCACTTCCCCTATTCCTTTAGCCCTTTTCTTCCTATTTCTCTTTATCACTTATACAACTTGAACCTTATTTACACTTTTAGTATATCACACCAAAGAAACTATTCGGTATTTAAACATGTGTGTCCCATTTATTTCACTTAAGATTATGGCCTGTACTGTATACCTAAAAAGTACCAATAAACTCAATGAAAAATTTAAAAATTTATTAACTTATAGTAATGATCTATCTTTTCCTACTCAAAATGGTTAATATTTAATATGTCTACATATTATTATGAAACTTAGGTATGAAAAGTTTACTTTTAACAGCAAGTAGTAGTGAGATAAGCTTTTGATAAGTTGGGGGTTTTTTTGTCTTTACATAAATAGTATTATTTCAGCAACAAAAAATTACTTTGAAGCCTTTAGAGCCCTGAGCTATAGATCCCATAATATTATAATGGTTTTAAATTATGAACCCTCAAAACATCAAAACTAGATTAATGTAGTGTTCTCCATCTTTAGAAAACTGCCTAATTAATATAATGATGCAGGAGGAATGTTTATATTTGAATTCATCTGTAAAGCTAAAAGCATAAATGTAAAACACTTAATACAAGCCTGAAAAGGTGAACTGTGAATCTTCATTTCTAACATTAATTTAACTTTCTCTACTGGATCAATATATTATATTTAGGTGATATTAAAAATAGTAACCTACTTAATTTAAATGTTAAATTTTAAATTATGAGATTTACATCAAAACCAACACTTCACACATGCACTTTTTGAAGGTATAATAAAGGTTATATTCTAAATAATATAATGGTTTCTTGGCATCCATAATGCAAGTAAGAGATAGTTCAGAGAAGAGAATATTATTGCTATATGAGAATTACATTTAAATTTAAAAACATTTTGTATTAAGCAGAATTACTTTGTATTATGCAGACCTACTAAAAGGTAGTATATTCACTGAGCTATCTTTGATGTTTGCTCTAAAAAACAGGTGACATCTGTACTGATGATAAAAGTTTCTGTACAGAATCCACTTCCTTAGCCTATTTAGTTCCATTTAAAACTATGTTCTACTATATTACATAGGAAGTAAAAATTGATTATCACTCTGAAAATTTGCTTTACTCTAAGTTCTGTCTAGATAAAGCATTCCAGGTTTTACAATGGGCTGTTTCTATAAAACTGCCATTGCTTCCAGTGGTTTTGTTTTTTTATTTTTTTTAAGTGGGAGAAAAAAAATCAAAACTCATTCCAAGGTTTTATGATAGATAGTAATAAGGTGTGTGTTTAAAATGTAAAAAGTGAAGAAAAAGTTAAATTAAAGACAATTTGAGTTCCAAATTTAAGAATGAGGAGTTTGAACTGGCTGAAGATATAGTCATGCAGGTTTAAGTGAAGGGTTAGGCTTCTTATTCTGAAGTTAGTTGGGGAAAGCAGCATAGGAAAATATATGTATAATAAGAATAGCTATAAGTCAAAGCTTCAGGTTGGCATTTGAATATAATTAAAAAATAAGACCTGGAGCAAACAAGAGAAAGAAAAATGTCTAGAGAATAAGGAAAAATTTTAAAGAAACCATCAAATATCAAACTTTTTTCTCTAATAATAAAAAGCAATTAATTCACTGCCAATATAATATACACTATTAGATGTTTATAAATTTTACCAGTAAAGGAGAATAGATGCTTGTCTTTCTATCCAGAAGGAAGATTCCTTTAAAAAAAAAAAAAAAAAAAGATAGCCTTGATTATAAGTGAAGGTACAATCCAGGATTAGAAACAAGCCATCTGACTTTATTATTCCCCAATCAATTTACCTGTATAACTACTTACTAAGTATTCAATTTAATAGACTCTGCAGAACAAAGACGCTACATACTAACTAGTTTCAGGATTATTACAAGTTCAATGTAGTAAGCAGACTCGGTGGCATGTTGATACTCTAAGGAAATGAGGTGGTTTATTGGAAGTGCTGAAATTGAGGGCACCAAACATTTTGGATTTTATAAGACAGATGATTGTGCCCTACACTGTATCAGGAAGATTTCTTTTAACAGGAAGAACTACAAATGATCTTAAAAGATGGGTGTCCAACTATGCACGTGCATTTTATTTGCCTTCTAGTCATACTGATGGCATGAGAGGGACACCCACTGTAAGGTACGGAATGACCAATTATACAACACTCAGCATCAGGCAGATGAAATTAACAGCATTATTTACACATTTACTCACAACTTTGGGGGGGTGACACCTAATTGGACACAAATGTATTTTCTTTGGAAGCAGAGTAAAGAGATGAGGAAAGTAGACCATAGTACGAAGAAAGTAGGGTAACATCACCTGGTTATTACAGAAGATGTCGTCTGGCTGTTGGAATAATTTTGTGCATTAGCAGAGAACGCTACTACTCTGGAATAAGAAAAAATGGTACCTGTTCTCTAATGATGAGAAATATTGTCAAGAGGGCCAGGGATTAGCTTGGTGGTTCCACTGCCTCCTCACAAGCACAAGGTCCTGAGTTTGATCCCTGATACAAAAAGAAAGAGAGAGAGAGAGAGAGAGAGAGAGAGAGAGATGTCAAGAGGGAGAAATTTTTATCATAGGAGCACAATGGGAAAGGGGATTTAATGTTTAAGGTATTTAAGAACCTGCAGGTTTCACCAAATGCCAAGGAAGTATAGAGTAGCCTCCATCTTAGGTCTTATACCATAAGGAAGAGATAAGATGGGGACTTGCATGTGCAGCAAATTCTCTCTCTCTCTCTCTCTCTCTCTCTCTCTCTCTCTCTCTCTCTCTCTCTCTCTCTCGCTGCTAAAATTGCCATTTCTCTGACAGCTGCGAAGATGAACAAATCCTTATGGCTTCTTTCTGAGAAATGCCTCCTCCTGACTGATTCCCGGATCTTACTGTCCATTATGTGTCCCACAAGTAGTGCTGAGCATTTGGAGAATATGTGAAGACAGAATCTTTCCACCCATGCCTGTCTGGAAAGGCAGTAAGAAAGGACAATCTCAAACCAGGTGAGGACAGCAGAATACTTGGCAAACTACAGTGATTGGTAATGAAAGGGGAATTTCGTCTATGGGTTCAAGGTAAACTTACTATCGAGAAATTCCCTAATTGAAATTTTCTTTGTTCAACATATCTGAGTCTGTCCTGCCTCACATATGTTTGAGCTCAGGAATGTTTTTGTCTGTAGAAGAGTTTTGTCATTTCACCAGAATGCAAATGAGATATAAGCCTCATACTTTAATTACCCTATAAGCATGTTGCCAGCACCATGTGTGAGCCGATAAAATGACTGAGCCCACCTGCTAACAAATATTCAAACTCTGTAACCAATAAATGCATGTCAGATGTGCCTTATCTGTAACCCCACCCCTCCCAAAGAGTAAATCCTCCTTTGCTGAGCACTGGATGGGACCAGTCTCCCTCTTGTGAATGCAGACGGTCTGCTGATGTTAAATGAAGCTTTACTTTGTCTCTGCAGCTCCTGGTGTGCTTTCCATCCTCCCAGACTAGTGACAACGAGCTATAACAGCTATAACAATTGAATAGAAATTTTGCCATTTCATCAAGAGACTGGATTCCACTTATCTTGCCATCAGTGACAATAACAAAACAATCCTCTGGGTCCTCTGAGGGAATCCCATCTCATAGAGGCAGAATTATAAACTTCCCGAAGATCTCAGTAGTAGCAGAAGTAAATGGTTCAGAGGCTCCACTTAGTCTGTCAGGCACTGCTACCTTTTATTCACCTAGTGTCAAAGGAAATCCATGTCTGTAAAAGGCCTCCTGGGATGGTTTACAGAGACTGGAGTGCCAAGTTTGTTTTGTTAGTAAAAGACCTGGACATCTGGAAAGTGTCTTTGTAAAAATATGAAGGACTCTCATGAGCTAGCATCTTTTTTTCATTGAGTTTATTGGTATATTTTAGGTATACAGCACAGTTACATTCATCACTGGGATCTTGTACCTTTTACATGACAGGTCTTGGTTCTCATTTTTCCCCATACCCCGGCCCTCACTTCATCCCCTCCACCCTTCCCTATTTTCTCTGGTGTTAAAAACTGAAAGTGTAAATAAGATTCAAATGGTATAACTGACAATGTAAAATAGGAAGAGCTGGCATTTTTGTTACAGAGTTGAAATTAAAATCACTCAGGAATATATATTTTCTGTTAGTAGGTTGATATGATCATCATCTATAATTTAAAGTTGAATTTAGCACAGTTTTGTTACTTTCATTATGGAACTCTATGTAAAATCTGTCTTTTGCTAAATGAAATCTCAACACATACGTTCTGAAATATTAAAAAAATTCATGATTCTTATTTTTTAAAATTTCCCATATATGCTCCCATGTGTTGTAAATTAAATCTCACAGCCGTTCCATTCAAGAAACCCATATCAAAGACATGAAATCACTCTGTAGAATCCAGTTCCCTGACATGATTCTAAACATTGTCTTTAAGCCACAGATAAAGCTCTCAGATGTTCAGGCTTTTATGCTTAGTATTAAAGGGCCACTTTTGTCTCTCAATAATAAGAAATATAATT
The DNA here is from genome assembly GCF_012274545.1 of Fukomys damarensis. Taxonomy (NCBI): domain Eukaryota; kingdom Metazoa; phylum Chordata; class Mammalia; order Rodentia; family Bathyergidae; genus Fukomys; species Fukomys damarensis. The sequence continues at coordinate 38,973,136 of NW_022900921.1, forward strand.
AATTTTTATAAAATACATAAATAAATAAAATATAAGCAATTCATTTTACATATTCATGTTATCATCTTCTGGCCACATCTTCAATCAATGTCCATTTACTGTACTTAAGTGAGACTCTGAAATATGTTTTTAAAATGTAATTCACTGTTCACAGATAAAAGTGCCCAAATCAAATGACTTTAAATACTATCCACTGAAATCATTTCTTTATTTATGCAGTAAAGAACATTTGTTTAAATTTTTATTGTAAGAAATAAACTAAAAATGTTTTTACATAAGGTATGGATTATTGGCTCTGCATCTTATGTGATATGTCATCCAGCACAGTTCAAACATCCTTTAAACTCAGGTTATCGTAAGTTAAGTGGATGTAAAAAATATTCTAATCCAAAAAGATTATTGTAAATCACATTTTTGTGGTGCTGTGTCCCAGATACAGTTGTCTGAATCCTACTAAATGTTAGTTCTTTGTTGACTTTTTTCTAGTTCTGATCTGCCCATAGCAGTTCTGTGTGTGTGTTTTAAAAAAATATTTCTTTTATATGTCATGCATGTTCATTTTACAAAACATGCAAAATATGGAAACTCACAATAAAAAACCAAACATACCAATTTAACCTCTCCACCTTAAGTAAATCACTATTAATACTTTGGGCATAATAATACTAATTCTACTCTAATCTTAGATATGGCTTTTTAATATGCATGTGCTTGTGTCACATACTTTATTTTTATCAACAATGTATTGTAACAAATATTTTTTGATAAAATTAATTATAAATATTTTCTTAAATGTATAACTTTCCTTTTCTGTATATTTGTAACATTTTCAATTACACTAAAATTTAAAATACTGAAAACAAATATCCATGAAATTTAATTTTATACTCACTTTTATTTTCTCACAATAACTTCCAGGGATAGAATTTCTAATTAAGTTAATATTTAGACCTGAGTGTATGTGTACGTGTATGTGTATGTGTAAATAAACAAAGATTTTTGGTCTCTAGTTCAAGTGATAAATTCAAATCAAAAGTACTCTAATTAAATGAGCCTTTCTTTTTTCCAACGAATAACAAAATATTCTTGCATATAATTAAACTTCTGAAAGTATCATTAAGTTTTGTTTATATTCCTCTCATGTTTATCAGAAACTGAAGGCCACTTTATGATTTAGCACAACTTTTCTATGTGAAGCATACAACTATTTCTATAAGAGTCATTAAATTCAGACTGCTGTAGTCATCAAAAATGTTTCTATTTTTCTTTTTGGTGTATGAATTTATATTCAGAAAGCTAGTTAAAACTACTCCATTCCAAATCCTCAACATTGTCTACATATGCAATAAGAAAGCTGCTTATTTGATTTTGGTACAAATTTGTATACACAAATTTTATAATGTTTATGTATTCTTTCCATAGTGTCAACTACATTTTACTTTTTAAAAAATTTTTATTGAGTTTATTGATACATTCTAGGTATACAGTACAGTTACATTCATTACTGGGATCTTGTACCTTTACATGACAGCTCTTGGTTCTCATTTTTTCCCCTTGTCCCTGCCCTCCCTTCACACACCCTCCCCATTTACAAACACTTTAATTCCATTTTTTCATTTTCTCACATTTTTTTCCTTTCCCTTATTCCCCTTCCCCTACCCTTTTACATTTTAAATTAGACCATATTTTATGACATTTACCTTTCAAAATATAAAAAATATATATGTATATTTGGGGACAATTGGTGACTTTGACCTTAATTTACTATACCTCACTTTATGACATAAATTCTGACAAAAATATTACCATAAATCTCCTTGGTTAACTGACATATTTGGACAATATTAAAGGTGGAACCCATCATAATATTTATTCTACATGTTTATTTTTGTGCTAGAGTCATGTTGTTTTTGTTAGTTGCAAAAAGTTGCCATCTCAGGCTTCAATTTTTTTAAAGGTTAGTACAGTTGGGAAAAAGGAGCTGAGTAACTCCCTTATTTTCCTTTTATTTAACTGTAATGCCACACCAGCCAACGAAGACAGGGAAATTGTGTGATCCACTTCCATTTTCTCCATTCAACCACACACACAACCCCACCGTAATGATCATCCGTGCTTTCATAATCCTAAAACACAGGAGTTGTATTGACTACTTCCCTTCTCTCCATTCCACACATAATAGCACTCTAATAATTATTCAGGCTTAAACCTAGGAGGGCTCACAGATTGCTGATATCAGCAAAGGGAGACAGTTCCTGATTTTTGTCCACTCAACTGTAACAGTTCCTCTGTCTATTTTTCCATCATGGCATACTGTTAACATCAGCAGTACAGATTTGTTTTTCTTTGCCATGTATAAGGCAAATGTTATATCATACTAAAATTCAAAACAATTCTGTTTTCAAACTGAAACATTCATTGAAAATTTCTGCTTTGTTCTTGTGTACAGTTCCTATGCTTGTTAACAAATGTAACATCAATCACAAACTGATAAACCAGTTGTCAAATATCACATTCTATCAATTTAGGGGATGGGGCAATAAGTGTGTTCACAACATCATTTTGTTTACTACTATAGGAATCAAAGTCATGGTGGTTGAGCTGTGGGATAATTTTCTAAATTGAAAGTATGACATAGTTTCACATCTGCCAGGGCATATATTTTTATACTGTATTTTAAAGGCTTTTGGGGCAAATGAAATGCTGTGAGTTGTTCATCATTAGTCATATTTTCAGGTAAATTTCAGGCAAATTGCTTCAAATTTTGAAACAGAATTCTCAAACAATGAGCAGATGACAATCAAGTTACCAGTTCTTTTTCTTTCTTGGTGGGTGGTTTTGTCATCAAACATCATTAACGAACATGACATTTTCACAAATATGTATGGAATTTGAGATTATCATGTTAAGCAAAATAAGCCAGACTCTAAAAGACAAATATCATAGGTTTTCTCTAATATGTGGCACCTAAAATATAAAAAAGACCTAAGATAATAATTATTATTAGATAATAAGAAAATAAGGGGGAGAAGGATATATATGATAGTAATAGGAGATATGGGTATGACAATGTGAAAATATCAGATGAAAATGCAATATTTTGTATACATGTGCAGTTCTTTTCACACCTCCTTTTTAAAGTATCAGTAAAGGCAATATTAAGGAGGTGTGTTTTTCATTTTGGAAAGTATCTGCAAAGTAAAATTACTACAATGAGTAAAATGTCAAAAACTTGTTTTATAATGCTTCGTTGTGTGGGGGTCAATTAAGAGAAATATTGAAGGAGATAAAACATGAGAAAATATGAATGAAAGTAGTAGAAGTATACTCATCCAGAGAAGCAAAGATTTACACTTAATAGGACTAATATGTCAACTTAAAGCACTAGATATAATTTTGGGTCCACTCAATTTGATTAATCAGATCAAAGAAATCATAATGAAACACAGCTCACTGGGGATTTAGCTCAGTGGTGCCAATTCCTGCCTTGCAAGCACAAGGTCCCAAATTCTAACCCCAGTACCAAACTAAAAAACAAACAAACAAAAAGAAACACAGCTTAACAGTAGTAACTATGTCATCGAATGAAATAAATTGCCTTACAGTTTATGGACATAATTACTTGTGTCAGATCTATCTTTAGCACAGCAAAAGTAAAAATATAGCATATCTATCCTGAGAAAACAAATGTATTACCATCTGACCACAGATGTATTTGCTCCATATATATTTAAAACAAACAAATAAAGCCAAAATTGAACAACAAAAGAAAGGCAAAAGTGATGGAATCATTTTAATTGGTCTATATTGTCAGTGTCCTTAGACACAAGAGAAATATGTATATATTGCAAGAAATAGACCATAATCCATTACTGAAAAATTCCAACAGATTGAATCCTTAAAATCATGAGCTCAAAAATGCTACTATCTTGACAACTGTTCCAAGAACTCACGATAATTACAACATGGTCTCTTTAACATGTGTTATTAGGAATTGAAATCAGGATCCTAGATATTTACAAATAAAATTAACTGAAAATGGTCTCCTGCCTTACATCACACAGTAAAATTTTTCAAAAACTGACTACAGAGTTAAATACTGGCTTTGAAAATGTAGAACTTCTAGAAAGAAAATCAAAGGAGAAAACTTTCTTGATATCATTTATCTTGGCAAGGATTTTTTGATATGACACTATAAAGAGAAAAATAATAACTAGGTATGTGAAATTATTAAAAACTGAAATCTGCACAAAAATCAATCAACAGAATGAAAAACAAACCCAGAGAACATAAAAAAATAACAAACCATGTATCAAATAGGAGATAATTAAAAATATATAAGAAACAATTTGAAAAATAAAAAACTCCTGATTTTTAAATGAGCAAAGGATTTGAACAGACATTTCTTCAAAGACATGAGAATGATCAAGAAGGGCCATGTGGGATTTAGCTCAGTGGTTCCACTGCCTGCCTCACAAGCACAAGGACCTGAGTTCAATCCCTGGTACCAATAAAAAAAAAAAAAAAAAAAAAGGATATATGAAAAGATGGTAACATGCAATATACATAATCAATAAAGAAAATGAGGCATATATAAATTTGTGTGTATAATGGGCAATTGTGTGAATTGTGTGTGTGTGTGTGTGTGTGTGGCATTTATGAACAATTATTTAGTCTTTAAAAAGAAGGAAATCCTGCCATTTATAGATACTATTTATAGATGTTATAGCCAACCTGACTCCATTGTGTGCCACCATGCCATTTTGTTTTTTGTTTTTTTTTTTCTTTTTATTGAGTTTATTGGTACAGTCTAGGTATACAATATAGTTATATTCATCATTGGGATCCTGTACCTCTACATAACAGGTCTTGATTCTCATTTTTTCCCCTTGTCCCTGCCCTCCCTTCACCTCCTCCTCCCTTCCCCATTTACAAACACTTTATCTCCTTTTTTTCAATTTCTCATATTTTTTTCCTCTCCCTTATTACCTTTCCCCCACCCTCCCCACTTTCCCTACACCTTCAGCCCTCTACTTCCTATTTCATATTATTAATTATCTCATTAGGATCTTGTGTACTATTATAGTTTTTCACACCAGAGAAACTATTCGGTATTTCAGTTAAAAAAATCTCTGTATGAACATTAAAAATAGGGAAACCTAAAATAAAAGTAAAAGAGAAAAGGCAATGATGTAAGATTAAAATAATCCTTAACTCTGAAGATGAAAATCACCATGCCATTTTGTACCTTAGCTTGAACAAAGTGCTTGCACTTGAACAAAGCATCCCAAACCCCCATATCCTGTTTGGTAGTAAACTTGCCGCAGTTGCAGGATGTTTTGTAGTTCACCTAGTATGTGAGACTTCCTTGTGACCTCCACTAACCTGGCATGGTTCTCCTTCTGTAAGATTCTACTTGCTCTCCTCTGAGCCCTCTCCAACTGAAAGCATGATTTAAAGGGAGAAATAAAAGTGTTTTCCATTGCCAAGGAAACTTTCTGGGCAAGAGCCCCTCCTTGGCAACTCAAATCTGTCAGAGAGTGTGGTGCATCTCTATTGTTCTAACTCACTCATCCACAACATAACAATGTACACAAACCTGAAAAACCATATACTAGGTGAAATAGGCCAATCATAAAGGACAAATATTTAATGATTTCCCTTATGTGACACATTTAAACTAGTCAAGAACAAGAAATTCAAATGGTTGTTTTAAGAGGCTTTAGGTTGGGAGAAATGAAGAGCTGTTATTTGAAAGATAGGAAGATGCAGATATACTAGATTAATAATTGCTAGAAATCTATTGTTACAGTCATGCCTATGCTGAGCAATATTGTATTTTGTAATTCAAAGTTTACTGAGAGTAACTTTATGCTCAATGTTTTCATATACATACAAAAAAGTAAAATTTGAGAAGTATTGGTTATGTTTATTAACATGAATGTGGTGATGGTATTGCACATGTATGTATGTCTTCAAAACTCATTAAATCATGCACATTAAAAATGTGCAATTTCTGGTCAGATATAGTGGTACACACCTCTAATCCCAGCATTTAGGAAGCTAAGGTAAATGATTGTCATCAAAACCATCTGGGTTATATATTAAATGCAAGGATAGCCTAGGCTGTATAATGAGACCCTACCTCAATAAAATAAGTGTAATTCTTTTTTATAACTGGGTAAGGCTAATAAATTATTTAAATATGAAAAAGCTAATCTCAGTACTAGCAAAAACAAATATCAGATTTATATATAGGAAGTTGAAAATCTTAAAATGATCAGATAATAAAATGTCGTATTTAAAGACACAAAATAGCATTTGAAATGCTTTACGAAGGAGCGAGTATCAAAAATATAACAATTTGAAATCTAAACCAATCAAATTTTTTAAAAAATAAATTTTTGGTAATTAAATCAGACATCCAATTAAAAGGAAATACAAAGAATCAACATCTGAATAGAATATTTGTAAATTGGTTTACAAATCTGAAGAAATAAGCCAGAAATAGGTACAGAGACAGAAAAGCTCATAAGAGAAGGTAGCAGATTTGAGATACAGTAGGTGGTATTCAAATATTTTTCTAATAGGGTTTTCAGGGGACAGAAAATAAAGCAATATCAAGGAGGAAATATTCATATTGCAAATGCCTGAAAAATGCTTGAAATTGCTGAAAGGCCCAGCTTTAGATTTGGCAAATCAGATAAATACACAATAAAATAATAAAAAGAAATATAAACTAAAACAATTTGAAGCAAAACTGCCAGTACTTTCTATGGAGAGCAAATAACAAAAGCTTCCAGCAGAGGAAAAAAAATACAACTGTTACACAAAAATGACAATTTTACTGATAGATTTTCTAAAATAATATAAAAAGCTTGGATTAAACATAGCATCTTGAATATACCTTTTAGTACAAAAGTATGTTCTTAGTGGTCATATTTTATAAATGACTATTAAAAATCATATTTTTAGATAAGCCAAAGCTCAGATTTATGAACAAAAAATCTGAGCTTTAAGTTTCAAATTTTACTCCCAAAGGATCTATCATCTGATAAATTCTGAGATGCAAGAAGGAAAAAGAAACCAATTAACAAGTATGTGAATATATCCAAGCAAAGTTTTATTGTATGATTTTAAAAGTACAAGAGGAAAAATACGCAAAACATAAAAATCACTCAGTAGAATGTTACAGAAGGAATTGGCAAGGGACACGCACATAGAGATGAGCTGAATGGAAGTAAAATAATAAAGAGTTTATTTTGCCAGCAAAGGGTCAATCACATTCAAAAAGGCAGTGCCAGTGATTGACCCCCTATTGGGTTGCAGCTCCCTCTTTTTATAGGTTTTACAGCTATGATCTCATTCAGGTGGTTACATTTCATTTCCTCAGTTCACATTACCCATATACAAATTACAGTAACAAAACAATTAACTTTAACCCAGATGTAACAATTCCTTGCAGTTAGGGAGTTTAACTTAAGATTCATCTAGCTATCTATTCTAGTGCACAGGAAGCGGGTGTTCAAGGTTAGGAATGAAGCCAGATGTCCCACTTCATAGTCAATGACTCTGGTGTTTTAATTTTGAACTAAACAAAAGCAGATTGCTGTTAATAGACAGCAAAAGTCATTTTAATTTTCCTAATATTTTATAAGTTTTTAGATTATTTACAAAAGCTCTCTCAAGAACTCAAATATCAATAAAAGAAAGCAGTGAAAACTCAGAGTTCAAGTTTCCATAGTATCTTGTATATTTTGAGAAAAATGCAAATAGTGGTCGAAGTTAGACAGAGTTAAGTGCTTTTCTTCAGATGCTAAATTAAAGTGCCTGCTCAACTTTAAAAAATAACAACTAAAGTGATAGATTCCAAACCAATAAAGGGGAAATGTAGAATTAGAAAAAAAATTCAAAGTCCCACCACCTAATAGGAAAAGTAAATAGAAGCCTAGAAAAGGAGATAAAATTATCTGGAAAATGTGATTATGAATGCAAATAATATTTATGTTGAGCTTTTGTTCCTCAGGATTACAACTTTCTTTTTCCATCATATTGAAATGATCATGTTCTGCAATATAACATCGATGAAGGTGCTCTTGAAGAGTACTTTTCATTTAATTGAGGTTCAAGGAAAGAATTTTAATATATCACAAAGCATACTGCAAGCTTTGAAGGTATCTTTTATTGAATTAGAGATTTCTCTCATCACTGTGGTTAAAAAATATATAAAATAGGTTTTTTGGAAATTGTTTGATTTATCTCTTTTCATGTGCTAACGTAGCAAGTCATATCATACATATTAAAATATATAAACTGGCTCCATATATCAAAAGTAATAAATCTTAAGAAGTTAATCATTCGTTTAAAGAACAATTTGCATATCCAGAATGATTCCATTTTAAGAGATCTAAAATATACAAAACTAAAAAAGTATTTCAAAGTCAAACTTGAGTCTAGTAAATGTAATGAAAAGCCAGAAAATGATAATTATCAAATTCGTGGTTGCATTAGATAAGGCCAACCCAGCTTTCAATAACATGTGCAATATGGCGTTTTCTTTATTATCTTATGAAATTGTATACATTTTCATAAGAATGAAGGACTTCTGAGAAGATAGGAAAGTGGTGAACAACAAAGAGCCTTTCTGAGATTTGGTGCTCATTCCAGATTTTGGAATAAAGCAACACGAGAAAGAGAAGAAGGAGGGAAGTGGGTCCCCGGGACCCAGGAAGGATATGAAGCTAAAATTGATTCCCAGGGGGAAAGTGAAAGAGAGAGAGAGAGAGAGAGAGAGAGAGAGAGAGAGAGAGAGAGAGAGACTTCAATGAAGCAAGAGATGACAAGCAGGTTTTTTTCCCCCTTGAGCCCTGACTCACTGCATGGGAAAGGTCGCTTGAACCTGAAGATGAGCAGTGACTATTGGTGACCCCAGAGGCATCCACAGAGAAACATGCCGGTGGAACAGATCAGTGGACACAGTAGACTTCAGTGGCTGGTGAGTTACTTGGGTTCAGACACTCCCCAGGAAAGTGAAATTGGCCAGTAGTCATCTTGGGGAGGGGTCAGCTGAGTGTGAAACTCAGAGCAGCTTCTGGCTGGCTTCATCTAGTGGCTCCCAGTGTCAGGGAGAGGCTGCTGAGTTAAGTTGCCAGGAGATCAAGGAGATGAGTTCCAGAGAGCAGGAGGCACACAGAATATCTGGAACTCATCTGGTCCAAGCCTCACAGCCAAAAACAGTCTGAACTTCAGTGAAATTAAAGGTGCAATCTTTCTGAGATTATCCACTACCGTGTCATAAACTGGTTAATCAAAATGGATCTGGACTCTGCTTACTTCGCCTACCAATGACAGCAGAGACATGCCTTGAAGTGGACTTTCTTTTTCTTATTTTCTTGTTTTTGCTTTGTTTTTCATCTTATTATTGTTGTTATTATTGTTCTTTTTATTTCTTCCTTATCTCTGTCATGTCTTCTTCCTAGTTTCACAAAGTTCTTTTTTCTTCCTCATTAAGTTTATTGGTACATGTTAGGTATACAGTACAGTTACATTCATCATTGGGATCTTGAACCTTTACATGACAGGTCTTGGTTCTCATTTTTTCCCCCTTGTCCCTGCCCTCCTTTCACCCCTCCTCCTCTCCCCCTTTACAAACACTTCATTTCCATTTTTTCATTTTCTCATATTTTTTTCTTTTCCCTCATGAGCTTTCCCAGACCCTTCCCACTTTCCCTACACCTTTAGCCCTTTTGTTCCTATTTCACATTGTTAATTATCCCATTAGGATCTTGAGTACTATTATAGTTTTACACACCAGAGAAACTATTCGGTATTTACACATGTGTGACTTATTTCACGTAGGACTATATCCTCAGAATGTATCCATTTCACTATGAATGACTCTAATTTCTCATTCTTTTTGGCTGAGTAGTATTCCATTTTATAGAAAAACCACATCTTCTTTATCCAGTTAGTCACTTTCTCATATTTGTGACCAAAAAAAACTGAAATTTAAGTTGTTTTTTAAATTTCTGTGACAATAATGCATTAAAACTCATTTAAAAATATATGAAGTCTTCTAAATAAAATATGTATCTTTACATAATGGTGATACTTTATGTAAAATATATAAAATTATTTTAATAAAATAAATATCTCTGGAAATGATAGAACAACTATTCCTTTTAAAATAATAATTATTACTGGGTGTGGTGGCACACGTCTGTAATCCCAGCACTCAGGAGGCTAAGGTAGGAGGATTGCTGTGAGTTCGAGACCAGCCCAGGCTACATAGTGAGTTACAGGTCAGTGTCAACTACATAGTGATACCCTGTCTCAAAAAACCAAAAATAAATAAATAAATATTATTAAAAAGTTTTAAGAAGTATGATTAGATACATAAAGCAGGCCTATTTGAACTGATATTAAATTGAATTATTAATAAATTTATAGAGCTGTGTAATTATGAATAAAATCCATTTTTAGAACACTATAATGAACCCAAAATAATCATTTGTGCCTGCAGATAATCATTCCCTAGTTCTCCTTTCTATGTCTACTATGACTATCTATTATTTCTCTTTCAAGGTTTGTCTTTTTGATCCATTTATTATAAATTTAATAATAAAATATAGATTGTTAGTGATTGGCTTTTCCTTACCATATGTTCTTGATTTATTTGTATAGTAGTATACATTGGAATTTAATCTTTTATATGTAGATATATCTCATTTTTTAATCCATTCACTAATTGAACAAATTTTAGATTTTTTCCACATGTTTGGGTATATTAACTACCTATGCATGTTAATCTTTTTAGTGAATTTAACACCCAAGAAGTAATCAGATTTTAAGGGTATTGATCTCATCAGTGGGGAAACTTTCAAATTCATAGTTGAACAGGCTACTAGGATGTAGGGCCTCTTTGGAGGATGTATGGCTTGTATCTAGATTTCTCCCTAAAGCCTCATGCAGTCGTATTGAGAAGTTTCAAAGGTGGATTAAAATATGATGTTGGGATTAAGGGTGCCTCACCTTGTGTATGGGTGACACCAATAACAAGGTATGTAGCTTGAATTGGATAAAAAGGAGAAGAAGAGTTGTTTTTCTTGCCTGCTGTCTTCTGCTTGCCTTGGCTCACAATGGACTATTACTCTAAATTCTTCTGCCAACTCACCCTGCCTATTCCAGGTGACTATGGACAAAAAACCTCTACAAACTGTGAGCTGAAATAAATCTATTCTTCTTTAACTTGTAGTGTTTGATATTTGGTCTCAGCAATGAGGAAAATTATCTTGAAATTTATCATCTCCCAGGTTTAGCCTGGGAGACTATTTCCGGTCCATGGCCTCTTCCTCTCAGACTCTTTGCACATAATATACTTCCTAGCTGCCATGAGTTGAGCACCTTTCCTCTACTGCCTTCTTATACCATGAAGAGCTGAACATCTGAAATTGTGAGCCAAAATAAATCTCTCCTCCCTTTAATTGTGAGTGTCAGGTAGTTTGTCCCAGCGACAGAAACCTTCCTCACATAATATATTGAGTAACACACTACTTGAAATAGCATTTTAGTAATCAAACTTATGAAAAACACTTAGCAGATAATCTTGTACTTGAAATTCTTAGTGGGTACTATTTCTGTTGCTTTTACTAATTTTTCATGTTCTCAAATGTGGTTACTGCAACATTTGAATTTCTCAGAAACCCAAATTTCTCATTTTTCTTTAACGTTAGCCTAGATTGGAATAAATTGGGCATTGGATAATTTATTGTTATCCTAAATCTTCAACTAAATTTAAAATACAATTTTGCACACACTGCAATCATAATCAAAATGCAAATGAACTGTTGTCTAACTTTAAAGAAAAAATATATTATGCAGACAGCCATGTATATATATATTTGCATATGTTAGAAATAGTAAAAGCGGTATACAAATATATGTTCTGAAATTGATATTCTACAGTAGAAAATTACTTTTTTGGAAGACAGATAATTTGCTGTATAGGCTCTTTTTCTCAAACAACAGTCTAAATATTAAGATTATAACTATAAACATATTTCTCATATTCATAAGCTTGAAAGTAGAAATATTAATATAGAGTTACTCTGCTTAATCAAATTCATCTTTCATTTTGTTTTTTTAATGCTTGCATTCTTTAATTTCAGCATGTACTTGACATTGAAACCTATATAAAGCATTATAGAGTTTCAATTTCCAATGCTCTTCAAAACACATATACTATCCTCTTTGATATATTTCCATACATTCCAATATGATAAAGAAATTTTATCCTTAATTATGATTTTGGGGAAATAATTTCAAAAGTCAAATTAAACTACTAATGGTAGGAACACTGCATGAATACATTGAGTAACACTCAGAGAGGTGGAGGTTAATCAAGGTTTATTGCACTAGTAGGCTCAGAGGAGTTTTCCACTCTGAATTCTGAGCCCTGAACAGTGTCTGTGTAATTCCCTTTATAAGAAAGCAGAACAAAGACCATTATTTAAACAGTGTTAGTTTATAATTTAGCACATCTAAGTGTCCTTGTTCTGGTGAAGAAAAATAAATGGGATCCCATAAAAGCAGGATGTAGCAAAATTATTATGTGTCAGAAAAGAGTTGTCAGGGCACAAAACCAGCAGCCACGTGGAGAGGAAAGCTTAGAGGGGAAGCCAACAGAGAGTAGTATTAAGTATGATCTTTAGAGTTTTATCTAACAGTTAAAACTTAGGTTTTTTTAAAAAAAATTTGTCTTCCTCATCAAAACGTCCAGTTATCCTTGGAAATTCTTTCTGCCCCAAGGAAATTTAGATGCTTTTTAACAAGCTGATAATGCAAGTGATTTAGTTAGATAACAGAAAAATTGGAATTCCAGGTTTCTACTTTCAAATGACTGATTAGATGAGTGACCCCAGAAAACCAAGAATTGTGTCTCAGTTAAAGATGCATCATTTATAAAATAAAAGTTCTAATATCATATTAATAAATATCCACTTCCAAAAGTAGATTTTTAGATTACTAAATATTGTCCAAGTATATGTTCCAAAAGAATTTTTTAAGCTCTACTAGTATGAATATAAGTTGCTAAACTTGTTTAGGACATCAACACAACGTCATCTATTAAAGTAGAAGAAACATGCACATTGTGATTCAACAACCCATAGCATGGGAGAACACTTGAAAATGTGAATCAGAAAGTTTGTATAATAATGTTTATAGTGGGCTGGGGATTTAGCTCAGTGGTTCGGTGGCCTGCCTTGCAAACACAAGAACCCAAGTTCAATCCCTGGTACAAAAAATAAATAAATAAAATAAATAATGTTCATAGCAATAATATGTTGTACCCCTTAGCTAGAAATAACCTAATTTTCCATAAGAAGAGTAATAAATAATTTGCATAATGGACAGAACACACTACATGAAAATGTAATTTTTTCAAATGTCACTTATAGTCTGGTCATATGTCTATGCATATAGGAATGGTAATAACTATTGTTTAAAATGCACCTATATCATTAGGTTACACATATGTGTGATAATACATACCAAAGTATAATTAACACAAAATCTCATAAAGTATTTAATGTTGTGGTAGAGGGAAAAGGATATGATTTTTGAAATGCTCTCAAGGAATTGCTAACTTACATTTCTTCAACTGGATGTCAGGAATAGAGGACATTGTTATAAAGAATCCACTTGTCAAAAACAAGCTTTTGAAAAGACAGTTTACTACAGTTAATAGAGACTAAAATCAGAAAACTCTAGCAGCTAGATGGGAAAGACTTCATCTGTGGGTGGATGTGCTAACACCAGAAGAAACAGAGAGAGAAAGAGAGAGAGAGAGATTAACATATAACTGAGAAAACAAGTAGGCTTCTATAGATATTGAAGGGGCCAAGAAATCTGGGATGGAATATTTAAGGCTTTAATACAGAAGGATGGTGTCTATGTAGATAGTTACTGGTTTTCTGGGTGCCAGGGGGGGTTGTATACTTCATTTTGAGTCTATTTCTCCTATTTATTGAAAAGCTGCTGCTGTTTGCTAAAAGCAGCCTTTTGCTTTGTCTCTTTGCTTTAGGTCAGGTCTCACAAACCTGATTTTTATTATTTTAAAAATTATAACTAAATGCTGCATATAAAACTTTTGTATCTGATCATGTATATACAATTTTTTTAAAGTAATTTCATCTACAGTGGCCAAATTCTTGTTGTCATTTCTTTTTTTCCCTTTTAAATTTATTTGCACATTTTAGGTATACAATAGTCACATTCACAATTGGGATCTTGTAACTTTGCATGACTTATCTCAGTTCTTACCTTTTCCCCATTCCCCTGCAATCCCTTCACCCCCTTCACCCCCTTCACCCTTCCCCATTAACAAAGAATTTGTTTCCTTTTTTTTCCTCACACTTTTTCTTTTCCCCTCTTACCTTTCCCCTACACCTTCCATCTCCCCCATTGCTTTAGACCCTTTCCTTCCTATTACATAATATCAACTATACATTTTGATCTTTATTTACACTTTTGGTTTTTCATACCAGAGAATCTATTTGGCATTTACACATGTGTCTTATTAATTTCAATTTAGAGTATGCCTTCAATTTGCATCTACTTAGCTATGAAATTCTCTAGTTTTTCATTCTTTATGGCTCAATAGAACTCCATATTATATATTTTAAAAATCACATCTTTATCCAGTGTCCAATGATGGGCAATTGGGCTATATCCAAATTCTAGCTATAGCAAACTGTGCCACTATAAACATGGGTGAGCATACATCACTGTGGTGTGATTCTTTTAATTTTTTTTAGAAAGAAACCCAGCAAAGGAATAGCTGGGTCAAATAAGACTTCGAATCCTAGTTGTTTGAGGTATTTCCACATGGGTTTCCACAGTGTCTGGACAGGTCTGAACTCCCACCAAAAATAAAAAAGGGCTTCTTTCTTCATACCACCCCAACAGAATTTGTTATTGGTTGATTTCTTGATAGCAGTTATTCTTTCTGGGGTGAGGTGGAATCTCAGTGTTGTTTCCAACATCTGCATCTCTTGAATGAGCAGTGATGTTGAACATATTATTATACATTTATTTGCTACTTTTATTTATTTGCCTCAGAAAGGTCTGTTCATTTCAGATTCCCATTTTTAAATTAGGTCTTTGGGCTGGGGGTTTGGCTCAGTGGTTCCTCTGCCTGCCTCACCAGCTCAAGGCCCTGAGTTCTATCCCTGGTACCAAAAAATAAAATAAAATAAAATGAATAAAATAAATAAATTGGATCTTTATATTTCAGGGCTCTGAATTTTTTTCAGGTCTTTATATATTCTAGATAGTAGACATTTGTCTGGGAAACAACTAGTAAAATTTTTTTCCTACATTGTAGGTTGTCTCTCTCTTAGTTCTACTTGTGATTTCTCTTGCAGTACAGAAGTATTTATTTATTTATTTTTTCCTCTCATTGAGTTTATTGGTACATTTTTGGTATACAATACAGTTACATTCATCATTGGCATCTTGTACCTTTACATGACAGGTCTTGGTTCTCATTTTTTCCCTTTGTCCCTGCCCTCCCTTCACCCTCTCCTCCCTTTTCTGTTTAGAAATACTTTATTTCCATTTTTTCATTTTCTCATAGTTTTTTCTTTTCCTTTATTACCTTTCCGCTACCCTTCCCACTTCCCCCACACCTTTATTCCTTTTCTTCCTATTTCACATTGTCAATTATATCGTTAGGATCTTATTTACAATTATAGTTTTTCACACCAGAGAAACTATTCGGTATTTATACATGTGTGACTTATTTATTTCTAGATATTTTGGGGGAGTGTTATTTTGAAATGGATTGTTTCTCTAATTCCACTCTGAGTGACTCTGTTGTTTGTGCACAAGAAGTCTACTGATTTTTTAGTATTGATCTTGTATCCAGCTATTCTACTGAATCTGTCAAATAAGTCCAGAAGTCCTTTGGCAGAGTTTTTTGGACCTTCTGTGTAGAATATCATATCATCAGCACATAATGACAGTTTAACTTTTTCTTTTCCTACCTTTATTTCATTTATTTCTTTCTCTTGTCTAATTGCTTTGGCTAAAGTTTCCAGAACTATATTCAACAGGAGTGGTAATGGTGAACATCCTTGGTATTGTTCCTGATTTTACCCTGAAGGTTTTCAGTTTTTTACCATTTAGTAAGCTGTTGTCTATTGGTTTTTCATAGAAAGCCTTTGTCAATTATATATTTTTATCCTTATTTGCACTTTTAATTTTTCGTTTCAGAGAAACTATTTGGTATTTACACATATATGTCCTATTTTTTTCACTTAAGAGTATGGCCTCAATATGCATCCACTTAGCTATGAATAACTTTAGTTTATAATTCTTTATGGCTGTGTAGTACTCTGTTTTGTAACACACACACACACACACACATCTTCTTCATCCAATCTCCAGTTGATGGGCAATTGGGCTGTTTCCAAATTTTAGCTATTACAAACTGTGCTGCTATAAACAGGGGTGATCATGTATTACTGTGTTATGATTCTTGTAATTATTTTGGAAAGATACCCAGCAGGGGAATAGCAGGGTCCAATGGGACTTCTAATCCTAGTTTTTTGAGCTGTTTCCATATTGCTTTCACAGTGGTGGCATCTGTCTGCCCTCCCACCAACAATGAAGAAGTGTTACTTTCTATCCACAACCCCACCAGCATTTATCATTGGTTGATTTCTTGATAGTAGTCATTCTTTCTGGGGTGAGGTAGAATCTCAGTATTGTTATCATCTGCATCTCTCTAATGACCAGTGATTTTGAACATTTTTTTCATATGTTTATGTGTTGCTTTTATTTCTTTGTCTCAAAAAGGTCTGTCATTTCAGATGAAAATTTTTGAATTGGCTCTTTATATTTGGGGGGCTGAGTCTGCTTTTTTTCATTTCTTATTATATTCTAAGTAATAGAACTTTGTCTGTGGAATAGGTGGTAAAATTTTTTCTCCCATCTTGTAGGTTGTCTCTTCTCTGTGTTGGTGATTTCTCTTGAAGTGCAAAAATTCTTAAAAAGATGAGTTCCCAATTGTTGATTCTTTGTGCTAGTTCCTGTGATACTGAGGATTTGTTTATAAAGTCTTTAACTATTCCAGTGACTTCAAGAGTTCTACCTAACTTATCTTCCAGCAAATTTAGTGTTACTGTTTTAATATTTAGAGCTTTAATCTAATTGGATTTTAGTTTATTGAATGATAGGGGTCTAGTTTTAATCCTTGGTAAATTGAAATCCAGTATTTCCAACACCATTTATTAAAGATGATACATATTCTCCAGTTAGGATTTTTGGCTCCTTTGTGAAAGATGAGTTACCTGTGTATGTCTGAAGTTCTTTCTGCATCTTCTAATCTATTCCACTGATCCTTGGGTTTGTTTCTTTGACAGTACCATGCTATTTTTTTCACAGTGGCCTTGTGGTATAAATTCAAGTTAAGATTGTGATACCCCCTGCCATGTCTCTATTGCCTAGAATTGCTTTTGCTATTCTAATTCTCTTCTGATCCCAAATGCATTTTTGTTTAATTTTCTCTAGTTCTATGAAGTACACTGCTGGGATTTCAATTGGGATTGCATTGAATCTGTATAAGAGTTTTGGAAGTATGGGTATTTTCATCACATTAGTTTTTCCTATCCAGGAATAAGGGATATCTTTGCATTTTCCTATATCCTCTTCAATTATTTTTTTCAGAGTGCTGTAGTTTTCATTGTAGAAGTCTTTTATTTCCTTTTTTGAATTGATTCCTAAATATTTCATTTTTTTGAATGCTATTGTGAAAGTGATTGATTCCCTAACTCCACTTTCAGTGAGACTATTATTTGTTACAAGAAGTCTAATGATATTTTGGTGTTTACCTTATATTCAGCTATTCCACTGAATCTGTTGGCAGAGTTTTTTAGGTCTTTATGTACAGTATTATAAATAATGACAGTTTAACTTTTCCCTTTCCTCTCTTTATTCCTTTTATTTCTTTCTCTTGTCTAGTTGCTGTGGCTAATGTTTGCAAAATTACATTTAACAGGACTGGTGGTAGTAGATATCCTTGTCCTTTTCAGTTTTTGACTATTTAGTATGATGTTGGCTGTTGTTTTTTCATAGCTAGCCTTTATCAAGTTGAGATAAAGATCATATGTTCCAATTTTCTGGAGGTTTTTATCATGATTGCATTTTAAATTTTTTGGAATTATTTTTCTGAATCTATTGAGATGATCATATGGGTTTTGTCATTTACTCTATTAATATAGTGTATTACATTTATTTATTTACATATGTTAAACCATCCTTGCATCCCTGGGAAAATCTGAATTTGTCAGATTGTATAATTTTCTGATGATCCTCTGCATTCTGTTTACCAGTATTTTATTGAGGATTTTTACATCTATATTAATTAGGGAGATTGGCCTGTAGTGCTCTTTTTTGGTGGGGTATTTTTTGGTTGGGTATTGCTTCCATGAATGAATTTGGAAGTACTGCCTCCTTTTCAATTTCACTGAAAAGTTTAAAGAGTAGTGCCAATAATTCTTCTCTAAATGTCTTGTAGAATTCAGCAGTGAAGCCATCAGGACCAGGGATTTTCTTTGTTGGTAAATTTTTAATTATGTTTTAAATTTCACTTATTGTAATTGGGGTGTTTAGAATGTCTTTATGTTCTTTGTTCAAATTTGTAGTTCATACATATCTAGAAATCTATCCCTTTCTTCTGTGTTTTCCATTTTATTAAATACAGGTTCTTGAGGTGGTTACTGATTATGCTCTTGATTTTTTCTGGATGTGTTGTGTCTTCACCTTTTTCATTCCTAAATGCATGGATTTGGGCCTTTTCCTTCCTTTTTTTGAGAAGGTTGGCTAAGAGTTTATTGATTCTATTTATTATTTTGAAAAACTATCTCAGGTTTGTGGGAATCATGAGTAATAGTTGTAAGTATTGTTAACTTTAGTAACTCCATTTTGTTAAGTTTCTCCAGTTTAGAAGGTGGTGTATTTCCTTTGTGGAATTCCTGAGAGTTGCAGCTTCTTATCTCTGACCTTCAGAAGTGTGGCTGTCTGGGTTGCTGCTACCCATAATAGTTGTTTTTGTTGAGCCTATTTCCTCTTTCCTGTGTGAACTCTCATTTCTGTAAAGCAGCTGTTAAGGTTACTAAGGTAATCCCAGCCCATAATAGTTTGTGTTTTTTTGCTTTAAAAGGCTGATGCTTGCCTGCAATAAACGTTGCCTTGATCAGACTCTTGTCTTGGCGTCCTTCCTTTCTCTCTGCCCCATCTCCACCCGCTACTCTTTCAGGTTTGAGGCACTGCTGGACAGTGCTCTGGGTCGCCGGCTTGTGACACGGGTTCATTGTTTTTTGTTTTTTTTGCGTCATTTTCTTATTGTCCATTGCTTTGATTTCTGCTCTGATCTTTATAATTTCCTCCCTTGTATGAACTTTGGTTTTCTCTTTCTATTCTTTTTCTAGCACCTTCAGATTCAGCATTAGGTTGTTTATTTGTACTCTCTTTGTTTTCTTAGTGTGGGCATACACTTCTACGAATTTCCCTAGTAGAAGTGCTTACACTGTCTCCCATTAATTCCTGTATGTTATACTGACATTATCATTAAATTTCTAATTTAATTTCCTCTGTGACCCATTGGTTGCTCAGGAGCATGTTATTCAATGTCCATGTGTTTGTGAAGTTCTTGTGGTTTCTTATGCCATTAATCTCCAGTTTAATTGTGCTATGATCTAATAATATACATGGGATAACTTCAATTCATTTGCATTTACTTAAATTTGTTGTATGAACTGGAATATGGTCTATTTTGGAGAATGACCCATGTGTAGCCAAAAAGAATGTATATTCAGATTTTGTGGCATGTAACACTCTGTAGACATCTGTTCAATTTTTTCAAATCTTGGTTCAGTTCCAGTATTTCATTACTGATATTTTTGTCTAGATGATCTGTCTATTTGTGACAGTGGGGTATTGAGGTTCCTCAATATCATTACATAATACTTATTTGGACTTTTATGTACCTTAATATTTCCTTTGTATAATTGGGGGCATTAGTATTTCATGCACATATATTCATGATTGTCATCTCATCCTCTTGGGTTGTTCCCTTTGCAAGGGTGTAATGACCATCTTTGTCTCTCTTAATTCATTTTGGTTTGAAATTTACTTTGTTTGCAAATAAGATAGCTTGACCTGTTTTTTTTTTTTTTC
The DNA here is from genome assembly GCF_012274545.1 of Fukomys damarensis. Lineage (NCBI taxonomy): Eukaryota > Metazoa > Chordata > Mammalia > Rodentia > Bathyergidae > Fukomys > Fukomys damarensis. The sequence continues at coordinate 38,993,377 of NW_022900921.1, forward strand.
CAGGTTCTTTTTGCCTGGAGAACTGTTTTCCATTCCTTTACTTTCAGTCTATGAGTTTTTGAACTAGGCATGATTCTTGTATACAGCATATTGTTGCATTTTGCTTCTTAATCCATTCTGCCAGTCTATTTCTTTTTATTGGTAAATTGATGCCATTAATATTGATAGATGTAACTGATATATATTGATTTATCATTGTCATGTTATTGGCTCTTTTTACTTTCTCCCTTTCTTTTAATTTCTTGCCTTGCATGATGGCCTCATTCTGTTAAGTGCTATGGAGTTGTGACTCTCATTGTCTTTTTCTAGGATATTGTTTAGAAATGTTTGGAGTGCTGCTTTCATATTCATGAAGTTTCTTAGGTGTTCTTTGTCATGGAAGTATCTTATTTCCCTATCAATTTTAAAAGATAGCTTGGCAGAATGCATCAGTTTACGTGGGAGGTTTTCTTTTAGGGCTTGAAACACCTCAATCCAGGCCCTCCTTGAGTTGAGGGTTTGTGTGTGTTCTGATGGGCTTTCCTTTGCATGTGATTTGGTTCTTTTCTGTAACTTCTTTTAGTATTTATTTCTTCTGTTGGGTCTCCAGGATTTGAGTAGTATATGTCTATGTGCAAATTTTTTTGATCATGGCTTGTTGGAGTCCTGTATGTCTCACTTATCTGTGTGTCAAATTCTTTTGCTCTGTTTGGGAAGTTTTCTGTCATTCATTTGTGAACAGTATTTTTATGTCATTTGTACTTTCTCTTGCTTTTTCATGGACTCCTTTCAGTATATTAATCTTCTTTGCATCATCTAGGAGCTCTTGGATTGATTTCTCATGTCCCCTTACTATTTTTAAGAGATTTCTCTTTACATGGTCACTGACTGCCATCCTGTCCTCTATATTTGATATTCTCTTTTCAGGTTGGCTCAGTCTGCTATGTATACTTTCAGTAGTGTTTTTAATCTCCAGGATATTGTTTAAATCTGTTTCATGGATTCTATTTCTTTCCTATGCTGAGCATTCATGGCTTCCATCATGATCCTGACCTCATCTATCTTTTATCTGTCTCTTTTATAGAGTATCTTATCATGTTTTTTATTCTGTTCACCATGTCTGTAGTTATCAGGAGAATTATTTCTGTTTTGAATTTTTCTAGAGCCTCATTCATCTATGTTGTACTTAATGTGCTAACAGTTCAGGGTATCCAGGTAGTTGATTATCATTCTTTTCCACCTTGTTTCCCTTAGAATTTGTTGTTGGTAAGGTGAAAGCTTAAAAAGCTATTTGTTAAAAAGCTATCTTTCCTCCAGTTAGGATGGTTGGGTCCCTTGTCAAAGATGAGGTAGATGAGTATGTCAAGAGTTGTTTCTGCATCTTCTAAGCTGTTCCACTGATCCTTGGGTCTGTTTCTTTGCCAGTACCCGGCTGTTTTTAATCACAGTGGCTTAGTAGTACAGTTTTGAGTTGGGGATTGCAATATCCCTTGCCATGTCTCTGTTCCCTAGAATGTCTTTTGCTATTCTAGGTCTCTTTTGATTCCAAATGAATATTTGGATTGTTTTTTCTAGTTCTATGAAATATATTGTTGTGATTTCAATAGGGACTGCACTAAATCTGTATAGCAGTTTTGGAAGTATGGCCATTTTCACTATATTGAGTCTTCTAACCCAGGAACAAGGGATGTCTTTCTATTTTCTTATATCCTCTTCAATCTCTTTTTTTCAATGTTATAATTCTCAGTGTAGAGTTCTTTTGTTTCCATTGTTAGATTGATTCCAGATATTTTATTTTTTGGATGCTACTGTAAAAAGGATTGTTTCCCTAATTGCACACTCAATGACTATTATTTGTGTATAAGAAAGTTATTGATTTTTGAGTGCTCATCTTTTATCTGAGTCCTTTGCTGAATCTGTCAATTAAATCTCCAAGTCTTTTGGCAGAGTTTTTTAGCTCTTCTATGTTGAGTATCATCTCTTCAGCAAATAATGACAGTTTAACTTCTTCCTTTCCTATCTTTATTCCTTTTATTTTTTTTCTCTTGTCTAATTGCTGTGGCTAATTTCCAAAACTATATTGAAGGGAAGTGATGATAGTAGATGTCCTTTTCTTTTTCCTGATTTTAGCATGAAAGTTTTCAGTTTTTGACCATTTAGTATGGTGTTGGCTCTTGTTTTTCATAGATATCCTTCATCAAGTTGAGATAAAGACCATCTATTCCAATTTTCTGCAGGGTTTTTATCACAGATGCATGAACGTTAAATTTTGTCAAATGTTTTTTCTGTAGCTGTTGAAATGATCATATAGTATTTGCCCTTTGTTAATATAGTGTATTACATTCATTGATTTACATATGTTGAACCATCTTTACATCCCTTGAAAAATCCAATTTGGTCAGTGTGTATGATCTTCTTGATGACCCTCTGTATTCTGTTTACCAATATTTTATAGAGGATTTTTGCATGTATGTTCATTAGAGTGATTGGTCTGTAGTTCTCTTTTTTGGTTGGGTCTTTCCCTCATTTTGGAATCAAAGTAGCACTTGCTTCTAGGAATGTTTTTGGAAGTATTGCTTCCCTTTCAATTTCATTGAAAAGTTTAAAGAGCAGTAGCAATAGTTTTTTCTCTAAATGTTTTGTAGAATTCAGCAGTGAAGCCATCAGGACCTGCGTTTTCCTGGTTCTTCATGACTCTTAGCATGACCTCATGCTCTTATCTTTAGTTTCCCTTCCCCAAGACCACAGCAGTCTGGAGAAGTTAAATCTAAGTTTTCTGCAGGACTGAGCCCATAAAAGTCAACCTGGCCTGTGATAGGTTAAAAGTAGCCTACTGCTCATAAATAAGCAATATCCTAGCCCCAAAACAATAAAAGGACCTTCCTTTCTTTGTTCCTCTCTCTTCTCTCCTCTCTTCTCTCTCCCTGACTTGCCTTCCCAAATAAAGTCTCCTGTGAGACCTCTCAGTGTGTGGCCTAGTTGTTGAGCATCACTGTGCCTCTTCATTTGTGTCAGAAGTGGGATCTGGGATTTCCAGTGCCCTGACTTAGGGTCAGAGGCCTGAAACCTAAGACCCTTGATGCTCCAACTGGCCCACCCTAAGTCTATGATCATCTTCGCTGATGCCACCCCTGAAAACAACAACAGTAGAGTTGAGACCATTGGCCCCAGTCTTTTGGGTAAATCCCCTCATGATGGTCTGGGGTATGGGGAGCTCAGACTCAGGTGACCAGGAAAGATACTTCCATCGTAGATGTGAGCCAGGTACCAGGCCTCACATCTCCCATTGTGAGCCTCTGGGAGGCTCACTGAGACAAGCCCAGGACTTGCCCCTTCTGCCCCCACCTCTCTTGGGATGCCTCGAGAAGGTGGTATAGCCCTCAGACACCCTTCTCATGGTAGAGACATCTCCGTTTGGAGTTTGGGTCCCCTCTTCTAGGTTCAGAATCTAGAAAGACTAACCAGTGACTTCCAAATCTCAAGAGACATTTTGGGACTTGGACTTGATCTCACTGTCTCATTCCTGGTCACCATGGGCTCTGGATCTTCCATACCTACAGACTCTCCCTAGGGGTGCTTGCTCTGAAATCTGGAGGGCTTAGACCTAAAAAAGGTGAAAATATGCCTACCCACTCAAATCTGGCTTCACCAAAATGTGTGGCTGCCTAATGGCTCACTTGAATCTGGTCTGATTTGAGGACCTTTTTAACTTTTCTGAGTATCAAGGAAAATGGTAAGATATTCCATATGTTCAAGGCTTTTCTTATCTCTGCAGCCAGCCCTCTCTTTGCTCTCTGACTCAAAAACAGCCTCCCCTCCTCAAACTTTTAGTGGCTTGGGATATCTCTTCCTCCACTTCTCTTTGTTTCAACTCTTTGAACCAGATTGATCTGACTGGCGACCCTCCCCCTTATCTCAGAAACCAGGAAGAGACAAACCTCACCCCTCAACCTCATCCTCTGGCCTTCTTCTCTCCTCCCACTCCCCTCCTTGTCTCTACCTCACCTCCCTCCACTCTGCCTTCCCCACTGACTCCACTTCTCACCTGCTCCAAATCTCATAAGCTTCCCAGTTCAGAACTTCCTCAAACTGGCCACACAATGGCCCCCCTATGAGAGGTTGCAAGAGTAGAGGAAATCATTGGAGTCCCTTTTCTTATGATGGAACTAGGCCTCATCCAGGCTAGACTTAGATCCTTCATGGCTAATCCTGCAACTTTCATCAAACAATTTCAGCTTTTAATCCATTCTTATCAAATCATCCTTTGTCTTTAACTGAGACCTTGACAACTTAAAGCCTTATGTGCTCTGTTTGGGGGCTTGAACAACCCAGCCTAGGAGCTGCTCAAGTTTCTGCTCTGTGGCAATCAGCTGCTAGTGAAATCTATTTAGTTTTGATCCTGGAACAAATGCTTGCCAAATCTGCTGTTTTTCACATGGTGAACTTCCCTCTCTCAGAAAATGTGACATCATTGCAGAACTATGCCAGTGCCTCCCCTTTGGAGGAGGTCCAGCTGCCTCCCCCTCCACTTGAGTTGCTACCATCACAGGTGTTGAGGGGGTGGGAGCAAAACAAAATTGTTTAGCTTTACTGCACTGGAGGGTGCAGATGGGAAAACATGATCGGACTCAGAGAAAATGGAACAGAGCTTGTACTCAGATTAGAAAGAACTAAATTGAGAAAATAAGTGTTTGATGAATTAAAAACAAGTAGAAAAATCTCTGAAAAACATACATCGAAATAGAAAAAAAAAAACATTGCAGACCTTAAGAGCCCCAAGGCCAGCACTGCGTTATCAGCCTGATGCTGTCTGCAAAGGTCTGGAATCTAAAACAAAGCCAGAGAGACTGCAAACTGCTCTCTACTAACGTCAAGAGATTTTACAAGAAAAACCAAGTTAGAAATTTTAGCTATTTGATAAACGTATCTTTGTTTTAATTTGAATTAAGTTTAATTGGTGTGCTTAAAACACTTCTTTTACATCACAAATTCTTGAATTGTGATTATAGGGTTAACTTGCTCTTTTCTATACTTTGTTGACAAAAAAAACTTAAGGTTAATACTGTTCTATTGACAGCCAGACAAATTTTAAGATGCAACAATCTGAGAACGGAAAAAAGGATACGTTAAGATTTTTAACAGCCGAAGTTTGTTATAGAAGGTTATCTTAACCATAATCTCTTTGTCATCCTTACCAATGCCTTAACTGAGGAGGACAAAAGAGTGCTGGACCAGGCCTATGCCCATGTTAATCAAGATCCACCACCCAGTAGGTACCACTGCCATGCCAGAGTGTGAATTGGATTGGGATTACAACTACAAAATGGGTATCAAGGCCTGGAACAGGGACATTAACTGCTTGCTCCATGGGCTACGCAGAACCACCACGAAATCTGTAAATTATGACAAGTTTAATGAAATCATACAGGACAAAAATGAAAACCTCTGCCTTCTTAGGCCTATGCCCATGTTAATCAAGATCCACCACCCAGTAGGTACCACTGCCATGCCAGAGTGTGAATTGGATTGGGATTACAACTACAAAATGGGTATCAAGGCCTGGAACAGGGACATTAACTGCTTGCTCCATGGGCTACGCAGAACCACCACGAAATCTGTAAATTATGACAAGTTTAATGAAATCATACAGGACAAAAATGAAAACCCTTCTGCCTTCTTACAAAGGCTGACTGATGGCCTTCATCAATATACCAATCTTTTTTTTTCTCCCCTCCCACCCCAATATACCAATCTTGACCCTGAGTCTGTTGGTGGCCAGTGGCTGGTCATGATGCTTTTTTTCTCTCAAAGCTATCCTGACATTAGACTTAACTTAAAAAATCTTGAGAAGGGACCCCTAACTCCTCCTTCCAAGATTTTGCCCATGGCATTTAAGGCCTATCATGGATGTATTGATCTCAAAACCACACAAAAGTACCAGTTACTAGCACAGGCCATCAGTCCTACCATGACACAATGGACTCATGACAAGAGACCCTTTAATAAGGGACCCTCTCACCCACCAGGACCTTGCTTCCAATGTGATCAAGAAGGTCAAGGAATGCCCAAACCCCCAGCATCCCACAAAACCCTGCCCTAAGTGCAAACAGAGGGGACATTGGGGTTTTGACTGCCCCCCTGATGTCCACCCATTGTCAGGCCACCAGCCTTGCCATTTCCTCAAATGACCTCAATGGTCTTGCAACAGCAGATCTATGAAGAGGCCCTGGCCTATCTGGCCCAATGTGGATTACCACTCAGGAACCCAGGGTGACTTTCATCATGGCAGGTAGGATGATAGCCTTTTTACTCAACACTGATGCCATTTTTTCTACACTGTGAGAATATTGGGGGCTTACCTCCCTGTCTCAGACTTCTATTGTTGGGGTAGAAGGTCAAAAACAATGCCCTCAACAGACTCCTCTCCTGTCATGCACAAATGGCAATTTTTCATTCCTTCATTCCTTCCTAGTCCTCCCTTCCTAGTCCTCCCCTCCTGTCCTGTTCCTTTATTGGGTCATGACATCCTATCCAAAATTGGCACTTCCATCCATTTGATGATACAGGACAACTCCTGCACTCCAATGTTTTCCCCTTGCCTTTTGTTGTCACAGGCTATGGGAACCCCAGACTCCGTCATCCAAATGGCCTATTGACCCTGCCCTAGTAAATCCTCAGGTGTGGGATGGGCATTCAATCCCCCCTCAGTGGCCAAATGCCCTCCAATTATAATTTTCCTTAAAAACTCTGCATACTTTCCAACTCAGGCTCAATACTCCCTCCCTCATTCTAGCTTGGACAGATTGGTTCCAATCATCAAAAATTTATTAAAAAAGAGATTTTTCAGACCTGCCAATTTCCCATACAATACACCCATCTTAGTGGTCAGAAATCCTAATGGGATGTATTGGCTAGTTCAGGATCTCTGGATCATTAATTTGGCTGTGGTTCCAATCCACCCTGTTGTCCCCAATCCATGCATGCTCCTTTCTTCTATCCTATCCAATACCACCCATTTTTCAGTCCTAGATTAAAAAGATGCCTTCTTCTCCATTCCTTTGCATACAGATTCCCAAGACCTTTTGCCTTTACTTGAACTAATCCTTTGACAGGCATCTGCACACAACTAACCTGGACTGTCCTACCCCAAGGGTTTCAAGATAGCCCCGATCTGTTTGGCCAAATCCTAGCTCTACATCTGTCTCTTCTCCAGCTGCAAGGTTCACAGTTCTAACTCAGGCCTCCTTCAGACCCAGCTCAGCCACCTCTCTGCTCAAATCTCCTGACAGTTGGCTCACCAGCTGATTCTTCAGGCTGGAGACCCAAATGAGATCATCGTGTTTACATGGCAGCCAACTGACTAACCATAGCTCAGGTCTTGGCTCAGAAGCCCTACCAACAGTTTCAGTGGGAGTGCTACTGCTGTCAACAATTCCATGTTCATAAAGGACAATGCAGCTGGTCATGCCCAATTCCTGCCCCCAGACAGCTTTGTTGCCTCTGTGTCAGCAGGAAGTAGTTACAGAAGATGGATGCACCACCCCTTTCACTGATGTATAACATGTGCTGGCTGCTGTCTCCATCTAAACCAAAGAGGGGAGAATGTTAGAGACCTGACACACCATCACAGGCTGCATTTTCCTGATTCTTCATGCCTCTTAGAATGACCTCATGTTCTTATCTTTAGTTTCCCTCCTTCCAAAGCCACAGTGGTCTGGAAAAGTTAAACCTAAGTTTCTGCAGGACATAGCCCATAAAGGGCAACCTGGCCTGTGATAGGTTAAAAATAGCCCACTCCTCATAAATAAGCAATAGCCCAGCCCCCAAAACAATAAAAGGACCTTCTTTTCTTTGTTCCTCTCTTTTCTCTCTCTTCTCTCCTCTCCTCTCCCTAACCTGCCTTCTCAAATAAAGTCTCCTGTCAGACCTCTCAGTGTGTAACCTAATTGTTGAGCATCACTGTGCCTCTTCACTTACTCCTACTATGTACGAATATATAGCAAGATGAATCTATGTATGTAAGACTTTTCCATTGTATATTTCTGGTTGAGATTTTAATATTTCTCCTTTTTCTTTTTCTTTTAAACAGGGTAGTCTCACTATGTAGTTGAGACTGATCTGGAACTCACTATGTAGTCCAGGCTGGTCTTGAATTCACAGCGATGCTCCTGCCTCAGCCTCCTGAGTGCTGGGATTAATATTTCTCCTTTATTGACTTATCTTTGCATGATTTTATTATCGATCAAAAATACTTAAAATGCCTTTTCTATTTTCCTAATTTCTAGAACATAATTATTACAATTCCTTTGAAATTTAAGTTTATAACTATACAGATTTAACTAGCATTGTTTAATGTGATAAATCCTGGAAGGTTGAGTGTAGCTTTGTTATCTTTTATTTTCTCTTTTTCAATTGTGAAATAATGCATGAAGTGAGAATGTACCATGTCATTATTACTCAAGTTTTTAATAGGCGCTTTGTAATTGACATTTTTAATTAGCTTATAAATTTTATGTGCTTCTTTCTTTGGTTTCTATCATTTTTTCTAATTCTTTCTCTTATAATATTTTTTAAAAGACATTTTTATAGTTTCTTTTTCCTTTAACAGTAAATAATTTTTAGCATTTTACCCAATATATTAAAGGATACTAACAACTATTACCATAATGATTTATATATGCATTTATTTTTCATCTTGCTACAGTACAATTTCAAAAATTATTATAGAAATCCTTATGAACTGATTATTGGCTTAGTATTTAGAAATTTGAAAATATATTAGTTCTTTACTTTACCTGAACATTATTTGCCTACATTTAATATTCTACATGCAAAATCCTTTCCTTCTAGTGAATCACTCAAAGTGTGAGATTGGAGCCAAGGTAGCTGGTTTAGACTCAGCTCTGGCAATTCAGACAGTAGGATATTTCATAACATTTCTGGGGCTCATTTTCTTCATTTCTAACAAGGCGATATTCATTTTACCCACCTCAATCTTGCTGTGAACCAGTAACAACAAAATATAAATTCTTATATTATGCAATATGAAATAATATCATAATAATTACATGAAGCATTTTTTCAGGATTTTCTGTTGTGTATCTGGATTTTTTATCCATAATATTTAATTGAAAAACAATAATCAATTGCAAATTGCTAGTTGGATGCATCTCTGTTTTGTTTTTACTTTTTTAATTCCTCAGAGAATAAAAGAACTCTCAATCTACTATCGAGAACTCTACATATCAGTGTTTTCCATAAGCAGGTTACAGTTGGATTATGATTCCAATTCAAGGAAATTCCTTGAAGGCCAGAATTTTTTTCAAGGTTTGCTATTTTGCCATTAAACTTTGGCAAGCATGACAAGGAGGCATTATCTATTAAAATACTTATTTTCATAGTTGGATAGCTATTTATCTGTGCAGTTAGAAAATGCATAATCTAGTTTATTTCAACAACCTTTAACACAGTGCTACTATAAACAAGAATGAGTTATGACTTGGAAATACAGGAAAGAAAAAACCCAGAGGCTTCGAAAATACACTGAAGCTCTAAGTAAATTAAATCACTAATAAAATGGCTCTGTCAATTCAATTTACCTCTGACAATATGCAAAGGTGCCATTCCAGGTTTGTTAATGGGAAGACTTGGATAATATCTAAAAGGATGCCCAAAATTATCTGTCATTTATTATTGCTAGGAAACACAGTTAAAATAGTAAACAGGATGACTGACTAAATATGTTAACTGCACTGCTGTTCATTTCCTTTATTCTTTATGCATGTTAAGAAAAGAATCATTCTATTTGTTTAGCCCTTAAGTGCATTCCTTTACATACAAAGTAGTTATTCAGAGCAAAGGCTCCTTATTTTAAGACTACCTTCTTTTATGTATTTAGAAGTTGGCACATATAGAATCACTGCATTGAATAGCTAATGCCTATGATATAACCAGCTTAGGCCTATTTAAAATCTTCAAAATATATGACAAGAAAATAACTTTGTAGGGAAATGATTCATCTCACTATTGAGACAATAAATCAGTGCAGTTGATAGTCCAGTTTTCCAAAGGGCTTTGCAAAATCTTTAAATAAATATAACTTAGTATATATAAGAATTCAATCTGTATTTTTTTATCTCTGAAGACCTGTAAGACAAAATAATCATAATTAGTCTTATTTTCCTGAGCCATTAACTCTGATGATAGGCCATATCTTTTTATTTATTGTATATTCTGGGCTCTAGATACTACTTGGTGAACATTTGGTATTTTACAGCTAAAATATTGCTTTTATTTTATTTTATTTTATTTATTTATTTTTTGGTTTTTTGAGACAGGGTCTCACTATGTATTTGAGACTCAGTATGTGGCCCAGGCTGGTCTCCAGCTCACAGTGATCCTCTTGCCCCAGTCTCCCAAGTGCTGGGATTACAGGAGTGCACCTCCATGCCCAGCTAAAATATTGCTTTTTTTTTTTTTTTGTATTGAGTTTATTGGTACATTTAGGGATACAGTACAGTTACATTCATTGTTGGGATCATGTACCTTTACATGGCAAGTCTTGATTCTCATTTTTTTCCCCTTACCTCTGCCCTCCCTTCACCCCCTCCTCCCCTCCCTATCTACAAACACTTTATTTTCATCTTTTCATTCTCTCACATTTTTTTCTTTTCCCTTTTTGTTCTTCCCCTACGTATCACACCTTCCCTACACCTTTAGCTCCTTTCCTCCCATTTCTAAATGTCAGTAATCTTATTAGAATCTTATGCATTGTTGCAGAATATTCACACCAGGGAAACTATTTGG
>NW_022900921.1:39011296-39013938 GCF_012274545.1 Fukomys damarensis
CTTTTCTTTTCTTTGTTCCTCTCTTTTCTCTCTCTTCTCTCCTCTCCTCTCCCTAACCTGCCTTCTCAAATAAAGTCTCCTGTCAGACCTCTCAGTGTGTGACCTAATTGTTGAGCATCACTGTGCCTCTTCACTTACTCCTACTATGTATGAATATATAGCAAGATGAATCTATGTATGTAAGACTTTTCCATTGTATATTTTTTGTTGATATTTTAATATTTCTCCTTTTTCTTTTTCTTTTAAACAGGGTAGTCTCACTATGTAGTTGAGACTGATCTGGAACTCACTATGTAGTCCAGGCTGGTCTTGAATTCACAGCGATGCTCCTGCCTCAGCCTCCTGAGTGCTGGGATTAATATTTCTCCTTTATTGACTTATCTTTGCATGATTTTATTATCGATCAAAAATACTTAAAATGCCTTTTCTATTTTCCTAATTTCTAGAACATAATTATTACAATTCCTTTGAAATTTAAGTTTATAACTATACAGATTTAACTAGCATTGTTTAATGTGATAAATCCTGGAAGGTTGAGTGTAGCTTTGTTATCTTTTATTTTCTCTTTTTCAATTGTGAAATAATGCATGAAGTGAGAATGTACCATGTCATTATTACTCAAGTTTTTAATAGGCGCTTTGTAATTGACATTTTTAATTAGCTTATAAATTTTATGTGCTTCTTTCTTTGGTTTCTATCATTTTTTCTAATTCTTTCTCTTATAATATTTTTTAAAAGACATTTTTATAGTTTCTTTTTCCTTTAACAGTAAATAATTTTTAGCATTTTACCCAATATATTAAAGGATACTAACAACTATTACCATAATGATTTATATATGCATTTATTTTTCATCTTGCTACAGTACAATTTCAAAAATTATTATAGAAATCCTTATGAACTGATTATTGGCTTAGTATTTAGAAGTTTGAAAATATATTAGTTCTTTACTTTACCTGAACATTATTTGCCTACATTTAATATTCTACATGCAAAATCCTTTCCTTCTAGTGAATCACTCAAAGTGTGAGATTGGAGCCAAGGTAGCTGGTTTAGACTCAGCTCTGGCAATTCAGACAGTAGGATATTTCATAACATTTCTGGGGCTCATTTTCTTCATTTCTAACAAGGCGATATTCATTGTACCCACCTCAATCTTGCTGTGAACCAGTAACAACAAAATATAAATTCTTATATTATGCAATATGAAATAATATCATAATAATTACATGAAGCATTTTTTCAGGATTTTCTGTTGTGTATCTGGATTTTTTATCCATAATATTTAATTGAAAAACAATAATCAATTGCAAATTGCTAGTTGGATGCATCTCTGTTTTGTTTTTACTTTTTTAATTCCTCAGAGAATAAAAGAACTCTCAATCTACTATGGTGAACTCTACATATCAGTGTTTTCCATAAGCAGGTTACAGTTGGATTATGATTCCAATTCAAGGAAATTCCTTGAAGGCCAGAATTTTTTTCAAGGTTTGCTATTTTGCCATTAAACTTTGGCAAGCATGACAAGGAAGCATTATCTATTAAAAGACTTATTTTCATAGTTGGATAGCTATTTATCTGTGCAGTTAGAAAATGCATAATCTAGTTTATTTCAACAACCTTTAACACAGTGCTACTATAAACAAGAATGAGTTATGACTTGGAAATACAGGAAAGAAAAAGCCCAGAGGCTTCGAAAATACACTGAAGCTCTAAGTAAATTAAATCACTAATAAAATGGCTCTGTCAATTCAATTTACCTCTGACAATATGCAAAGGTGCCATTCCAGGTTTGTTAATGGGAAGACTTGGATAATATCTAAAAGGATGCCCAAAATTATCTGTCATTTATTATTGCTAGGAAACACAGTTAAAATAGTAAACAGGATGACTGACTAAATATGTTAACTGCACTGCTGTTCATTTCCTTTATTCTTTATGCATGTTAAGAAAAGAATCATTCTATTTGTTTAGCCCTTAAGTGCATTCCTTTACATACAAAGTAGTTATTCAGAGCAAAGGCTCCTTATTTTAAGACTACCTTCTTTTATGTATTTAGAAGTTGGCACATATAGAATCACTGCATTGAATAGCTAATGCCTATGATATAACCAGCTTAGGCCTATTTAAAATCTTCAAAATATATGACAAGAAAATAACTTTGTAGGGAAATGATTCATCTCACTATTGAGACAATAAATCAGTGCAGTTGATAGTCCAGTTTTCCAAAGGGCTTTGCAAAATCTTTAAATAAATATAACTTAGTATATATAAGAATTCAATCTGTATTTTTTTATCTCTGAAGACCTGTAAGACAAAATAATCATAATTAGTCTTATTTTCCTGAGCCATTAACTCTGATGATAGGCCATATCTTTTTATTTATTGTATATTCTGGGCTCTAGATACTACTTGGTGAACATTTGGTATTTTACAGCTAAAATATTGCTTTTATTTTATTTTATTTTATTTATTTATTTTTTGGTTTTTTGAGACAGGGTCTCACTATGTATTTGAGACTCAGTATGTGGCCCAGGCTGGTCTCCAGCTCACAGTGATCCTCTTGCCCCAGTCTCCCAAGTGCTGGGATTACAGGAGTGCACCTCCATGCCCAGCTAAAATATTGCTTTTTTTTTTTTTTT
>NW_022900921.1:39014098-39048191 GCF_012274545.1 Fukomys damarensis
ATTTCTAAATGTCAGTAATCTTATTAGAATCTTATGCATTGTTGCAGAATATTCACACCAGGGAAACTATTTGGTATTTACACATGTGGGACTTATTTATTTCACTTAGGAGTATATCTTCAATATGTATCCATTTTCCTATGAATGAATCTATTCTCTCGCTCTTTATGGCTGAGTAATATTCCATTTTATAGAAAAACCACAACTTCTTTATCCAGTTTCCAACGGATGGGCAAATAGGTTGTTTCCAAGATTTAGCTATTGTTACCTGTGAGAGGATTGGTCCTAGTACTGAATCTTTCTTCCTCTTAAAGTTATCTATGTTTACATTGGTGCCTGAATTTGTATGAATTTTGTTGACTGCCTTTATGTAAAGTTTTGCATCCTAGGTCAACACAGTTGTACATGAAATGCTGCAAAATTCAAAGTGAATATAATCTCATAATTTTTCCTAAGTAAGTGAAAGTAGATTATGATCCTCACTAGCCACATAGCTGATATGCCAGCATATTATCTCTCATGCTACTATTAAACATTAAAGCACAAGTCCATTATTTACCCTCCCCAAAGGGAATACCCTGTAGTTTATCATTATACTCTAACTGTTGTTATTTCTTTTCTAGGATACATTGGGATTGTTGAAAAAAATTACCATCTTTCTACCTGCAGCAGCATAAATGGTCTCTGCTTTAGTCAAGATTCCCTGACAACCTTTTGGCAAATTTGTACTTCTTAGGCATTCATATCATTGTCTAGCTCCAGGTAACTTCTTCCTTTCAAATATGAAATTCAAGAAATTTCTCTTTTAAGAAAAATACATTGATTATCCCTTTAAAATGCTTCACTTTTAAATCATGATTGGCTCTTTTATCCCTTTTCTTCAAGAATATTTTCTATTCCTCCATGATAATTTATCCTCATGAAGGTTGCTAACTAGGTATTTCATTATGTCTATCTCACCACTTTCACTAGAAAATAAATAACCCTTCCACTCACAAATATAACAAAATTGTTAATAAAGTGTGCGGTGAAAATAAGTGTATTCTAACAGATCAAGATAAATTGATCTTTGCAAATGGATTATTTTCCTTTAAAGACTTGAGAACTGAGTGCACAGAAATATTACTAAATATTAAGTATTCTGATGAAAAGTGTCAGTTCTAAGATGCTATATTAAACAAATCATCAATTACTGATTGACCAAATAAACACTCGCACTATTCTCAATTTCAAGTATAACAATGATGGACTGCCCACAGAACTCTTTATGCTATTAGTCACTTCCTTAATTTCATGAAGTCTTGTTCACCAACTGTTAAGCTAGATACTTCTCTCAGCTTGGATTATGAGAGTTTAACTATCACAGTTATGATTTAGTCAGTTTATATAAGCCTATGAAATATGAGAATGAAAATAAAATAGATTATTAATAAGAAAGTAAGTAAAACACTTTAACTTCACAGAAGTTAAATCGTTTAAATAAAAGTAAGACTGCTTACTTACTTACATGTCAGTATAAATTTTCCATTCACACAATGACTCTTAAAAACATAAAAATGAGCAAAAGTCACTATTTTTTAAATTCATTACTAAGGGCCCCAGTAAGGTGATAACACAACTTCCAAGAGTACTGAAAATTTCTTATGTGCCTTAAAGAAAGTTAGTGAAAGATTTCTAGATTAGTTCTGAGTTAATATCCTAAAGGGAATAGAAACCATAACTAGTTGTCAGAAATCCTTAAATTAATGTTTAAATTTACCATATCTTGATTCTAATCAAATAATAAATACAAAAATCAGAGTATATTTTCCTAAATATTAAATCATATTTGTGTGGAACTTGCTAAATTATGTCCCGGTAAGTATGGTGACAATGAAAAAAACATACTAATTCACAATTATTCTGAAATTTAGAATAAATTGTCCTAACACATAGAAGATTTAAATTTTTGAGGACAACATAATAAAATTATAGAAGGAATCTTATCTAAGATGATTTTGCACCAATTTTTAAAATCTTAATTTCATGAAACTCAAACTTAAACTTTTTAAATTGTGGTTTATTCAAGAAAGACAACTTAATACTTCTTACAAAGTGCACATACTCAAATGAGAGAACTTGGTCTGTACTAAAAAGATTGGCAAATATACATACTTCTAGAGAAAGTATAGTTTCTATTTTTAAACAGATTGCATTAATTTCATGATTTTTCATTGCTTATCCAGATTACTGGTAGACCATATCCATTACATTCTACTAGGGTGATGACGAGTTGGAAACATCTAAAACATATAAAAATTTCATATTCATTGAATTTTTGAATGACCTTGACATTTTTACAAGGCCACATGATTATGTGGCCTTGGACAGACAATGAGTGTTTTGATCTTGCCACTAATTATCTGTGTGGATTGTAATAAGTCACTTAATTTAAACAGCATTCTAGGGTCTCTTGCTGATGTAATATTATTTAATATTGTATTCTAGCTTCTCCAGCATTCTTGACATAGTAAAGAGGGATTTTAAATAAGATTTATCATAGTATATTAAAAAAGACTAGTGTTTGTAATCAAATAAATCAGGATTTCCATTTTACTTCCAATAGTGTCTAGTTCTTGACTTGACTGCAATGCTCAGCATTTCTGAGCCTGGGATTCTTTCTCTAAAAATTAAGAACATTTGTGTTCTGAAAATATTCAAATGCTTACTAAATAAATGCTGTTTTTGATATCTATAAATTTACCACCCTTGATCTTAGCCAATAGGCTGAGAAATAATGGTAAATATTATTTAAATATTTCAATATAATTCATGAGTTAGAATAAGTACCTGAATTGTCAAAGAATTTGAAGTGAACCCTGAATACTACAATCTATACTTTTTTTTTTCAGCAAGCATTTATAGGGTACATTGAGCATTTATACTTAGAAATTTAAGCCAAAAACTTTTTAGGAACTTTCAATATCATTTGTCCTTGATTACTTAAAAATGTTAGTCTAAGGATTTTCTTGTCTATATAGATAATTTTTATAAACCATATGAAGGACTTTCACAGAATAAAGAGAATATATATCTCAAAACACAAAACAGAAATAACAGATATAACACTATAACACAGTCAACTTCATTTTATTGAAATAAAAGTCATATATAGTATTCAACATGAATACCTACTAGGTTAGTTTTCCTCCATTCTAATGGATTTTTGTTTGTCTGGTGTTATTAAAAATACCACAGAGAGACAGAGAGAGAGAGAAGTAATAAAAATAAATAGACTCTTTAGATGGGTTATAAGTGGATCATATTAATAATTCTGACAGTAGCAGAGGGCAAAATTGACAGAATTTAGGACTAAACATATAATAATGTGACTGCAAGTGTGAGGGTGATCATCTGAGTTATAAAATAAACAGTGTACTCTTTTCATATTGTTTATTGGTATATTTCAGGTATACAATGCAGTTACATTCATCATTGCAATCTTTTACCTTTACACAACTTATCATGGTTCTTATTTTTCCTCATTCCCTGCCCTCCCTTCACCCTCTCTACCCTTCCCTATTTACAAAGACATTATTTCCATGTTTCTTCTTTTCTCATATTTTTTATTTTCCCTTTTCACCTTTCCCCTGCTCCTCCTGCTTCCTCTAGTCTTTTAGACCTTTCTTCACAATATCAATTACTATTTTTTAAAAAAATGAACTAATAATAAAGAAATCTGTAAAAACAACAATTCTCATCTTATAATTATGGTCCATTCCAAAGCAGGCAATGTGTGGTATTAGGTCCCCAGAGTTCAGTATGGGGACCCATCTTCTGGGTTGTACCACATTAAAGAGAGTGTCTGGCATTTATAGCATATGTTGTATGCCCAGGGTAGAAGAAAAGTGAAAAAGCAATAATTAGAGAGCAAATGTTTACAAGAGTTAACTTTTACAAATGAGTTATGTACTATATTATTTTCATCATTTTATAGAATTGCAAAGGAGAGTTCAATGACATTGTAAATGCAATGCAGTCAAGTTTAATTCTGAATGCTTTCAAAGTTCCCATGTTTTTCTCTTCAAAGTCATACTAATGGTTTTTCTCCTAAGAATGAACAGTCACACCTTTTAAGTATAGTGGGTGTGAACTGTAAAGGGAAAATGATATCATTCCCCTTACCTTAGTCTGACCAGTTTCCTTCAGTACACAGAACATGCTGTAGATGGAGCTCTTCAACATTGTGCATATTGCCTGACCTGTACCATTGTTGTTATTATCATTCTTGTAATACATTTATTGGTATTTGAAGATTTGGGTATATAGTAGAGTTATATTCATCATTGGGATCTTTCAACTTTAGGATTCATCTTGGCCTTATTTTTTCCAAATTTCCCAGCCCTCCCTTCAGCCCCTCTACCATTTCCTGTTTAAAAAGATATTATTTCCATGATCTACAATTCTCATATTTTTTCTTTTACCTTCTTACCTTTCCCTACCCCTCCCACATCGCCAACTCTTTTAGAACTTTTCTATTACACAATATAAATTATACATTTTGATCCTTATTTGAACTTTTAGTTTTTCACACCAGAGAAATTATTCAGTACTTACCTGTGTTTTTTACTGAGTTCACTTAAGAGTATGGCTTCAATGTGCATGCACTTAGCTATTAATGTCTCTAGTTTATCATTCTTTATGGCTGATTAGTACTACATTTTATTAAATAAACAAAACAAAACATCTTCTTTATCCAGTGTACAGTTGATGGGCAATGAGGTTGTTTCCAAGTCTTGGCTATTACAAACTGTGCCACTATAAACATGGGTGAGCATATTTCACTGTGACATGATCCTTTTAAATCTTTTGGGAAGATACCCAGCAGAGGAATAGCTGTATCAAATGGGATTTCTAATCCTAGTGGTTTTCAATATCTCCATATTGATTTCCACAGTGGTTGCACCACTCTGCACTCCTACAATATCTCCAACATTTGTTATTAGTTGATTTTTTTGATAGTCATTCTGGGGTGAGGTGGAAACCCACTGCTGTTTTCATTTGCATCCCTCAAATGATTAGTGATATTGCACATGTTTTTATACATTTATTTGCTACTTTTATTTCTTTCCCTGAGAAATGTCTCTTCATTTTAGATGCCCATTTTTAATTTAGGTCTTTATATTTCAGGGGCTGAATTTTTTCAGTTCCTTATATATTCTAAACAGTAGACATTTGTCTAAGGAACACCTAGTAAAATTTTTTTCTCACATTTTAGGTTGTCTCTTAGTTCTACTTTTGATTTCTCTTGCAGTAAAGAAGCTTTTAAAAAGATGAGATCCCATTTGTTGACTCTTTGTGTTGGATTCTTTGTGTTGCTTCTTTAGTTCATTTGCTACTGAGGATTTGTTCATAAACTCTTTTCCTATGGCAATATCTTCAAGTGTTCTACCTGACTTATCTTCCAACAAGTTTAGTGTTTTTGTTTTCATATTTAGACGTTTAATCCAGTTGGATTTTAGCTTAGTGCATGGAGAAAGGGATCTAGTTTTAATATTTGGCAAGTTGAATCGCAGTTTTTCCAACATCATTTATTAAAGAGGCTATCTTTTCTCCAATGAGGATGATGGGCTCCTTTCTCAAAGATGAGGTACCTAAGTATTTCTGGAGTTGTTTCTGCATCTTCTAATCTATTCCACTGATCTTCAGGTCTGTTCTTTGCCAGGACCATGCTGTTTTTATAACAGTGTCTTTGTAGTATACTTTCAAGTTGGGATTGTAATAAAACCTGTCATGTCTCTGTTACCTAGAATTGTTTTTGCTATTCTAGGTCTCTTCTGATTCTAAATGCATTTTTGGATTGTTTTCTCAAGCTCAAGGAAATATACTGTTGGAATTTCAATCAGGATTGCATTGAATCTGTGTAGCAGTTTCATAAGTATGGCCATTTTCACTATATTGGCTCTTCCTATCCAAGCACAAAGGATGTTATGCCATTTTCTTAGATCTTCTTCAATCTCTTTTTTTCAGAGTGTTGTAGTTCTCCATGTAGAGGTATTTTGCTTCTTTTTTTAAATTGATTACTAGATATTTCATTTTTTGGCATGCTATTAAAAAAGGGATTGTTTCCCTAATTTCTCTCTCAGTGAATCTATTCTTTGTGTAAAGAAGGCTATTGATTTTTAGTGTTGGCCTTTTAACCATCTATACTACTGAATCTGTCAATTAAGTCCAGAAGTCTTTTTTGCAGAGCTTTTGAGTCTTCTATCATAAAGTATCACATTGTCAGCAAATAATGAGTTTAATTTCTTCCTTTCCTGTCTTTATTCCTTTTATTTTTTTCTCTTCTCTAATTGCTGTGGCTAATGTTTTTCAGAATTATATTGAACAGGCCTGGTAGTAGTGGATATCCTTGTTATGTTACTGATTTTACCATGGAGGTTTTCATTTTTTTACCATTTAGTGTGATGTTGGCTGTCCATTTTTCTAGATAACCTTTATCAAGTTGAGATAGAGACCATCTATTCTGATTTTCTTCAGGGTTTTGTTTTAATCATAAATGCATGTTGAATTTTTGTCAAATGCTTTTCCTGCATCTATTGAAATAATCACATGGTATTTGCCCTTGACTCTGTTAATATAGTGTATTACATTCATTGATTTACATATGTTGAACCATCCTTGCATCTCTGAGAAAAATCCAATTTGCTCAGTGTGTATGATCTGCTTGATGACCCTCTGTATTCTGTTTGCCAATATTTTATTGAGGATTTTTGCATATATGTTCATTAGGGTGATTGGTCTGTAGTTCTCTTTTTTGGTTGGTTCTTTCCCTGGTTTTGGAATCAAAGTAGCACTTGCTTCTACGAATGAATTTGGAAGTATTGCTTCCCTTTCAATTTCATTGAAAAGTTTAAAGAGTAGTGGCAATAGTTTTCCTCTAAATGTTTTGTAGAATTCAGCAGTGAAGCCACCAGGACTTGGGCTTTTCTTTGTTGGAAAACTTTTAATTACATTTTCAATTTGACTGCTTGCAATTGAGACATTTCGAATTTTTGTGTCTTCTTTGTTCAACTTTGTAATTCATACATAGCTAGAAATCTGTCCATCTCTTCCATGTTTTCCATTTCATTAGAGTACGTGTTCTCAAAGTAAGTATTGATGATCCTCTGGATTTCTGCTGGACCTGTTGTGACTTCACTGTTTTCATTCCTAATTGCATAAATTTGAGCCTTTCCTCTCCTTTTTTGACAAGGTTGGCTATCAATTTTATTTATTCTTTCAAATACCAACTCTGATTCATTGCTTTTTTGCATCATTCTCTTAGTTCCACTGCATTGACTTATGCTCTGATCTGTATAATCCACCCCCCACCTTATGAGTTTTTTATTTCTCTTGATCTTTTTTTTTTTTTTTTTTTTTTTTTTTTTTTTTTTTTTGTACCAGGGATTGAACTTGGGTCTTGTTGCTCACAAGACATGCAGTGTAATCACTGAGCTGAATCTGTGGCGTCTTGCTCTTCTTTTTCTGGGATCTTAAGCTTCAGTATTAGGGTGTTTATTTGATCTCACTTTGTTTTCCTAGTGTGGGCATTCAGTGCTATGAATTTCCCATGTAAAACTACTTTCATTGTATTCCATACCTTCCTGTATGTTGTACTGGCATTATCATTAAAGTGTAAATATTGTCTGGTTTCTTCAATTTCTGCTGTTACCCATTGGTTAAGAGCATGTTATTCAATTTCCATGTGTTTGTGAAGATCTTGTGGTTTCTTATACTTTTGATCTCCAATTTAATTGCACAATATCTGATACTATGCATGGTATAACTTCAATTATTTGGTCTTTACTTAAACATGTTCTATGAGCTAACATGTGGTTTATTTTGGATAATGATCCATGTGCAGCTGAAAAGAATGTATTTCTGATTTTGTGGGGTGGAACAATGTAGATGTCTATTAAGTCCATTTGTTCAAAAGCTTGGTTCAGTTCTAGTTTTTTATTATTATTATTATTTGTCTAGATGATCTGTCTATTTGAGACAGGGGGTATTGAAGTCCTCCCCTATTCTGAAGTAGTGCTTCTTTGTTTTGTTTTGTTTTTATGTACCTTAATATTTGTTTTGTATATGGGGGCATTAGCATTGGGTACATATATATTTATGATTGTCATCTCTTCCTCTTGGATTGTTCCCTTTACAAGAATGAAGTGACTTTCCTTCTCTTTCTTAATTACTTTTGGTTTGAAATTGACTTTGCAAATACAAAAGCTACCCCTGCTTTTTTCCAGGTTCCTGTCACACGGAGAACTGTTTTCTATCCTTTTTTCTTTCAGTCTATGAGTTTCTTTTTCAACTAGGTGTATTTCTTGTATAGAGCATTTTTTGGATTTTTGCTTTATGATCCATTCTTCCAGGCTTTTTTGTTTTGTTTTGTTTTGGTTTTTTTGAGACAGGATCTCACTATGTAGTTGAGACTGACCTGGAACTCACTATGTAGCCCAGCCTGGTCCCAAACTCACAGCGATCCTCCTGCCTCAGCCTCTTGAGTGCTGGGATTACAGGCATGTGCCACCATGCCTGGCTCCAGTCTATTTCTTTTGATTGATGAGTGGAGGCCATTAACATTGATGTTATAACTGATATGTATTGACTTATCATTGTCATGTTACTTTCCTGTTTTTAGCTCTTTTTATTTTTCTTCCTCTTCCTTTAAATTCTTTCCTTTTGGATTTGCTGTATTGTGCCTCATGGAGTTGTGACCTTCATTTTCTTTCTCTAGGATATTTTTTAAAAAATGGTTTGGGGTCCGGGGAATTAGCTCAGTGGTTTGGTGGCCTGCCTTGCAAGCTCAATCCCTGGTACCAGGGGGGAAATAAAAGAAAAAAAAATTGTTTGGAGTGCTGGTCCTGTATTCTTGAAATTTCTCAAGCTTTCTCTGTCATGAAAGTGTCTTATTTCCACATCAGTTTTGAAAAACGGTTTTGCAAGGTACATCAGTCTAGGTTGAAAGTTGCTTTCTTTTATGACTTGAAATACCTCACTCCAGGCTCTCCTTGACTTTAGTGTTTGTATTGAAAAGTCTGCTGTGATTCTGATGGGGTTTCCTTTGCATGTGATTTGTTTTGTTTTGTTTTGTTTTAAAAATGACCTTATGATTAAAAAATACTGGAAATATAATTTTAAAAGTATTTTAGAATTATATTCTTAATTAATGTGATATTTTCTTTTGAGTTATTTCATACTCTTTCAAACTATTCAGTTTATATACAAAGTATTTTATTGTGTATTATACAAAGATATAAATTATATTTTCAACAAAATTGTGTTTACTTATATTTTTCACTATCTGTAGAAATCTCTAAAATTTATCTACTAAGTGGTCAAACTAAACACTGCAGATAATCTTTCTTTCTTTCTTTCTTCCTTTCTTTTTGGTAAGACAAAACTGATGTCATATAATATTGAATTGACTTGAAACTTGGTCTGGCATATATGTATTCACTTTACTCCCTGATCATCCTTCCTATGACTAACGAGTGGAAAACTTTCATTATTGTCTGAGTTATGAGGCATAATTTATTGTTTTGATTTATGTGTATACTGGGTAATGATAAACACAGAATAATAGCATACCTATCACTTTAAATGGTTATCAATTTTTATGCTGAATATATTCTGTCCTTTTTGTAGCTATTTAAAATATATAAATCATCATAATTGATTATGTTTACTCATATACTTCCCAGATCCTGCCATGCCCAAGGCCATTTTAAAGGCCAATGGTTGACATCTGTTACAATATACATTTACCCACAATTTCCCTTTAAGAATTCAGATGGCATTCTAGTTTATAATAAGCTAACATTTGTACCACTTTTTATATCATTATGTCAAATTTATTTCAATGTCTGAATTTGACTTTTAAAACCTGATATATGGGGTACCAGGGATCAAACTCAGGTCCTTGCATTTGTAAGGCAGGCAGCAGAACCACTGAGCTAAATCCCTGGCCCGCCATTTTATTCTTAATCATAATTTTATTTTGCTTAGGTGTATTTGAATTCTGATTCTGTTATCCAGTATATTATCTCTTATCTGCTAAAATTTGATCAGAATATTTTACATTTTAATCAAACCTAGGTACCAGGGATCAAACTCAGGTCCTTGCATTTGTAAGGCAGGCAGCAGAACCACTGAGCTAAATCCCTGGCCCGCCATTTTATTCTTAATCATAATTTTATTTTGCTTAGGTGTATTTGAATTCTGATTCTGTTATCCAGTATATTATCTCTTATCTGCTAAAATTTGATCAGAATATTTTACATTTTAATCAAACCTATGAGCAAAAATTTAACCTTGAACAACATCACTAAACCCCCTTGGTAGAGGTTCAGTGAATAAGGGCATATTGTATGCTAGTCTTCCTCTGTGATTGTCTCAAAATTAGAAAGCCTACCACAGTTATTTATATGAAAGACCAGGGCAAAGATTTATTTGGCATATATATAATATGCATTAAGATATAGTCCCACATTTGAGTACTATTGGCAGTTTTACTTTTTACTCAAATAGTTTCAATTCATTTTACACAATCTGGAGCCTCCAAAACATATTCTTCATAATAGCATAAATATAATAACCTTATAGACATTGATGGAATAAAAAATGACTAATAAGTCATAAATAAATAATAGTCATAAATAGACCTGTGGAGAATAATTTAAATTTAGCAGTGACTTCATTATATCTATGTTGTTGTTGTTGTTGTTGTTGTTGTTGGTTGTTGTTGTTGTTGTTGTTGTTGTTGTTGTTGTTGTTGTTGTTGTTTTTCTAGTGCTGGGGATCAAGCTCAGGACCCCACACTTGTAAGTCAGGCATGTTGTCATTGAGCTAAATCCCCAGCCCTTATCCATGCTTAATATATTTAAGAAATTGAATAAAAAGGAACAAACACTAAAATTGACTATGACTTAAGCAAGCCTCAATATATATCAAACATTTCACCAATATATTTAAAAATAGAAATGAAATCTATAAATTAAATAAACAAAACAGTTTATTGTATTATAAAAAGAAAATCTAAATAGTCCTATTCTTTTAAAGATATAAAATAGTCTAAAACTCTTTCTGAATAAAAGCTAAAGGCACAAATATAACATTGTTCCAAATATTCATGCATTGTTTCCATAAACAAACTAGTGCTTTCTGTTTAATATGAGAACAGCAAATCTTTAAAAGGAATACTTGACATTACTTATGCAACATAGAATTAATAATATATCTCTAATAAACAGATAATAAAACTTTAAAATTATATTGGCAAATTGATTCAAGTAATCTACAAAATATGAAATACCATCACAAAATGTGACTTCGACAATATCACATTTTACATTCTAAAACTCATTACAATTTGCCATATTAATTAGCAAGGTGTAGTAATAGCTACATGGTCATCTCAATGGATTTGAAAATATCTGATCAAATTTAACACTTTTTCATGATAAAAATTATAAGAAACTAGAAATAGGTGGAAAATTTCTTAATATAGTTTTGTTTTGTTTACTATTTAAACCTAGCAAATTGCCAGAAGTTCAGTGGTAGTATAAAATACTCTGACTCATTGAAAATTATGTTCACATATATCCTATGTCAGGAATTTGGATAAGACATAGAAAGAAATACCCATCTCTGCCGCATTGTAATTTGAGAATCAGCTTTGAACATCTGGCCAATGAGATAAACTAAGCAGTTAATGTTCACATAATGTGATCTGTAGAGATCCTTTGCATTCATTGTCTGGTCATTGGTAGTGGCTATTAAACATGTCTAATTAGGACAGTCAACCAAAACACTATGTCTCTTCTTGCATCCTGAGCTTCTTCAAGATATAGCAAAAGCAAGCTTTTTTTAAAAAGTTTATTGGTACATTTTAGGTATAAAATATGATTGACATTTGTTATTGGGAATTTGTACCTTTACATGATATATCTTGGTTCATTTTTGCTCTGATTTTCCTGTCCTGGCTTTACCCCTCCACACTTAGCCATTTACAAAAACTTTGTTCCTGTTTTTTCTTTTTCTCATGTTTATTCCTTTTCCTTCCTTCCCTTCCCTTTTCACCTTCCCCTTTGGACCTTTTCTTCCTATTTCAAATTATCTATTATACATTTCAATTCTTATTTACACTTTCAGTCTCTCAACCAGGGAAACTATTTGGTATTTACACATGTGTGTCCTATTTATTTCACTTAAGAGTATGACCTCAATGTGTATCCATTTAGCTATAAATGTCTCTAAGTTTTCATTCTTTGTGGCTGAGCAGTACTCCATTTTATAAAAAACCTGCATCTTCTTTATATAGTCTACAGTTGATGGGCAATTGGGCTGTATCCAAATATTAGCTTTTGCAAACTGTGCCACTATAAACATGGGTGTACATATACTGCTGTTGTATAATTGTTTTTAATTATTTTTGGAAGACACACAGCAGGGAAATAGCTGGGTCAAATGGGACCTCTAATACTAGTGTTTTTTGTTTCTTTCTTTCTTTCTTTTTTTTTTTTTCTTTATTTTTCAGTACCAGGGATTGAATTTGGGACCTTGTGCTTGCAAGGCAGGCAGCAGCACCACTGAACTAAACCCCCGGCTTCAATCCTAGTTTTTTGAGGTATCACCATGTTGATTTCCACAGCGGTTGCACGCCTCTACATTCCCACCAACATTGGAGGAGCGTTTCTTTTTCTCCACAGCCCCACCGGCATTTGCTATTGGTTGATCTCATGAGAGCAGCCATTCTTTCTGGAGTAACATGGAATCTCAGGGTTGTTTTCATTTGCATCTCTCAAATGATCAGTGATGTTGAACATTTTTTCATGTTTATTTGCTGTTTCTACTTTACCTGATAAATGTCTGTTCATTTCAGGTGCCAATTTTTGGATTGGGCCTTTAAATATGGGAGGTCTGGTTTGTGTGAGTTAATTTTATATTCTAGGTTGTAGAAATTTATCTGAGGAACAGCTGGTAAAAATGTTTTTCCCTTCTTGTGGATTGTCACTCTGTTGGTGGTTTGTCTTGCTGTGGAGAAGCTTTTTAATAAGATGAGATCCCACTTGTTGATTCTTTGTGCTTGTTCATGTGCAACTGAAATTTTGTTCATTAAATCTTTTCCTATGCCAATGTCTTCATTTAAATCAGGCTCAAAAATAAGTGGATTAATGGTTGGATTAAAAAGAAGTCTTGAGACTAACATTATACTTAATAGTGACATATCAGTTGCCTTCCCTCTAAGGTTCTGAACTTCATGAGATATTCACTATGACCAGATTTATTTCACAATTTAAGGGAGTGTCTAGGAAATGTAGTAAAGCAAGAGAAGGAAATAAAACATAGAGAAGTTAACAAAACATGGAAAAGAAGCCATAAAAAGCATTTATTTACAAATGTCATTATTGGTTGGGGATTTAGCTCAGTGGTGCCACCACCTCCCTCAAAAGCACAAGATCAGAGTTCAATCCCTGGTAACAAAAACAAACAAACACACAAAGAAAACTAAATGTCATTTATTGTAGGTAAAAAAATTCAAAGGGAGCCTAAAAACAAATTGTTATAATTAGGTATATTTTGCAAAGCTGATAAATAAGAGGCCAATATACAATAACAATAAAAGTGAATTTGATAAATAAATGCTAACTAAAATAGCATGAAATATATAAAGAGAAAGAAATCTAAATAATATATATTGATGATATTACTCTGAAAACTCAAAATGTTACATATATTTTGCAAAATTCCAAATATGGGAGATTCAAAAAAATAGAAACAAATCACACTCATAAATTATAAGATATGGTATTGGTGAACTCTGTTGATTCTTCCTCTATTAAAGCATATTTATTGATTTAAATTACCTACTAATATTTAATATAATTCTATCAAGATGTGTGCAAAATTCAAAGATGAAGAATAGCCAAGACTATCTTCAAAGATAATTAACAAATTTACTCATTCACTATTAGACAGTATGTCATATAAAACTACAGTAACTGAACCAGTACATTATTAGAAACAGTCAAACCATTAAAAGATTGGTTCGAAAATAGATTTACACATTTTCTAAGTCAAATTTTAAATAAAGATGATACCACAGTTCTGGGGAAAATAGTAACCTCAATAAACTGCTGGTTCAATTGGATATATATTTTTTCAAATAATAATAATTTTAAAATTTTCTTCATACCAGAGCCATGAATTAATTCTACATGAACTTTAGGTGTTAATATGAAATCTACAACTATAAGATCTAGAATAAGATATAGAGGGATATCTTTTTTACTTTGATTCGCTCAACTACTTCTTCAGAGGACCGGCAGATGATAGATGGATAGATGTAAGAAAGTTTAACAAACTATAAATAACAAATACTGGTGAGTACTGGGAGGGTGAGATTTGAGTGAGGAGAAATGGACTTTAAAATTTTCAATAGATTATAAATATAGATTATATTTATTATTTGTAAATGACAAACTTTCATGTTAATTTTCAAATTTTAAAAGAGGAACAATGTTTGGAGTTGAAATATGAAAATCAAGTGATGGTGAGGAAGAGCCATGACTTCCACCTTAGGTCTAAACTGTAAACTATGAACAGGGTATCTATTGGGTAGAGCAGCAAAAGTGTTACAGAAAAGCAAGGCCTCATGACAAAGCATGGTTATGAACATGTACATTAGTAATTTGTTTCAGATTATACTGTTCTTGATGAAAATGTCTTTGGTGATTTCCTATAATATTTTTGGTGATATACAAAATATATAGGTATACAAGTAGGAACATAACTGTTGACTGTCAAGTACAAAATGCACTGAAGCTTTAAAGTAAGTTCTAATTAAAATGTAATGAAGAGCACACTTTAGCAGAACAAAGTGAAAAAGAGAATAAAAGCAAAAATGAAAGTACTCACTGCTTTCTGATGGCACAAGCTACCCTGAAAACTCAGACACCCTAGCACCTTTCTGTGGTAGCTGGTGGAGGGAGTTCCAACATCTGTGGGAACTCCTGGGAAGTTTTACACACTGGGTCCTTCCATGGCCCTGGGATCTTGTAGTTGAAAGGTCCCACTCATTTCACAAGCCAGCTTTGCCATGCCGTTTCTCCTATATCAATACTAATTTTTTACAAATTCTTTACTATTGACACCTCTGGAATCTGAACCCACTGAGAATATCACCAAACTCTGCACATTAATTATTCTTTATAACCCGAATGTGTCAACTTCAAGTATCTAAAAATATGCCATGGTGAGATTAAAATTTTGGTTGACATTTTGGTTGACATTTGAATAGGCAGAATAATTTTCTTCCAAAGATCTTCCTATCCCAATCATTATAGCATATGCAGGTGGTTATATTAGGACCTGGAGATAGAGCAGTTATCCTAGATTGGCCAATAGATACAATGAAATCACCACAGTCTGTATAAGGAAGCCAGAAAGAGTCAGGGATATCTAAAGATGCTACACTTTGAGATGAAGAAAAGGAATAAGAAATAAAAGTGGCTTATAGCAGTTGCAAAGGAAGAAGGAAACAACTTTCTCTAGAGCATTCTTAAGCAACACAACTTGGAAAACAGCCTGACTTTATTTATTTATTTTTTTTAATTTTTGTACCAGGGATCAAACTCAGGGCCTTGCACTTGCAAAACAGACAGCAGAACCACTAAGCTAAATCCCAGCCTGAAAACAGTTTGATTTTAATTCAGGAATCATGTTTTAGAATTCTATTATTATTTTTTTTAATTTTATTGAGTTTATTGGTACATTTTAGGGATACAGTACAGTTACATTCATTGTTGGGATCATGTACCTCTACATGGCAAGTCTTGATTCTCATTTTTCCCCCTTACCTCTGCCCTCCCTTCACCCCCTCCCCATATACAAACACTTTATTTTCATCTTTTCATTCTCTCACATTTTTTCTTTTCCCTTTTTGTTCTTCCCCTACCCATCCAGAATTGGAGAGAATAAATTTGTGCTGCTTTAAACAACTACAGCAGCAGCAAGAATCAGGCACATGTTGTTGAGGAAAAATAATCCTAGGGTGTTTTATTCTAGCATTAAGAAAATGGAGTTGATGCTGCTTTTCAACATATTCTTACATGACTACCAGCTTTTCTTGCTTCGTCTGCAGAACTAGTTTACCAATTTCTGCTGTTTTGTTTGCAGAAGTCAGTCATAGGCCTTTCTGGAATTTGGAAAGTTTACAAAGCTTCAGAGCTGTACTTAGTAATCACAAAATGAGCTGTGGTACCATAATTTTTTAAAAAGTATGGTTGTGTAAGAGAAAGTTCTTCTGGTAGTTTACAAAATTTTCAGAAAAAAATTTTAAGAAGGTATAGAATAACAAGGAAAACAAGACAATCATTTCAAAATTCTTAATAATTATGTCCAATCCCCAGTACCCCCCCAAAAAAAATTGTGTCCACAAAGCTAGGTCATATTTATAAAAAGCCATCCCAAAAAAAAAAAAAAGTAAATGTCCTCATGTCTGCAATGCTCTTAAAGAAATACTTAGCTATTAAAGGGTAACGTTTTCCTAGTACATGCTCTAGTTTTTTAGATGATCACCAAATTTAGTTTGTCTTATTTGAGTTAAATAATCATACACTGGGAGGTAGATGGTTGCTCCCATTCCTCTCACTTTAGTGTGTGTTCATTATTATATCCTCCCCAATCAAACATTTAAATATTGAATTAAACATTAGGGCTTTATTTGTAAGTTGCTCTTTATGAAAGTGTCCTTGAATGATAAATTTCAAAAAAGGTTTTATTTTGATAGCATCATTATCAGAGATTTCATAAAAGAGCCAGAAATCGATTGTCTTTCTCAATTTTTAATATTTTTGGAATCTATAATTACTTGGATTGGTATTTGACTTAATTTGATAAAAATATAAATTGTGATTCTAATGGAGCAGTAGAATATTTTTTCACCTTTTTAAATTCATGAAAAATAAAATTCTGTGATGCCTATACAAATGATCTATTTAGATTTAATAATTTATACTGCATGAGAGTATTTATGCAAAATCCTAAATTTACATTTCAGAAGTATCACAATGATTACATAATTTAAATGATGTCAAAGAGTTTATTAAATCAAAGAGCTATGAAAAGTCCCATAATCCTTAAGATACATGTGCAAGTGAATGTGTATATTCAGAAACAATTACAAATGTTTTTGTGGGTTTTTTTTAGGTTTTTTAGATAGGGTCTCACTATGTAGTTGAGACTGACCTGGAACTCACTGTACAGCCCAGGCTGGTCTTGAACTCACAGAGATCCTCCTGCCTCAGCCTCCCGAGTGCTGGGATTACAGGCATGTGCCACCATCCCACCTGGGAACAATTACAAATATTTACATGTATTGTATATATTCCAATATATAAGATATAAACAATTTATGAATACAATTTAATATTATGGAGCTTTACGTAACTTTAAAAAAAACTATGCAATCCCACTATTCCTATGCCATAAATTTTGGTTTCAAGTTACTGATTAATAAAACAATAAACACATATAAAAGGAAACCATGTAAAATAATTTCATTAGTTTTCAGCTAAGTATAATAAACTATAGGGTCCAGGGATTTAGCTCAGTGGTTCTACCACCTGCCTTGCAAGCTCAAGGACCCGAGTTTGATCTCTGGCACCAAAGCATAAATAAAGAAAAATAAAATAAATAAATAAACTATAGATTTAAGCTGTTTGAAACAGGGTAATATATTATAATGAAACAAATAGCAGTAGTGATTAGTAAAGATAAATAAAATTGTTTTTTAATAGGCATAGCATAAAAGAGGAAAAAGACTTCATGATTATTAAAACACCAAGTACATCATTATACTATATATAGTCACAGCTATTACCTATGAATTATTTATATTTTTCTTCTGTTAGTGCTACTTCAAATTGTGTTCTTGTATTAACATTTTACTTTGGGCCAAGGATTTAGCTCAGTGGAGCTGCTCTTGCCTGGTAAGCACTAGGTCCTGAGTTTAATTCCCAGTACTGAAAAAAACAAAACAAAATACTTTTCTTTTTTAAAATTTTTTTAATTTAAAACTTTAATTGACCTAATAGTGGTACATATTTTGAAGGTACAGTGCAACACTACACTACATGTACACATTGTATAATGATCAAATCTGGGTAAATAAAATGCACATAGCATATCTACAACATTTCTTTTTGGTATGAACATTCAAATTTCTGTCTTCTAGCTCTTTTAAGATATACAGTACTTTAATAATTTTAGTCAAGCTACTGAGCAAAAAAACACCAGAACTCTTCTTCCTTTGTAATTGTAATCATTGCACCTATTAAGTAATCCCTCTCTGTTCATACACCTCATTCCCCTCATTCTAGCAACTGTAGTTCTGTCTACTACTTCTATGAGATCAGCTATTTTAGATTCCACAGATGAGCAAGATCATGAAGTATTTTTCTATTTATGTCTGGTTTGTTTTACTGAGCATAATGTTCTCCAGGTTCATAAAGACTGTCTTTAAAGAGATTGTTTTGTTTGCACTGACAATTTTCTTATTTAGGAAAATGGTTACAATCTTTCCGTTCATGTTTTATTCTAATCAAGTCATGTAATTTTGAAAAATAAGACTTTATTGTAGTTGGTGTTATATTTACTCAAATTGAATGCTGTTATGAACATTATTTTGACATAGTATTTAACATATAGGTAATTATTCCTAAAATTAATTAATTTAAATGATATACAAGTTATTTCAATCATAATATTTAAGCTGACTTTTGCTTTATATAGTTGATCATTGCACGACCACCATACAACTGTATCACTTTATCTAGAAGTATTTCATACTGTCTACATTAATCAAACCTCCATTACTGGGACACAATATGCATTACCCACAGCTTAAAGGAGGAGCGGTTTTGGCTCACAGTTGCAGAGGATTCAGCCAATGGATAGCTACCTACAAGGCAGGAAAATCATGATGGGGGTAATACAGCAAACATCCTCACTTTATGCCAGCTGAGAACCAGAGCAGGGGAAGTGTCAGAGAGAAAGGGCCCAGGAACCAGACACAGTGCTATAGAAGGAATTGGCAAGTGACACACAGAGAGGCAGCAGAATGGAAGTAAAATAAAAAAGTTTACTCCATCGATGGGGATCGATCACACCTAATGGCGGTGCCCTGATCGACTCCCCCATTGGGTTACAACTCCTTCCTTTATAGGGTTTTTCAGCTTTGATCTTAGTTGGTTACACTGCATTTTCACAGCGCACATTACTGATACCCAAAACTTAATAGCAAGGCAGTTAAATTTCAACCCTGATGTAGTTCTTTGTCAGGGAAGTTACCTTTAAAATTTATTCAAGGGAACTCATTTGATTAACAAAACTAACAATGGTTCTTTTCACTTACAAAACTTTTGTGAAAGACTAGGTGTCTCTGGTACCCGGTACTGGTTAATTCTGAACTAACCAGTGTGAGGGGCAGAAGTTATCTTATATTGTGACATTTCCTTAATTTTCACTATTAAAGTTTTCCCTATCAACAGTACTCAAGATCTCACCAGACACACCCAGAGATCTGCTTAGCACTCAAACCCATTAAACTGACAATCCACCTTGTCACACCTCCCGTGTGACCGAGTCTAGGTACTTGATGCTAAGAAGAAAAGGAGAATATATTCAGTCCTCAACCTTGTAAAGTTTGTAATTAGTTTGGCTGAGGTTAAATAAACAAACAACAGAATCAAATAAATATTGCCATATATATTTGCTGACTCTATAGACAGCTGCTCAGCAGTGACAGATATCAAGAAACATGAAGTTTTAAATTATAAGTAGTTCATATTCTTTCCAAGCCATTAACAAAAGTAGAAGATGTTAAGCAAATGACAACAGAGAGAAATGTAACAATGCAAAGTTAAAATTGGGTGTAAGGCAACATAAACTGTATTATAAAGCCTTACAGTGAGGAGCAAATTGAGGTGGTTTTAGTTCATTCAGGAAAAGCTTCAGTGGAGATGTGGAAAAGCTTTAACTAAACAAATGATTTGCAGCTAAAGACCTCCAGAGTGAAGAAAATCACATGCAAAACTGAGAGTTAGGATTAGGATTAGTGTCTGCAGAGTATGAAAGACAGAGCTAGTCCATTGGGCAGAAGTCTAGACATTTCTGGGGAGATGAAGGAAAAATGAGAAAGTAGTTTACTGGATTAAAGATTACAAAAAGCCAAAGAATGAAGAATCTTGGAGGTCATAAATAGCTTGGCAGAAGTAGTTTCAGGAACTATTTTGAATACCAGAATAATTATATCAAATTGTAGAGAAGAGAATCTGATGAGTAAAAGAAAAATTAAAAATAGAAAATCTATTTTTGTTGTACATATTATGAAGGCACAGTGCAACACTACACTACATGTACGCATTGTATAATGATCAAATCTGGGTAAATAAAATGCACATAGCATATCTCCAACATTTCTTTTTGGTATGAACATTCAAATTCCTGTCTTCTAGCTCTTTTAAGATATACAGTACTTTAATAACAAAGACAGGTTTGTTGGTAAAAACTTATAAGACTTTGTTTGTTTGTTTGTTTGTTTTGAGACAGGGTCTCACTATGTTGTTGAGACTGACCTGGAACTCACTATGTAGCTCAGGCTGGTTTTAAACTCACAGCAATCCTCCTGCCTCAGCCTCTCAAGTGCTGGGATTACAGGCGTGTGCCACCATGCCCAGCAAAAATTTATAAGACTTTGAGTGAAATGACTTTTGTTGTTTTTTATTTCACTTTATAGAAGAAAATTCAAAAATACTTGAATACGTCAAGGATTTTGCAAAGAGAGAATATGTAATATGAAGTATTCAAACAAGCAGGAGCCAATAAACACATTAGTCTTAAATGAGAGTGGACAGAAACAGTTTTGTATGAAGAGTACAGTACAGGTAAATATGTACATTGATTTTATATTTATCAAGAAAGTGATGTTATTTTATATATGTCTTTTTCCCCCTCTGAAGTAGCTAGTAAAGTTAGGAGCTAAGAGTCAGGCTAGTAGTAAAGGCAAGTATGAAAATTCTGAGACACAAATAGTATATACCAAGTATAAGAGTCAAGCTAAACAGTAGCCAGAAAATTAATGGGGTTTCTGGGGACCCATTTGAATTTGTTGACTATGAATGAATTCACATTGTACAAGCTGATCTTTCTCTGTGACTTTTCCTAATAATGATTCTCTTTGCTTGGCTTCAGGCATCTAGAAAGCTGGTTTCTAATCAAAAGATAATGAGCTACCTACAGTAAAGTTAGAAAGAAGAAAGATGAACCATTAGGAAGTTGAAAGTCACAGGATTTAATGACTACTTAGATATGATGAAAGATAAAAATTAATCAAGTGACCCCCCAGACATTTATCTTATTTTATTTTGTTGGTACCAGGAATCAAACTTGGGTCCTTGCCCTTGAGAGGTAGGCAGGAGAACCACTGAGCTAGATTCTCGGCCCCAGACATTTATCATTATAAGGAATAAGAGGTACATTGGAGGAAGAAAATGATGACTTTCTTGAACATGTTGATTTTAATGTTTTAGTAAAATGTTATATAAAATGAACCTCAAGGACAGAATAATATAATCTGAGACAACTATTTATCAAATATTAACTCAGAATGAGTTTATAATTAATGCAGAAATAGGTGAGAAGGCAGTGGAAGATACACTTTGATTTCAACATATATTCCTAGAAAATGGAAAAAAATTAATCCCAGAGCTAGCTTGGGGTAACTCAGCTGCAGAGTATTTATCTAGCAAGCATAAGGTCCTGGGTTCAATCCCAAATATCACAAAAAATACCCCAAAATTTCAGGTTAGCAAATAAATTATCCTAAATTAGCATTTAGTTGTGGAAGATGAACCAAAATATAAACTTTTGTCTTTAGCCTAAGAATGCATATATGAACATATTTAAGCATGATTCAAATGCACACTTTACAAAACCACTCATGATAACTTCCTATTGATTTTCTGAGAATTTGATAACTGTTCTTTTTGATATGTAAGGCCCTTTTTTAAACCTACTCTTAATTTAACTGCTCTTCCTCAAAATCAAGTATTGATCCAGTTCTAATTTGTATACAGAATCAAATATTTTGTCTTCTGTGATTCAAAGAAATAATAAACCATGTAAAAATCACATTTGGTAATGGAAACTTCTAACAAATTTCTTAATTTGCTTAAAGCATCAATTACAAATTTATTGAGATGTATATAATTGTCTTTAATGAAGTATATATTTTATAAAGAAATTATTCCATTAAACCATATGGGCATTCATATGTCTACACTTAAATTTTTATTATTATATTTTAGGTTGAAATGAATTTAGTTTTTAGGTCATTATAACGATAATAGCCAATTCTAGATTTATCAGACGTGACCAAATTTCAGTTTCATGCACAATAATTTCTGGAAATTTTTCGCCTGATTTTCTAGCTAATATAATTTTAATATTGAATGTATATATAAAAACTGAAAATGTAAATATGGTACATTTTGTTATTAAAGTGATATGCTACCCTGTTCTTGCTGAATCACTTCTCATATGTTTGCTTGGAAAGGTATCTATAGAAATGCTATATAGAAATTTGGATAAAACTTTTAGGAAATCTTGTTCTTTTATTGCAGGAGAAAATATAGTCACACATACAAGAATATACACTTGCACATATGCACTCATATCTCTGACATGTCAGTGTATATTTGACTATACCAAAATTATCAATAGCTCCATCTATATAGGGAATAAGAATGGGGACATTACTCTATGTTGGGAATCATTCCACATAATTTTGGGAAAAATCATTTCACTATTAAATTGTGATTAGGGCTGTCTGAGCCCTCACTAGTCCCAAGATGATGTGATTCTCAAGAGCAATATTACATCTGCTGAAGATATCTTGGATCTTTGCAAACCAAGCAGAAAGGTTTCTCCTAGGGAGGGACAAACACCTTATCAGTTTAACCTATCCCATCTACTATTGTAAGAATGGTTTTGCTCATCTTGCCATTCTAATCAACATAAACTCCTCATGGACCTAAGATCCTCATCACCTTAGGTTTAGCAACACCCTCTGAGTCACCTGATACTTGCTCTGATTATAAGGCCCTTATCAGCATAAAATCTTCATCATTAAGGGATCACTGCCACCCTCTGAGTCATCTGATAATTTCTACAACCCAATTAAATAATAGCAAGTTTGGGGTGCTTTTGTCTTTGCTGCTAAGAGTAGCACTGATCAAACCCAAAACCCAGCTTCTTTAAGTCTCATTTCTTTTCTTTTCTTTTTTTTGCTTTTTTTTTTTTTTTTTTAACCAGGGATCAAACTCAGGTCCTTGTACTTGCCTTTATTCTTATCAGATTTGTGTTGTAGTGCCTCACAGGAGATGAAGCCCCACTGCAGGGGTTCTGTAATGTCTCCTTTCCCATTCCCTTTAACCATAGACTTTTGTACTAAAACTATGGTCTGTTTTTAGTTTCAGTGGCAGGCAGTGTGTCAGGTAGGGTGATATTTGCAGGTCTGAGTTTGCTCTCTTTTGGAATTGAAGCATATTTTGGCTCTGTGTTATTCATTGTATTGAACCATTTTACCTTTCAGATAGGACATCCTTTAACAACATGTGTGTCTAGGACATGTTTTTAGATTTATCAGTATCAATGGCATTTTAATGGAGTATATTTACTTTCCACCATGGATTTTTAAAAAAATTATTTTAAATGAAGGCAACAAGAGAAAGTGACAAAATCTAATCAAACTTGCAGAGGTAGCTGTACCCCGTTTTAATGTAAGTGTGAGCTTAGGGAAAAGTGAATATGCCCAACAATAGCTTGTCCCTATGGATTATAAGGACCTATAATGTGTTTTACTGATTTAACCATCTATAATATGTTATTATTTAAAGAGTTATCCACAACTATGGGTAGGGGAGGAG
Source organism: Fukomys damarensis (assembly GCF_012274545.1). Classification (NCBI taxonomy): domain Eukaryota; kingdom Metazoa; phylum Chordata; class Mammalia; order Rodentia; family Bathyergidae; genus Fukomys; species Fukomys damarensis. The sequence goes on from NW_022900921.1 coordinate 39,038,110, forward strand.
GGGTGCAGGTTTTATCTAAATGCTTCAAGCTGAGAAATGTCAGTGTAGGGAAGAATGCAGTTAGGGCTCCCTTCTAGGGAGCTAATTTAACAGGCTTTAAATAAAAATCATGATGTAATTATTATAAACTCTATAAGGTTCATCCGATGGGTTTTGGTAAAACAATGGTCTACTATATTATTGGCAGACCATAGGCAAGAATAAACAAAATATTTTACTAAGTTAGAGCATGTACAGTCAAAGTAGAAGCACTAAAATAAAAAGGCAGTTTAGGGAAAGCCATGTTCAGAAACTTTTAAGGGATGAAAGTAGCAAATATAACTTGTTGATTCAGACCTCCACTAAGGGAGATTATCTATAAGTCTGATATTTTATCATAATTTAAATATTTTAGCTCTAAAGACTAAGGATTTATGATTTAAAAAACAATTTTAGCTAAAAAATTTTAAAACTTTTGTTGAAGTCATATAGCTTTTACCATGGTTTTATCTAATGATCCGTAACTGGTTATCCACCAGTATATCTAGAAATTGTCAGAAGGGGTCAGCAGTTGAAGCCTCCTTTTAAATCTAGCTTTATTTCTATGGTCTTGATTTTACATATTTTTACTTATCTTTATAATTTTCTACTGGGTGTTCAAAACCAAGTTATGGTTAGATTTATATTAAATAAAATTAGCCTCTTGCTATCTATCAGGATAAATTGTTTCCTCAGGCATTATCTTGGAGCTATACATAGAGACTCTCAGCTCCTGTCCATGTCATTCCTGAGGATGGATCATGGCCTGGCTTAAGCACATTATTTCCTCTGAAAGCATGGGAGATTTTCCCCTACACGTGACATTCTTTTGGCACACTGTGTTGTTGAGTTGGTATACAGTAATTTCCCTGTTCAGGAAGTTGGGTGACTTTCCAAATTTGTAGGATTTTGTAGAAAAGATTCCCTTATGTCCTGGATCTTTTGTTAACTTTAGGGACCAGGCCAAAAATATTGGCTGTCATCTTATGCTAATTACCTTTTTAGTGTTTGTCTCTAAACTTTAGCTGCTCAACACTCAGAAGAGATCCATGAGATTGGCATTGTAACAGGAATAGTGAATTTAAGTATTATAATTTTACCTGGATATCAAGCATTTGGAATATAATATAGTTAGAAGATCATTATCTTTAACCAACACAAATCTCTCATAATCAGAATCAGAAGGAATAAAAGCACTTTAAACTTGTAAATGTAAAAACAATGTTAAAGTTGGGCCCTTCTTATTATTTTCATTTATTATAAATATATAACACAATTGAAACCAACATGAAAACACACAAATTTATTTGATGAATCACTTTTGTTCACCATATGTTGGCTAGTGTTGTCATGCTTTATCTTGTCTTTATAACAAGACAAAATGATAAAAAATCCATTTCTATCAAAAGTATGTCTCTTGAATTTAAAACCTTCTTAATATTTTTTGTCCATATGACTATAAACCTTCCAAAACAAGCTGGTAATAGCACAACTTTGTGTTATAGTTACTATCAGAAGTCTGTAAGCAGAAAGTAGAGGAAAGAGCAAGTAAACCCTATAATTACAAATTAAGAATCTGTAATATACAAAAACTGTTCTAAATACACCAATTGAACATTTAGAAACCAAAAGAATATTTAGTAATTGGCTAGAGCTCATAATTTGATTTTTTTAATAAAACTTCTATCAGCACAGATCTAAATTTTTAATTTTTAACTATTTCGGTCCAGTCTGTAGGTGGAGTCATGCTGGCATAATAAATTTGGTTGTAGTCTCTTGAAATTGAAAGCCTGGCTGTAACATTTTAAAATTGAATGAATGTTAATTTAACTATTATCAATGAAACATTAAAGAGCAGATTTACCTCATAGTTAAATGCACTACTTAAATATCAATTTAAATTGGAGACAAAAGGTACATTTGTCAATTAGCTAAAATTTATAACTTGAAAAAAAATTTTAAGCACCAAATATAAGGAATGGGAATTGGGACATTACCATAGACTTTTTCAGTAAATCTAGTCTCCTTCCTGTGAGACTAAAAGTAAAGGAGGACATGAGACTTAGGGAGAACTGGGTCTTGGGGCCGATCAGTGCTACTCTGGTCAGCAAAGACAAGGGGTGCCGAGGGCACTCAGTTATTGACTATGAGTGTGAGAAGGTAAGAAAGGTATGCTTTGAGGATATCAAGCAGCACAGTGTAAGGCATTTGGAAGCATCTGGTGATGGCTGATATGCAGACAGGAATATCTAATATGGAGGTGGTGATAGCTGATTTACAAACAGATATAAAGGGGAAAGGCACTTCTTGTCTTGCTGGGAGAGAACAAAGGGTGCTGAAACTGGGTTGTAATTAACCAGGGTCTACTAGTACCAGGCAGAAAGGTCTGCTACACTTCTGTAACTGGGAGTTTCAAAATAGTAGCTGTTTGATCTGTAGTTTAAAATGATGTAGAATGAATGTGTGCTGTTTGCTATTTTAAAGTTCAGAAAAAGGGGACAGTCAAGTAAATATTTAAATGTTTGTGATTCAGAAACCTTATCTCTTTGTCTCAAGATAAAACAGATGAGAAGCACCTGACCCCTCCCTTTTCCTGTGCTGGCCAGAGTAGGGCCAATTTTGATCAATGCCTTTTATGCCCCTCTCCCTGATTTTATTTGCTCCCCCCCACAAACACATAGCTCCAGGGGACTGAGACGGCTTGACTCAGTGTCCTCACTGATTGTTATCAACCACTGCCTTGCAGACTGTTTCCACAGAGGTGCAGTTCAGCTGCCGGCCTTGGTGCTCCTCCCTTGTTTCCACCATTTCAGAGCCAGAGCTGCCTCTTTCAAGAAGGATGGGGTGCTCCCCAAGGTATCCAAGATCAGGGTAAGAGGAATTTAAGCCTACTGATACCATCCCTAAGCACACCAATCCCTAAAGTCCTGTGATGAACACTGCTAGTCCTCTGCTACTTTGATTTTACTCCCACTACTTTTCTCCAAAGATGCTACAACTGTCAACCGAGCAGCTCACAACCCCCAGCCCTCACTGAATTGCCACCATGACAGCTGCAGCTGTTTTGAAGCACTGAACCCACTTGAACAAATTACAGGCCTGCACTTGGACCAATCATAGCCCTGTGGGTGCTAGATGAGCAGTGCTCTCTTCATAGTTTTTGGGTTAGTCTCCGGGGCTTCTTCTAGTGTTCTGAATCCACTGTATTGCCACATGGACCCTGTTAAAATAGACCCACTCTATTGGCCCTGTAAATTTGCTTGTGATTTATTTATTTCTCTACTAGTATGGGCTGAAAAGGTCCTCTAAATTTATTTAGGAATTTTATCCTGAGTAGTGTCAACATAACAGCCATTTCAAAAGAAAGAGCAATAAACACTAGGGGCTGGTAGCCTTAAAGAGCTCCAGCAGAAATGTTCAGTGACAGACAACAGCAAATCCACAGCATCCAGAAAAAGTGGGTGTTGAATGGTGGTGGCCATCAGTGAGAGAGCTCAATGTCCAGAAGAATCAACCTGTTGTATCTAGTGGAATCTGGAATGGTGGCAGCTGACAGCAACAGTAACCAGCAGCTGGCTGTGTCAACGTCGGTATCCACCATTATTCAGTATCATCTGCTGGGTTCAGGAATTAAGGCAGAGTAGCACTTTGCCAATTCAAGATTTCCCTCTGAATTGAATGAAAGAACCCTTTACAAAATACTTTCAACAGTCATAGAATAAGAATCTTTGGTTTGCATATACAGTATACAAAGGGATGAGTTCCGATAATCATTGTGCCTCATAAATTCCTGATGGTTTGATTATTCTGCCAGAAAACTGGGGGACTGCTCAGAGTAAATGAGGAGGAGAAAAGCACTGTTCATTCTTTTTAAATTTTGATAAGTTATATTTTTACTTCTGTTTTGAATAAAAGTTCCCTTTAACCTCCTTACCCCTTTAAAATTTAAGCTTATTTCAACCAGAAGCCTTCATATGGATATGGTTTTTCATTATGATTTAAACAAAGATACTTCTCTGGTTATTCTTTTGATCAGAGTCTATTTTTCATGGCTATACAAAAGCCATACTTATCTCACTTCACTCTGGTTGGATTTTTCATAGATATCTTTAGGAAGCCACTTAAAGAAAAAGCTCTCTCTTAATCAGCTCCACGGAGTCAGTCTTAGATTCTCTTACAATTTGTTTCCAAGAACAGAATTGAGGAATGGCCTATGGAGCATGGAAGGTCTCACAATGAGCTCCCCTCATGGGAAGAACATTTCTATTCCTGGCTTTTCTTCAGGTCTAATTTATCCTGTTTCCTATACTAATTTTCATATAATACTAATTCTTAAGAATAGAGAAAGTAATAAATCTCTCCACTGACATAATTTTAAAGCTAACTTAGCACTTGACCCAGAAATGATCTCTTTAGTTTATCCCAGTACTCTGGAGGGCTCAGGCAGAGTGGCTTACCTTGTTTCAAAATAAAAAATAAAAAAGTGTAGGAATGTAGCTCACTACAAAGGCCTTAGGTTCAAAACTCTGTACACAAATAAAACATAAAACAATACAAAACCAAAAAAAATAAGCAAAACAAAAAACAGAAAAGAAAGCATAGTTAGTCTGGTAAGAAGTTGTCATACTGTCTTCCACAGTAGTTATAGTATTTTGCATTCTCACCAGGAAGGAATCAGAGTTCTAGTTTCTCCCCATCCTTGACAGCATTTGATATTGTCAGCATTCTCTATTTTTACCATTACAATAAGTTTGCAATGATATTTAATTATTTGTGAATTTTCATTTCTCCTTATGTTATATTATGTGTAGCGATTTTAAATGCTATTTTCTTTGGTGAAACATCTGTTCAGGTTTTTGACCCATTTTTAAATTACATTGTTAATTTTCTTATTGTAGAGTTTTTTAAAAGTTCTTTATAGACTTTGAATACTATTTCTTTTTCATGTGTGTTTTGAAAATATTTCCTTCTAGCCTGTGGTTTGCTTTCTTTTCTTTTGAAACTCTTTTATAGAGCAGATGTTTCAATTTTAATGAAATCTAGCTTATCAATTATTTTTTTCATGGGTTATGCCTTTGATGATTGATCTGAAGAGTTAGTGCCATAGTCAAGGTCACCTAGGTTTTCTCCAATATTATCTTCTAGGAGTTTTGTAGTTTTAAATTATGTTGTGAGCCATTCTGACTTCTTGTCTATTGAGAATGTAAAGAGTATATCTAGATTTTTTTGCAGAATATGAATATGCAGTTGCTCTGATACTATTTGTTTAAAAGACTTTTACTTTCATTTTATTAGCTTTGTGCCTTGTCAATGATCACTGTACGTTGCCTCTTTCAGGGTGGTCTATTCTATTTCATTGATATATGATATAAATTTAATTGATATATGATATATGATATAAATTTCTTATAATATTATTTGATTATTGTAGATTTTTAAAGTCTGAAGTCAGTGTTAGCCCTCTGGCTTTGTTCTTCTCTTGCAATAATTGAATTGATTATTCTTAATCTTTTGCCTCTACATATAAACTTCAGAATCAGTTTGTGAATAGCCACAAAATAATTTAATGAGAATTAACTTTAAAATGCATTGAATTTGTTGGTCAACTTGGAAAGAACTGAAAGTTCAGCCCTTTTGAGAGTATATGCATGATCATAGAATAACTCTTCATTTATTTGTTTTTTTCTTGTATTTCCTTCATAAAAGTTTTGTAATTTCCCTTATTTAGATTGTGCATGTATTTTGTTATATTTTATTTAGGTGTTCCTTATATTTTGAAGGTGCAAATGTAAATGGCTCTGTTATTAGTTTCAAAGTCCATTTGTTCATTACTGGTATATTGAAATGTAGTTGGTTTATATATTAACTTTATATCTTCCAAGCCTGCTCTAACCACTTACTAGTTCAAGGATTTTTTTTTTTTTGTAATTAAAAATTTTGTTACATAGATGAACATGTCGTCTGTGAAGCTTTATTCCTTTTTCAAATTGCATACATTTTATCATTTTCTTACATTAACCAGGAATTCTAGTACTTTTGTCTGTTTCTTTAGCATTTGGCATTACTCAGGGCTTCCCACACTCCAGGCCTTGTTTGTGCTTCTATTTTTGTTTTCCATTTTTTTGTCTTTTGTATTTTTTTAAACTTTATTTTTAATTAGTACATAGTTGTCATACATGTTAATCAGATTCATCACAGGAAATTTGTACCTGTATATAACACATCTAAATTATCTCCCTCCCCTTACCCATCTTTCAACTCCTCCCTATTTACAAAAGCTTTGGTTCCATTTTTTCATTTTTTCCTTCCATTTTCTTTTTTACTTTTCCCTTCTTCACCTACCTTGTTCCCCTTCTAATATGAACATTTTCTTCCTATTCCCAATATCTATCATCTATTTTGTCCCTTATTTAGGCTTTGGTTTCTCAAAAAAGAGAAACAATACAGTATTTAAACATGTGTCTGATTTATTTCATATAAAATTATGGTTTTCAAGGTGTAACCATTGGGAATTTTATAATTTGGTGTCTCTCCGTAATTTATATTTTTATGCATTTTTTTTAGTGGTTGACCTAGAATTTGCTATACACACACACACACACACACACACACACACAAATAATCTCAATTTATTCTTTAAGAATGCAATATCACTTCAATGGTAATACAAGTTATTTTATAAATATATAAATATGCATAATTTAATATCTTATCATTGTTATTTTAAATACGTAATTTAGTCTCTTCTTGAACTCACTACGTAGCTCAGGCTGGTCTTTAACACTCTGTACTTTTCTTGCATCTGACTTCCCAGTGCTGTGCTTAGAGGGATGCACCACCATGCCTGGCTACTCAAAGCTCTTACTAAACTCAGTGGACTCTTCTTGTGTGGGGTCATATGTGTGCTAAGAAAGTTTCAGAGTTCATTTACCATGGAGAAGTCATTATAAGAGAACATCCTGAGTCCAGGCAAGGCCAGGACATACCAGAAGAGAAGGAGTCCCTGCTGTCTTGAGAGGTGAGAAATTAGGAATAAAGAAGTTGCTTTCATGAATAAGAGTAACTCATACTGTATCCCTTAATTTTAAGCTAAAAAAAATACATGTCAGTAAGGCATACAATTATTGAATGAATACAATTCTTGGTATTGAGACATGAAAACCCAAGACTTCAGAATTTAAGTTCTCTGTGCCCTGTAGTTCCCTCTTCAAAAGATGAAACTCTCCATCAGTTAATATTGCTAGAAGGAAAATGTTACCTTGAATCATATGACTCTCTTGATTAACACCTTGTTTGGTATGAAATGTGCATAGAATATGAGTAAAGCACATTGCTGGTGTGTCTTGTTGAGTCATGGAAGTGTAACATAAGAAACCTCATCTTCTCCCTCCTCTTTCCTCTCTGGCACCTGTTTTGTTCTGTGCTTCCTGGTTTACATATAGCAGTCATCTTTCTTTCTTTCTTTCTTTTCCACTATATTTTTAGTCAAATTACAACCAACGTCAATCTCTGAAATCATGGCGTAAAATAAACCTTTTATTTTTAAGTTATGTAGGTCATGTATTTTTGTACCTACATCAAAAAGTTAATAAATTAATAATGGATGTCTGAACAAAATGAACTCCCCAAAGCCTCAACCCTTTAGGGTTTTCTCTATGACTGTTCTTCACAGATTTTCTTTGTATGACCATATTTCAGTGTGACTCCAGCAACTCTGCATTTCAAAACCACTTTCCAAGTTAAGCACCATGGTAAGCAGTAAAACCCTCCAAAAGCCCTAATTCAATTTATACATATGTCACCTGCTTTCCACTGCTGTTCAGCTTGTGGCCAACACTACCTCTTCTAGAGCTTTTCTGAGAAGCTGGAGGAAACACACTAAAGAGCAGTTCAGGAAGCTCCAAGAGGAGATGGTTATGGCTCTTCCTCTTTGGTTCAATGTACTTTGAGTCACTGGACTTAAGGATGTGCTCTCTATACAGTTTATTCATTTGCTTTACACCAATTTTATTAAACTATGACCTAAATATCTTTGAATTAAGTCTTTGAATTTGAGCCAGAAGAGTCCTTATTTTCTTTCTATCCCTATTAAAGAAGAAAAAGATGATTCAAAGATATTGTATATGGATTCAAAACATAAGAATTATTGCTCATTGGAAAACATGGATACCATGAAACTTATTTTCATAAGACCAGTGCATAGAAAACAGTGTACTCTGGTTCCCTCACCATTCCAGTTGAAGATTGTCACAAGGTGCTCTGGGCCTAGTGATTCACATATATTGTTTACCATTTCAGAACAAACTCTTGATCCTCTCACAGCACTATAGACTAATCTAATTATATCTATAGTCAATTTCTAATCATTTATAAGTACCTCTCCCTTTCAAATAGTGTAGTTCCCTTAATATTTAATATAAATGTTAAATTATTAATTTCATTAAATTATTTATGGTGAATATGGTGGTGTTTTGGATGAACTCTAGGGACAAATTTATTGTAGTTATTCTACACAGCCTGTAACACCACAGAAGCTATGAAAACACACATAGGATATTATATTACTACATCATAGCTTAGGAATTCTGATATGAGAAATTGAAAGACCCTTTAAAATTTCATATAGAAAGTTCTATGCTTTATGTTACAGTAGCATTATGTCTTACTGGGGAACTAGTCATAGTTTCCTGATGGAGAATTATCTGAAATCCACAAAGACCAAATAATGACTAAAAGATGGAACTTGTAAAAATAATTTTCATTTGTGATTAACAAGTGGGATGAAAGGATAAGACCCATCCACTGTACCTGTGGCAAAGAAAATATGGCCTGAGATCAAGTTGAATATCAAATCAAAAATATCTAATCAGTCCTATCAATGTACCATAAAATTATTTATTTGTAATGGAAGATATTTTATTCATTGTATGCTATTTAGCATCATTTGTGGCCTGAAGTCACAAGACAGCAGCAAAATCCACTCCCCTCTGTAATAAAAAAATCTCCAGACACATCCCCATTCTGAAAGCCATTGACCTACCAGCTACAATGGATACCTGAACTCCCTAAATAACAAGACACCCAGAAAAGGCCAAAATTTCAGGCTGCTTCCAAACATACAAGATTTTTCTTATTTCTCCACTTCTATAATCCAAATCAGGGGAGATAATTCTTTTCAAATTTTTTGAATTCTTCCATTGCAGCTCAACTTTTTGGGGGCCTCCACATATGAACTGCATTTACAATGTGGTTAGTGTTAGAATACCAAAGGATTTCCCCGGTCTGATGCTCTCCTATGACACACAGCCTGAAGGACAGGCCAGATTCTTGATTTCAATTTAATTCAAATGATTTAAGGGAGATAGACTAGTGACTACCACAGGTGGTCAGTGTCCAAGTTGTGCTTGATCTTAATGTGTTGCTGATTGTTTCAGTTGGGGTAAAGCATTGCCGTTGATTTGATGAGCTGTTTTCTTTGATGTTATGAAGATGAGAATGTCTGTGGGTCGTTAGAGACACAGAAGCTAGGGTGCAACTATATCAGGAAGATTTGGGTGATAATCCAGAGATTAAACCAAGGACAGTCCGACAACAAAAATAAAAATGAGAAAACACTTAAGCAAGACACAAGGACAGACTTCCAGTTCACCAATGGCAAACAGTAGGGCAAATGAGGATGAAAAGGCCGATAGTGAACCACCAGGACAACCTGAACTCAAAACACAGGAAGTAACAAAACAGATCAATCAGGCTCTAGAAAAATTCAAAACAGAAATAATTTCCCAGATAACCATAGAGATAGTGAGCAAAATGGAAGTCGTGATTCGAGACTCTAGAGCAGAAAGTGACAAAAAAATAGATGAGCTCAGGACCATGATAGAAGCCATGAAGGCCCAGAATAAGAAAGAAATGGAAAAAATAAACTCCCAACATAGGAAAGAAATGGAATCCATAAAACAGATTCAAACAGATATCCAGGAGATTAAACACTCTATTGAAAGTGTATGCAACAGAATAAAAGAATGTGAAGGTAGGCTCTCAGATATAGAAGATAAGATTGCAGT
>NW_022900921.1:39049344-39049596 GCF_012274545.1 Fukomys damarensis
CAATTTACTGTGTTGACTTGGCATTGTACAGAAATGGACAACCATATTGGTCTAGAAATGTTAATTTATTTATTTTTTCCATGTGTACAGGGGTAACACATCATACTAAATATGTAAGGTCATATCTATGTGGGTTTGATTGCAGAAACTAATAAAGTAGTCTCCAAATAATGAAAAAAAGAATAAGATAAGACTATAAGAGAGAGAAGCAATTTAAATATGTTCAGGGACCATTTTCATCTAGAATTAAGG
>NW_022900921.1:39049618-39076621 GCF_012274545.1 Fukomys damarensis
AAAAAAGAATAAGATAAGACTATAAGAGAGAGAAGCAATTTAAATATGTTCAGGGACCATTTTCATCTCCAGAATTAAGGATTATTTTGATGTTACATCATTGCCTTTTCTCTTTTACTTTCCTTTTTAGTTTTATTTTAGGATTCCCTAGTTTTAATGTTCATACAGAGATTTCTTTAACTGAAATACTGAATAGTTTCTTTGGTGTGAAAAACTATAATAGTACACAGGATCCTAATGAGATAATTAATAATGTGAAATAGGAAGTAAAGGGCTAAAGGTGTAAGGAAAGTGGGAAGGGTGGAGGAAAGGTAATAAGGGAGGGGAAAAAATATGAGAAACTGAAAAAATGGAAATAAAGTGTTTGTAAATGGGGAGGGGAGGAGGGGGTGAAGGGAGGGCAGGGACAAGGGGAAAAATGAGAATCAAGACCTATTATGTAAAGGTACAGAATTCCAATGATGTATACCTAGATTATAGCAATAACCTCAATAAAAAGAAAAAAAAAGTCCAAATAAGTTTAAGTCATTTCAGTATTTTTTAAAAATCACCAAATAGCACTCTAAAGTTCATAGTCAAATTTCCAGAGATCACAACCTATCAGCAAAGACATTTTCTACACACACAAATAATGAAGACTATGCCTAAGAGGAGAGAATGTTTAGGTCATTTTAATCTATCAGAAATTTGCTTTTAACATCTGACATGGGGTGCTATCTTACTAATAGAGAAAGCAGTCCAAACCTGAAGCTCAACTCTTAGTGGAGGTTTAAGAAAGGACTCTTACAGCATTGGTTCAGATCACTCTTAGACAGAGGATATTTGAGGATCACTGACAGTTCCTCTTTCATCTAATTAAGGAGCTCAAATTAAGGAGATGTGGAGATTTTCTGCTGATTATCCAGATGGGCTGTCAGGAGCTAGTTTTTTTTGAGAGTATCCACCAGAGAGTAGCCCTGGCCATTGCCACTCAACTGTCACCTCAGTTTCCAGTAGTTACATGCAATCACAGATCTGTCTCAAAAAGGAGCCCAATTACTTATCTGGTCAATGTTCCAGCCATCATTGGCTTCAATGGGAGTGGGGATTTACCAGGGGGCAACTGGAGAAACTTGTCCTATGCTTTAAGAGTGGTAGCTGCCTTAAGGTCAATTACTAGCTGGCAGAGTAACCATTTTGGAGGATGCTATAATGGACAGATAAAAGCCTGAATTGTCTTTGTCTGAGGCAATTCATAAGAGACCTATTTTACAACATTTTTAAGCATTTAAACCCAAATGCAACATATACAAAACAGAATAAAATGCAATTTTAACAAAGGACAATCATAAGAGAAATAAGAAATCTGCAAATATTTAAAACATGCAACTTAAAATTAAGACACTTTGGAAACAAAAGCAGAAATAAAGGCCAGAATCTATTAAATGAATGTCCAGAGCCTATGACACAAAATTTATAATCTATAAAGCAAAAAGACCAAGGGCCTGGGATTTAGCTCAGTGGTTCGGTGGCCTGCCTTGCAAGCACAAGGACCCAAGTTCAATCCCTGGTACCAAAAAAAAAAAAAACCCCACTCAAAAAGACCCAAATTGGAGCCTATGAAAGAAAACTTACCTCATTGGGATAGCATAGGCTTACTTTGCCCATTATATTTATTTACATATTTTTATGTGTGAAACATTCAGAGGCTAAGCATTTGAATTCTGCTTCCCAAGGGACTTTTTCCTCCTGGGCTGGCAGGCAAAGGCTGGCAGTAATTAAAATAAGTTGAATTAATAAATAAAACAAGCCAGCAGGCAAGACTGAAATTTAAACCAAAGACAAGTGAGAATCTTGTTCTCATTCAAAAAAAAAAAAAACCAAAAAACCAAAAACAGGACTTTATCCTCTTAGAGCAGCAGCAAGGCCCTCCTTCTGCCCCAACAGGGCAGGATCAAAAACAACTAAGCTATGATCAGCAACTCTAAAATTTTAAAATTGAAATTAAAAGAGTATGACAAAGAACATTAAGACAATTATAATTAAGTAGTTTTTTGATAAAATATGCTCCCAATGATATATGAATATGTACTTACAGAATAAACATAAACATTTGAGACATTCTTTCATATGAGATATATTTAGCAGATCTTTAAGGAAAGAGCTTTTCATTCTCCTATACCTACTCTGGGACCAGACTATTTAGCAGATCTTTAAGAAAAGAGCTTTCCATTCTCCTAAACCTACTCTGTGACCAGACTAATCCTCTCAAACATTACTATGCTTTGCTGATCTTTCTGATAAACTTATGAAATCCCTAAAACACCTGTCATGTTTAGTCCACATTCCTATGCTTTGTCTTATCAAACAGTTCAAAACATATATTAAATTTTACTTACACTGTCTCTTCCAGGAATTCTCAAACTCATATTGAAACAAAATAAGGATGAAGGACAGTGAGCTATAGAATTAGAGAAGAAAAGAAGAATTTTAAAAAAAACAAGGGATTTTTTTAAATGATGAAGACAAAGGTAAACAAACTGAACTGTGTACCTAGGAACACAATTAACTAAGCAGGGTCTGGGAGGTGAAACTCTGTCCTTCAGGGAACATGTTTGAGTGGTTTGAGGCAGAATGCATTGGCAGAAGAAGGATTCTGGGCCCAGGGATGTTGGTCATCATATAATCAGGACAGCAGGGATGAAATATTGAGTGAGATGATTCTTGGTTGAGTGTGGGATCTCTGGTCCTTGAAAGATTCCATGAGGGTTGTTAGTTAGCTTTGATGAGATAAAATGCATTATAAGTACTTCACTGTCCATTTAATAAATCAGTAGAATTTCAATTTTACTGTGATTTTGAAAGAGACATTGTTACAGGATAAAATCCTATGGAATTCTTATCTTGTTAAAAATCATTTTAATCTGATTAGCATCTGAACAAACTGCAGAAACAATACCTATTAGTTGGCCACCAAATCCTCAAGACTTATTTCAGAATTTCACCCATGGAATCATTCAACATTTCTATTAGGGATCACTAAAAACCTGGGAGAGTAGAATGATGGACAAGATGGGAAAAGATTGATCAATGGGTGCTAAGTTACTGTTAGATAGCATCAAAGAGTATAGCTGTACAATTGCACACAGCAAAGGGATAAAGGTCACAACTGAGCACTAAATGTTTCAGAAAGCTAGAAGAATGGAGTTTAAAGGGTGCTACTATTGTAGACAACAACAGTTAAAGGATATCTATATGTGCACTTTCTCACTTTGTATGTAAACCATAAATTGAATGTTTTTTCAACATTTTCCTAATATCCTCTGAAAATAATATGTCCTCATTTTAATCTTTTAATGAGAAAATGTGTGTAATTTCATAATACTATGCTTAAAAAATAGTTAAAATGCATCTTATATTATACTATTAACATCTAAGATAAAATTTATCATTGTTAAAGCACAGTGCCTACCACCTGCAACTTACAGGAAGAAAGGTTTATTCTTTCTCATGATTTCAGAAGTTTCAGTCTATGATCAGCCAACTCCATTGCAGATTCCCATAGTGGAAGAGACAAGCTAGAAAAAAAGCTGCTCATGTCATGGCAGTCAGGAAACAGATAGAGAGTAGGGAGATAAACCCTACCAGGAAAAGGTCCCAGTGATTCACCTCTTTGGACCAGGCCCCATTTCCTAACTGCACACAAGGCTATATTCCCTATAATGTTCCTATGATCAAATCCAAACTTTTGACATTTAAACAAGACACAGTCTTCCAGATTACCAAAGGCAAATTCTGAGGGAACTGAGATGACAGGAAGTACAGAAACAGGTGAATGTAGTTCTAGAAATATTCAACAGGAACAGTTTCCCTGATAACTACAGAGGTGATGAGCAGAATAAAATGCATGATTAGAGACTCTAGAACAAAAACAGATTAAAAACTGGATAAGTTCAAGACCATGATGTAAGCCATGAATGATCAGCATAGGAAAGAAATGGAAACAATGAACATCAAACATAAGAAAGAAATGGAATCCATGAAACATTCAAACTGATATCCAGGATGTTAAAACTCTATTAAATAAAGTATAAAGAGAACACTAGACAAATTTGAAGACAGAATATCAAATATAGAGACAGGAGGGATCTCAGTCACAATGAAAAGAGAGATCTCTTAAAAATAGCAAGGGAAAAAGGAGCCAATCATCCTCACTGGAGGAAAGAGCCTCTTTAATAAATGGTGTTGGAAAAATTGGATTTCAACCTGCCAAATATTAAAACTACACCCTTACCTTTCACCATGCACTAAACTAAAATCCAAGTGGATTAAAGATCTTAATATTTAAAAAGAGACACTAAATCTGCTGGAAAATAAGGCAGAACTTTTGAAGACCTTGTCATAGCCTAAGAACTAGCACAAAGAATCAACAACTGGGATCACATCTTATAAAAAGCTTCTGCACTGCAAAAAAAACCATCAAAAAAACGAAGATACAACATACAATGTGGGAAAAAATTTTACCAGTTGCTCCTCAGACAAAGGACTATTATCTAGAATATATAAAGAATTTAAAACAATCAGCCCCCCAAAATATAAAGACCTAATTCAAAAATGGGTATCTAAAACTGAACAGACATTTCTCAGATAAAGAAGTAAAAGCAGCAAGTAAATATATGACAAAATGTTCCCCATCACCGGTCATTTGAGAGATGCAGATGAAAACAACACTGAGATTCCACCTCACCCCACAAAGAATGGCTGCTATCCAGAAATCAACCAATAACAAATGCTGGTGGGGCTGTGGGG
The DNA here is from genome assembly GCF_012274545.1 of Fukomys damarensis. Lineage (NCBI taxonomy): Eukaryota > Metazoa > Chordata > Mammalia > Rodentia > Bathyergidae > Fukomys > Fukomys damarensis. The sequence goes on from NW_022900921.1 coordinate 39,054,407, forward strand.
AGAAAGGAACACTTCTCCATTGTTGGTGGGAGTGCAGACTGGTGCAGCCACTATGGAAATCAACATGGAGATACCTCATAGAGCTGGGATTAGAAGTTCCATTTGACCCAGCCATCCCTCTGCTGGGTATTTTTCCAAAAGAATTAAAACAATCATATCACAGTGATATATGCACATCTATGTTTATAGTGGCACAGTTTGTAATAGTAAAACTTGGAAACAGCCCATTTTCCCATTGTTTGGAGATTGGGTAAAAAAGATATGTTTTTTTCTATAAAATGGAATACTATTCAGCCATAAAGAATTAGAAATTACTCTCAAGTGCAAGGACCCAAGTTCTATCCCTGGTACCAAGCCACGAAAAAAAAAAGAGAGAGAGAGAGGGAGAAATTAGAATCATCAATAGGAAAATGGACACATATTGAGGATATACTCTTAAATGAAATAAATAAGTCACACATGTATAAATACTGAATAGTTTCTCTAGTGTGAAAAATTATAATTGTACATAAGACCCTATGGTGTAATTGACAATTTGAAATAAGAAGAAAACGGCTAACGGTGTAGGGGAAGCAGGAAGGGTAGGGGAAAGGAAACAGGGAAAAGAAAAAAAAACATGAGAAAATGAAAAAATGGAAATAAAATATTTGTAAATAGGGAAGGGAGGAGGAGGTGAAAGGAGAGCAAGGATAAGGGGAAAAAATGAGAACCAAGATCTGTCATGTAAAGGTGCAAGATCCCAATGATGAATGTAACTGTACTGTATACCTAAAATGTACCAGTAAACTCAATGAGAAAATAAATAAATAAATAAACAAATAAATAGAGGAAGTGTTTTGTGAAAAAAAAAATAGCAAGGGACCATGACAAATCAATCCTAGATAATGTAAAGAAGAATAATGTAAGATTGATAGAAGTCCAGGAAAGAGCACAAATGATGTGAAAAAATGTTCACAGAATTAATGATACAAAACTTGTCAAACAAAGCAAAGAAACTTGATATACAGATCCATGAGGCATATAGGACTCCAACTAGTTATGATTTTTTTAAAAATCTACACCTAGAAATATCATAGTCAAGATTCCAGAAACCCAATAGAAGTATGAAATAATATAAGCGGTTACAGAAAAAAAATCACATACAAAGGAAAACCATCAGAATCATAGCAGTCTTCTCAACACAAACCCTAAGTCAAGGAGAGCCTGGAGTGAGATATTTCAAGTAAAAAAAAAAAAACTCCAACCTAATATAAAGAGCCAATTCAAAAATGGGCATCTGAAATGAACAGACATTTCTCAGACAAAGAAGTAAAAGCAGCAAATAAACATATGAAAAATTGTTTTACATCATTGGTCATTCAAGAGATGGAGATGAAAACACTGAGTTTCCATCTCACCCCAGAAAGAATGGCTGCTATCAAGATATCAGCAAATAACAAATGCTGGTGAGGCCATGGTGATATAGGAACACTTCTTACTCGTTGGTGGGAGCTCAGACTGGTGCAACCACTGTGGAAATCAATATGGAGATACCTCAAACAACTAGGATTAGAAGTCCCATTGACCCAGCTATTCCTCTGCTAGTTATCTTCCCCCCAAAATTAAAAGTATTATACCACACAATAGATGCTCACCCATGTGTATAGTGACATGGTTTGTAATAGCTAAAATTTGGAAACAGCCCAATTGACCATCAACTGGAGACTGCATAAAGAAGATGTGGGTTTTTTTTAATGGAGTACTACTCAGCCATAAAGAATGAGAAACTAGAGATAGTTATAGCTAAGTGAATGGACATTGAGGCCATACATTTAAATGAAATTAATGTCACACATATTTAAATACCAAATAGTTTTTCTGATGTGAAAGAATAAAAGTGTATATAAGGATCAAAATGTATAGTTAATATTGTATAACAGGAAGAAAAGGTCTAAAATAGTGGAAGTGGATGGAGTAGGGGAAATGTAAAAAGGGAAAATAAAAAATATGTGAAAAGGAAAAGTATGGAAACAAATTCTTTGTAAATTGGAAAGGAGGTGAGGGAGGGCTGGGGAATGGGGAAGAATAAGAACCAAGATAAGTTATGGAAAGGTACAAAATCCCAATGATGAGTGCTATTGCACTGGGTAACTAAAATGTACCAATAAACTTAATAAAGATAAAAAATTAACATCTATATCAACCTCCTCCCCTTTGCCTGTGTCTAAACATCTAGACCAGGCCCACATACATGGAAAATATTTTCTGAATGTTTATTGAACCAATGTATTATTTCATTTTTATTTTTTTCTTTCTTTTTTATCTTCCTTTTTCATATCTTTGTTCAAAGCACTGGATTCTTTTTTATTAAAAGTGTAAATACAGTGTAATTTGAAAGCAAAACATTAAATTACAATAATGGAAAATATATATTGGAGTATAGGTATCTGAATATATTTATCTCCTATCGAAAACAAATTTTTTCCACTCTATAAATGAAGAAACTGGGATGGAATGAACAAAATCAGAAACAGCTCCTTATTTATTGGATTCAGTATTTTCCCTTATTAAATTGTTTTAACAATATCCTTAGAACATATTTTTACAATAAAAGCATTTTTTTTCATTTATAGCCCACTTTTTTCTCATTAGTATTTTAGCAAGGTAGTGACCAATTTATGTGGAAAATTTACACAAAAGTTAAATACCCATTATTAGGATAACTGAAAGATAACCATGATGCTTTTTTTTTCTTGTTCAGTGTTAGATTTTGTTGCAAATCATTTTATAAATTGAAAAATTGAAGTTAAATTTTTTCAATATTATGTAGAAAAGCATATTACAAGAAAAATAATAAGAACATGAAGACATTAAAATTATTTTAGTACATGTTTCCTGGTTATTTGTGAGCTCAGGCCATAGATAGCATAGCTACATGGCATACACAGAAGTGTACATTCATGAATGTGTGTTGTTGGAGATGTCATGTTCTTGATTTGGGGGGAAATTAAGGAAGTGAACAATAGATGAAGTAAAAAATTTAATCACTTTATATGTTCTTCCTCTTCTAAACCTAGGAAATGATGTTTCTCACAGTGAATCTCAGATAGATATTTAAAATGTCAGTAAGATCCAGAGGGCTTTTCTGTAAAACTAATGTAAAATACTCTTGAAGTATTTTTAAATATGTAGGCATACTTTCCTTAAGTTTGTATTGCAACTACTATTGGGTATTACAGGTGAACCAAGCAGAGGTCCTTCTGCACTAGAATTGGATGGGGACACACTAGAATAATAAGTTGCAAGTTTGTGAAGATAATTAACACAAAGATCTTCCTTGAATGAAATATGAAAAGAACAAAAACACACTAATTTCTTTTTTATCCTAAAAATGAGATACAATATCACTACATGTGTTAGTCATGGAGGAAACCTCAAAGGACTTTGATATGCAAATAAGTCAGCCCAATTACCATTGTTACGGAAGGAATTGGCAAGTGACACAGAGAGGCAGCAGAATAGAAATAAAAAAGTTTACTCCATTGACTGGGATCTATGACACCTAATGGCTGTTCCCTGATCAACTCCCCCATTGGGTTACAACTCCTTCCTTTATAGGGTTTTACAGCCTTGATCTTACTCAGTTGGTTACACTGCATTTTCACAGCTCCCATTGCTGATACACAAAACATAATAGCAAGGCAGTTGAGTTTCAACCCCAATGCAGTTCTTTGTCAGGGAACTTACCTTTAAGGTGTATTGGATTACCTACTCTAGTCAGGAGGAAGGGAGCTTGTTTCATTAACAAAGCTAACAGTGGTTCTTTTCACTTACAAAACTTTTGTGAGAGACTAGGTGTCTCCAGTACTTGGTACTGGTTAATTCTGAACTAAGCAGAGTGAGGGCAGAAATTATTTTATACTGTGACATTTCCTAAGTTTTCCCTATTAAAGTTTTCCCTATCACCATGACATGAAATTGGTCCACTGTCATGTTGTACAACCCTCATAATGTACCATTTCAGAATATTTTGTTAGAATTCAGGAAAGATTTTTCTGACACATCTCCATTTCAAAAGAGAAGAAGGTATGCAATAAAGGTACTATCTAAAATCATTGTTTCTTCCCACGCATAAAATGTGTATTACAGATGGTCTCTAGGAGATATTTCCAAATAAAATATTTCACTTGAAATTTTACATTGATTACACAAGAAAAAGTTTTAAAAATTTGTATACAGATAAGTATAAGTACAGATGGTATTATATGATATGCATTAAATAGTACATACATGCAACAGAATTACCAGAACTGCACCTGAGGTTGGCAAGCTGTTTACCAGGAGAAAGGTGGATCCGGTTCCTGCTGACCCCCAGGTGGGCAGGATTATCTCTGGGGCCAAAACTGAAGGGGCTGGAACCAGGTCATGGAGTCACTCCCAGGAGTACAGTGAGTTAGCAGAAGGAGTCTCTTACCAGAGGCAAAGACAAAAGTTGCTCCCATCTATAAAAATGCCATTAGATTTTACTTATAAGCAAGTGAATGGTCTGAATAGACATTTCTCTACCAAAAAAAAAAAAAAACTGCAGTTAGCTAATGTGTTTTTTTTAAAAAATTCATAATCACTAATTATCAGGGTAATACAAATCACAACCTCTCCTGACTATAACCTCACTCCTGTTAGGATGGCTATTACCAAAGGTAAGAGGTATATCAGCAAAGATATGGAGAAAAGGAAACCCTTACAAGCTGGTAGTGAGAATGCAAATTAATATATCCATCATGGAAACAGCAAGGAGGCTCATACACATATTAAACATAGAACTACCATATGACCTAGCAATCTGTCTTCTGGGTGTGCATCCAAGGGAATTGATATCTCTCCTCATCGAGTTTAATTGGATGATTTTTTATCTGTTTAAAATAAAAATTTCAGTAAGTTTTCACTATTCAAATCCCAGCTGCTGAGGCTAGGATCTATTCTTGTTGCACATATTATTCCTGCCATCCCTATCTAAAGGGATGAATAAAAGAGATCTAATAATAGAGACCTAAATTACATGCCCATGATAAATGACAAAGGGCCCAGGAGACAGCGCTCTAACCCCCTCCCATTGTAGCCATAGCCCAACTTTTGTTCAAACCCTGGCTTAGAAATGTAAGGCAATCTTGTACTGTTTGAAGTCTGAATCATGATTAATGTGTAAGTTAGTGGTTGTAGACTATGAGATAAAATCAGTACCATACATAGAGACCCCAAGTTAATTGTTGAACTGTTAGCTCATCCTGAATGTCTTGATGGCCTTTGAAACATCCTATAGGTATCTGTTAATCTTCAGTGTGTGACTGCTGAGTACATGACTACTGACCACCAGCTCAAATCAGCAGACCTTTGTCCCCTGCCTGCAAGCTTAGAATGTTAACCCCCCTTATAAAAAAAGACCTCAGCCCCTGAGCTGGCACCTCTCTGAGCTACTTGGTTCTGAGAGTGGATCTGGACAGACTAATAAAGATCTGTTTACCAATTAGCCTGGTGTGTTCCTTCCTGGGTTTCTCACTGCTTGTTGAGCTCCTGGAGCCTTGCTGGGTTTTAGGACCCAGCATCGTGGAGGCCTTTTCAGCTGTTCATGCTCCATGGAGTGGGAGGGAGACTTGGGTCTTACACAGGTTGGAAATTTTGCCCCATTTGTCATTTATTGCTTATATTTTCACAGGAAAAGTTACATAAAGTTTGTCTTATTACTCAGTTCTTATAGTTAGACATACAGAAGAGCAAAGGACACTTCTTCCTGAGAAGAGAAATAATGACATTTGTGTTTATGATGAAAAGCTGTTGTGGTTGCATCACAGAGGACAAAGGAAATTCTGGTATTATTTGGCTGCATCACATCATATGTTAACATAGCCACTCTAAATGACTGAAGTGGTGCTGGAAAGAAAAGTGTCATATTCTGAGAAATTCACTGGAAAGAATTTCTGTTTCCTTTACTATTGTTATAAATTATGTTTATCACTGGCTGATTACAATGCAAATGTCTTCTGCTTTAAAGTGAATTACCATTTACAAATTATTCAGTTATTAATCAGAAAATGAGTAAGTGAAATGTTGTCTTTTCCTTGCATATCCTGCAGAAAGAAAAAAAAAATGAACATTTCTAATTTGAAATACTTTAATATAACTGTAGTATTTGTTATTTGGAGAAAACTTGGTGGATTTGCAGCATGCTTAATTAATTTTATAATCCTTAATAAAATACTCTAATTTACTACCAACTAAAGAGTGTGGCAAATCTCCATGATTCAGTTGGTGTCAAAGTTATATAATCAATATAAATTTATATTAATTAAATGCCTACATCAATTATTATTAAATTATGTTACAAGGGAGATTGTATCATTCTATTTCTCATAATTTTTTTTTTATGTTACTAGATGGAAACGGTCTTTCATTTAAAGCAGCCAAAATGTCAAGGAATAGCTCTGCTCATACAGTAAATATTAGTTAGTCATATTTTTTTCTTAAAGAAAGTATTTAAGATTATCATTAAGATTGTTGTAATTGCTGTCCTGTTAAGGTTCAGTTGGTATTGTATGTGTATTAAGGTCTTTCTTTTTTATTTTAACTCGGGCTTTTGTGAACTAGACATGATTTCTACATAAACAACACTACATCAATAGTGATGTTTTTGCAAAGTCTTTGGGGTAAAAAGAAGTTGATGATTAGGGAAATGTAAAGGACTGCCAAGCAGTACTGATACTCTTGATGACAGTGCTGAACTGGAGGAACATAAATAATTTTCTCTGGCTCTGCTCAGCACCCCAAGTTGGAAAGATACCCAGCAGAGGGATGACTGGGTCAAATGGAATTTCTAATCCCAGCTCTTTGAGGTATCTCCATGTTGATTTCCATAGTGGTTGCACAAATCTGCACTCCCACCAACAATGGAGAAGGGTTCCTTTCTCCCTACAGCCCTACCAGCATTTGTTATTGGTTGATTTCTTGATAGCAGACATTCTTTGTGGGGTGAGGTGGAATCTCAGTGTTGTTTTCATCTGCATCTCTTGAATGACCATTGATGGGGAACATTTTGTCATATATTTACTTGCTGCTTTTACTTCTTTGTCTGAGAAATGTCTGTTCAGTTTCAGATACCCATTTTTGAATTAGGTCTTTATATTTGGGGGGGGCTGATTGTTTTAAGTTCTTTATATATTCTAGATAATAGTCCTTTGTCTGAGGAGCAGCTGGCAAAAATTTTTCCCCACATTTTAGGTTGTCTCTTAGAATTAGACTATTTTTTTATCTTATTGAAAAAAATACTAAAGATCACAGGTGGTTCTACTATTTGTCAACTACACTGTGATTTTATGCAGTGTAGTTAATTAATAAGGCTAAAATTAAATTTTTAAATATTTTTTTAAAAACTGTTAAGATTTGAGGGTGTCAAGATAAATTTGTGGTAACAGACCAGCCTATGCTCCAAGCTACATCTACAGTCCACAGAAAATAGTCTCAAGTGTTGGCTAGAGTCCTTCTTTTCTTCTTGTCTTGTTGTTGTTGTTGTTTCTGTTGTTGTTGTTGTTCTTCTTCTTCTCCTCGTCCTCCTCCTCTTCCTCTTCCTCTTCCTCCTCGTCCTCATCCTCTTCCTCCTCTTCTTCTTTCTTCTTCTTCTTCTTTCTTCTTCTTCTTTCTTCTTCTTTCTTCTTCTTCTTCTTCTTCTTCTTCTTCTTCTTCTTCTTCTTCTTCTTCTTCTTCTTTCCTTCTTCCTCTTCCTCTTCTGTTTCCTCCTCCCCCACTTCTCTTCTTTTCCTTCTTCTCCTTCTCCTTCTTTCCTAGTTCCTCAATATAGGAATAATTGATATATTTGTGTAAATTAGCTGCTGTACAAATTGTAGTTAAGCAATTTGAAGAAAAACAGAAGTAACAGAGATTAGTATACAGGAATATATAGATAATAAATAGGGAGTTGAATCTCTAATTTGCCACTCTGGTACAAAAGTTCAGATTATTTCAATCCCAAATAAAGTACCTCCTACAAATAGAAAGTATATTGTTGCATTTTTATCTCATTAAGAAATTTATTTAGATGTGATTGACCAAACACATTTCTTAGAGCCAGGGATTGAACTAGGGACCTTTGCACTTGTGAGGCAGGTGGCAACACCATTAAGCTAAATCCCCAGCCCAACAAAACACATTTTTAGGTATGCAACTTGAAGAATTTTGGGATTAGGATATAGTCATGAATCCATCACCAGAATCTATGTCAGAAAGATATCCATCACCTTCAAAGTTTCCTACCACCCTCTTTATTTATTAAATTCTAGTCTCTGTAGTAGAAAATGTAGTTAGCCAATTGCAAATATTATTAACTGTTCTTGAAGATATTTTTGAAACATTTAATAGTGATGAAAGAAGTCACTTAAATCAATATTATATTATTCTGATCTAGCTTCTTAGAGTAATTTTTCATAAATGTATAGAAAAAGAAATAGAAAATAGATATTACTTTGTATATCACAGAACTGAAAAACTCAGTAAGTCAAAAGTAAAATCTTGTAGGGACCAGGAGTTTAGCTCAGTGGCACCATGCCTGCCTCCCAAACTCAAAGTCCTGAGTTCAATCTCCGGCACCAAAAAAATAAATAAATAAAACATAAAGTCTGTAATAAATTAGTAATGTTATGTACATGACATTGTGTGGAATGTATATTTTGAGATAACTTTTTTCTCCATGTGCTAATAATTATGGAAAGTTTAATGAAATTAGATATATGAATTGTTTGGGCTTCTATAGTAGTACTTTCTGCAAATAGTGATGACATAATCCTCATGTCAATTTCAAGAATAATTATGTGATTTAAACCTGAATTTTAAAAATAATAATTAGGATGGCCACTGAGTAGAGCTTTAATATTGATATCTTGAGTTTAGTTTTATTGTACAAGATTTTTATAGATTTCATTATTAAAATAGTTATATTCCATAAAGATTAAATGGTGAAAGCAAATATTAATAAAAACAGAACAAATAAATAGTGAAAATATCTACCTTTAAATTCCTAAATTGCATAAACAAAAATAAGAAAGTGAAAGGAGAATGGAAAGAAGTAAAATTATGTTGATTTCTGTCTAATTTGACTGTCTAGTAGAAGATAACATTTTATGCTTTCATACTGAAACTAGAATGATATAGGCCCAGATAATTTGACCTAAATTAATAACATTTAGTTGTACAAATTTTTATGCTCTAAATCACTAGGGGTAATCGTAAAGATGAATTTTACCCTCAAATTAAATAGAAAACCTAACTGATGATCAAAGTCAAAATTTAATGCAGAAAACAATGATTATATTAACATTAGAATGTGAAGTCAAAGAGGGCCAGGGATTTAGCTTAGCGATTCGGTGGCCTGCCTTGCAAGTGCAAGGACAGGAGTTCAATCCCCGGTACCAAAAAAAAAAAAAGAATATGAAGTCAAAGTATCAAACGTTGAATAAAAACTGTTAGTTGACTCCTTAAAAGGCACATATAAAATTTAGTGGCAATGGTTAAAAGTAAAACGACAAAAATTTATATATGTAACAGACACATAAAAATAAGGAATATTTTATAATAAAGAATATTTAAAATCAAAAATAATTATATTTAAACCAAATAAGACGCTGCTTATTAATAAAACTGCAACCTAGACTCAGTATAGCATACTTCCATCAAATATCACTTTATATAAAATACATCAGGATGAATAATTATAAATTCAAATGATTAATAAACCACAATTTTATTCATCTTACTACCTTTGACTTGAATTTCATGAAAATAGGTACTTTATAAAGATAGAGTAGACCCCCGAAGTTTATGTTCCTAGAGCACCTGTGAATTATGAAAACTTGAAACTTCAGGTATGGTAAAAAAAAGTGCCTATAAATGCCTGCTTTTATACTTTAAGCCCTAAATATGTACATCTCCCACAGCTTTGTCATTAAATTTAATAAAATGCTGTATTTATTTATTTATTTATAGCTCAATGGATGAACATTGAGGCAATACTCTTAAGTGAAATAAGTAGGATAGATGTGTAAATACCAAATAGTTTCTCTGGTGTGAGAAACTGAGAGTTTACATAAGGATCAAAATGTATAACAGATAATGTGAAATAGGAAGGAAAGGTGCAAAGGGAAAGGGAAAGTGGAAAGGGTAGGGGAAAGGAAACAAATATAATTAACATGAGGAAATGAAAAAATACAAACAAAGTATTTGTAAATAGAGAGGGGTGGTAGGGTTGAAGGGAGGTCAGGAGAAAGGGGGAAAATAAGCATCAGGGTATATTATGTAAAGGTACAAATCTCTAGTGATGAAACTCATTATATTGTTACCTAAAATGTACCAATGAAATTAATTTTACAAAATAAGGCCTTAGAAGGTGGCAGGGCATTTTGGCAGCATCTTATGGAATCTTAGGGCTTTGAGAAGAACACAGCTGAGAACAATGGAGAACAGCTCCATGCATACAGCAACCTGTTATGAGGCATCTGGGAGATGGGTTACAGGCCAGCAGCCAATCAGCAGTAAGGAAAGATGAATAATGCTCTCGGATTGGCTACTTGCAAACTTCCTGCCAAATAAAATAATTGCTCAGGTTATTATGATTTCTGAAAAATTGCAAAGCATTTAGGAACAATTATTAGGTTCTAAGGCAAAATCGACAAATGACTGAAGCCACTAACTCTGAACCATGACTTCTCAGGAGTATAGGGTATGTATATCCCTATTTTACATTCTTATTACTAATGGTATTTAAGTTAAAATTTAAATTTGATAACCAAAATGGATATAATTTTGCATCTTTTCAAAATTGAAGGTACTATTTGCAAATAAGAGGAATATATTCAAACCATTACATTTTAATTAATAAATACTAAAAACAAAACTGTCATACTTAGATGATGGGATAATACTATAATTTGTTTTTAAAGAGCAAAATAATTGCAACTTCAAAAATATGTAAAACATTCACATATTGAAAAGTGAATAAAATTAGGCCATAGTTATATAATAATAGTAGAAAAATATCATCTAATGTTTTATGGTATTCTATTAATAGAAACTACCAATTTATATAAAATAATTTTATTTACTACTATGAAATAGTGAAATCAATTTATCTTAACCATATTAGAAGAATATGAATATTCCACATGAGTCTGATAAAATCAGAAACTGGTAATGGATCTTGTCATCCATAATTAGAAAATTTGTTTACTCTTTTAATAAAAATATGTTAATAATACCTAACATGTAACAAACTTTAAGAAATCTTTGTAATAGAGCATTAGATATGCAAAAACACATTAGAAAGTAACAAAAAGAATTGATTTTTTAAATTGCATTAGACAAATATCAAACTTAATTCACTAGAAAACAAAAATGACTGAAAAATAAATCCATTAGCACTTCATAAAAAGTGAATAAAGTTGATAAACTTCTCAATAATCTATTTGATTTAAAGACAAATGATATTTTGAGTTAAAAGCATATAAAAATTAAACTGGATATACATATATATATATATGATATATACGATATATATGATTATCCTAAACTTCATAAAGGATTTTAATAAAATCATGCACATATTTCTTATATTGAAATGAATTTATTAGAGAAAGGTATTGGGGGAAGATGATGACCCATGGATTTGGCCCCCCTCCAGTTCCCTAGAGGCAGCCTGGCAACCCCAGAGTTGCAGGAGCAGAAGCAGAGACTCCAGGATGCCTCTCTCTCCTCTCAACCCAAACCAGGGAGGCCTGGCTGCCTGAGAAAGGAATTCTCTCCATCAGGATATGGTTACTGTTCAATTACCAAGAACACAAAATTATAATTGTTGGGATAGATAATGCAGGGGAAACTACCATCCTTTACTAATTTACTGAGAATAAAGTTGTGCTTACATCTCCAAAATAGGGAGCAACATAGAAGAGATAGTGACGAATGGTACATGTGTCTTCATGTGGGATACTGATGGCCAAGAATATCTTCACTCTTCCTGGAACACAGGAGTTTGTAATAGTTGTTGAGCACAGAACAGAGGATTTCTGTAACTAGAGAAGAACACTACAAAATGTTCGCTCATGAGGGACCTAAGGTAAACTAGATTGCTAACTTTTGCTAATAAAAAAGATGTTAAAGAATATATGTCTGAAGTAGTTACCTCCCAGTGCTTGAAGGTTGCTTCTGTTAAAGACCACCAATGGCATATACAGGCTGTTGTACTCTTACTGGTAAGGGATTATGCTAAGAACTTGAATGGATGATGTGACAATTTAAGATTATATGATCTCTATTGACCTCTTCTCATAGACTTTGTTTATCTTTTTTGCGGGGGTGGGTACCAGGGATCAAACTCTGGTCCTTGTGCTTGTGAGGCAGTTGGCAGAACCACTGATCTAAATCGCCAGCCCTTCTCATAGACTTTGCATAAATGATGTCCTGGGCTTTACCTGAAAATTGCAAAACTTAGTGGTTTAAATATATTTATAATATACATGTAAACTTTTTCTCAAGAAGAAAAATTAAGAACACTTATTTCAAACAAAGGTGGTTTCACCTTCCAATTTGTTTTCTAATTCGTTTCTTACAAAATGTGTTATTAAAATTTTGATTGTTCTCATAATAAATTCTCTCATGACATTGTATAACCTGTGGTAAGTACAAAGAGAGAGGAAGACATTCTGAACTTTATAAAAAGCTTTGTTATCAGTTTAACCTTCCCTACTTGATTTTTGTTCTCTTGTTCCATTAAATCAAAATATATATCAGCACATAGTATTTCCAATATTTTGAAATGTAATGTTAGTTACAAAAAGCACTTTGCTTAAGGTTGTGTATGTATTGTGTGTATACCTCAAGTTCAAAGTAATGGCTTTGATGTATGACCTAAGAAAAGCAAATAACACAAGCATTAATAATATTCTCAGTTATTTTCATAATCAGATAAATACTAGCAATGGCATTAAAATGCTACTTTGTACTTTGCCCCTATGTTGTCTGTGTTATAGTAACCAAACTCCAAATCATTGAGCTGCTCTTCAAAAAAAGAAAAAAGAAAAAGTGGAAATATAATCTGACAGAGTGGATTGTCAGACTCTTGCCTTGGTATTACTAATGGATAGACTTTCACAGTGAATAACTACTACATTATTCTTTAGTTGGTTTTATGCCATCTAAATTGCTGAATAAACTGGTAATCTATTAATTAATTGATTATAAATTTCTTATTAATTGAAAACTATTGTGTGAAATATGTCTATCCAAACAGGTAACATTCTAAAAATATTATTTAATGATTTATCTACAGTCTTTAAAAATACTAAATTATTTGTCAAACAATTAAAGTGAATTTCCAAGCAACATTGGCAATTTCTTAATTTGCAAAACTCTTGTTTTATAAATTGGAATAGTTTGAGATTTTGTGTCTATATGTTTTCTTGTAACTTCCACCATCACATACATGGATGGTTTAACAATTATAAAGTGAAATGTTTTAACACTTTTGTGAATTTGACTGACATGGTATATTATTTGTACAAAGAAATAACCTGACTCAAAACACCTTTTATATTCACAAAGTTTTTTTTTACTGTCTTAAAGGTGTCTCTGTCATAATTATAAACAAAATTAACATGTGTTAAATCATATTTTGGGGAACTCTATTCATGTATCTTTCATGCTCTGAGACTTTGACATTTCAAAATGGCAAAAATCAAGAAATAACTACTGTTAACATCAGATTTTTAATTTCACTGAATGTTTTGGTAAGGAATAATAGTATATATAGTAAAAGCATTGATGAAACTGATAATTTTCATAAAATATTAAATACTCCATATCTAATTCTAAATTAGGCATGGAAGATTAGCATTAATATTGGATGTTTGTGTTTTATATTTCCTTTAATGTTCAAAATGCAGATAAAAAATTAATATTTGTTGACATGTTTTTGCAAAAGTCAATCTTAAAGCATTAAGCTTTGTTTATATGTATTTGTACTTTTTCAAATTACTCCAAGAAATTACTTATTTTGTGTTAAAAGTTCCCTTAAAATCTCCTGTCTATTTTTTAATTTTCTCAGGGACAAATATTCTGTAAAATAGCTTTGAAAACCTGTACCTTTTAATCTTTTTAGTTTTAATTTGGTTAATAATTGTAGTTCCTGGATTGCTCCCACATCAGTTCAATGTGATGCCAGCACATTCACTTGTTGTTGAGATGATGCCTATGTTTATTCTTTATTGTATATTTAAAACATGTACTACATTGATACAGTTGATTTAGTAAAGTTGATTATTGACAAGATATCATGAGAATGCATAAAATCTTATACCACATTTACAATACATGAATTTTTTGGTTGGTTTGTTTTCTACTCTTCTAAGCAATTCATCAAAAATAAGATCGAAGCTGTGTAATTGTACATAAGACCAAGATTACAGCTGGAAAAAATAAAAAAATAATATAAATTCATGGAGGAAAATATCTTAATCATTTTAACAGTATTATTGCCAAGTAAAATATAGTACCTTATGAACTATCATATTAGCAATTTATATGTAATTTAAGTGGAATTAAGCAAAGGAGGATGCTTATGGATTTTTAATATGCTACATTTGGTTATAACAAATAAGTCATTTAGCATCATTGAATTCAGCTTTGAAAAGAACATTGTATTGTATATCTAAAATGTACCCCAAAAAAGAGGAAAAAAACATAAATCTATACCTCTGCATATGTGGATCGATTTAAATATCCTGTTTTGATATTAATTTTGAAAGTCATATTGAAACAGCAAAACTCTCCATTCAGTTGAATTAGCTTGTTACCACTAGTCCAAGAGCATGGAAAACACATCATGAGCTTCAGAGACAAAGAGAAAGTGAGCTTTAACACCAGTGGACCAGTCTGCATTCACATGTGGAAGACTGGTCCCATCCAGCAAAGGAGGATATATCCTTTGGAAGGGGTGGGTGGGGTTACAGAAAAGGCACATCTGACATACATTTAATTGGTTACAGAGTTTGAATATTTGTTACCAGATAGGCTAAACTATATCCAGACATGTGAGGCAGGACAAACCCAGGCATGTTGAGCAAAGGAAATTTCAAGTAGGGAATTTCCCTGTAGTAAACCCAGCTTGAACCATGAAGACAAAATTCCCTTCAGTGATACTTCTCTTAATAACTTGGTAAAAATGATCATACCCTAAAGCATTTAAATGTATTTAATTTTGCTGTAATGGCATTTATAAAACAGTTCTTTCACATTACACTGAGGAGTCATGTTTGAATTTTTTAATCTTTGCAGCATATCTTGGCCTTCATTATTGGCAAAAAAAAAAAAAAAACAAATGCAGTGAAGGGAAGAAGGCTGGGTAGCAGGGCTTGGATATTCATTTTCTTGTATGATGACATTTTGCCTTAAGTAATGTGCTTTAGCCTTACTGGTTGGCATTTTTAATGCAGTGGTGAACATGGTTTTTAGAGGTGTGGCATAAAATAAAGAAGCTGTTCTTTATTCTGGTCTTTTAAGAAATTGTTACAGTGAATCACAGAGAAGTTTGGAGAGCTTGAGGAAAGAAAGTTGTAAGAAACTTGAGATCTTTTCTTTTTATCTGAGGGTATAGTATTAAGGTGCCCAGAAATGGGACTGTACTATAATCTATCTCACAGGCATTTTACACTTCTTACTGTGACTGCAGCAGCCATGTATAGTACAGACAATCTCAAAATCTGTTTATATGAGTTTATGCCATGGCCCACATGGCTAAAGATTCGTGTTAGATTTTCCTTGCCTCAAGATGGTTGCTACATAAAACAATGGCCTCCTTCCCATAATGCTCTGTACCTTAAAATGGCTGTCACATGAAGTAGGAGCCTCCCTGTTAAATATGGCTTCTCCTACCAAAGGACAGCTTTCTTCCTCCCATCATGCCTCTTTTAACACCTGAAGGGTAACTTGATACTTGCTACCTCTGAGTAACCAGGAATGCCACAAGCCACCCCTAATGATATCACAGGCTCCTCCAATCCCTTAATGCTACCTCACTCAACACCACCCCAGATCAGGTTAACCCCACCCTGCTCCTATAAAAGAAGCTCCCTGTTCTGCCACACTGCTTTTTCCTTTGTTAGGAGACAACTTGGCAGATCCTCTCCATAATAAAGTCTTTTTGTAGTTTTGGTATGGTCCTGGTTTATTGGTTCTTTTACCTAACATCATGCAGTGAGAACTGATCAGGGGTAGATTAAGAAAGACAGGGCCAACCCACTTTCTGGTCTCCCTGCTGTCTCTTTTAATCAGAAGCTTTCTTTCCCTCAATAAATTTTTTCTACTCTTAACCTCTGGTGATCCTAAATTCAGTTTTCAATTTTAGAGAACACAAACTTGCATTTTCAATAAGCAGGTTTGGGAGTTACACCTCTTCCCCCTATATCATTTTGGAGGTCTTCCACTGAGATTACTGGTTGGAGGTAAAAGTTTTCTTTTATAGGTTCTAGCTTTGGTCCTTTTGCTTCATAGGTTGTACTTTGTTTCATAAGTTTTCATTTGTTTCATAGATTCTGGTTTTTGTTTCATAAATTCTGGCCTTTGCTTTGGCTTTTGTTCCAAAAGTGTCTTAATTTTAATTTGTATATTTTAAATGTTTGCAAATTTCTTGTTTTTCTTATGCATTGTGTTTTGTTATAATTACATTTTATTCTTGTTTTGTTTGTGTTGCATTTGCACTTAGTTGCTTCAAAATGCTGTAAAATGGGTGTCTTATGAATTGTTTCAGATGAAGAGAATTCAAGCTTTTAGCTGTCCCTTATATAATCATAAAATAGTGGTTACTCAGCCAGCTAGCAATTTCCTTTAGGGTAGCTGTCACTCTTAAAGCAGAGGACAGCTTTCTCCAGTTACCCTCTGGTGAATCCCCACTCCCATTGATGCCAATGGTGGGTGGAATATTGACCTAGTAGGCAATTGGGTTCCTTTCAGAGACAGATCTCTGATTGTGTGGAACAAGCAGAAACTGAGGTGACAACTGAGGGGTAATGGCCAGTACTACTTTCTGGCAGATACCCAAAGGTTCCTCAGAAGAAACTAGCTACTGATAGCCCATCTGGGTAATCAGAAGAAAATCTCCACATCTTGTCCTATCTGGACTCCTCTGTGAGGTGAAAGGGGAACTCTGTCAGTGATCATCAAGTATCCTCTGCCTCAGCCTGATCTGAAATGATGCCACCAGAGCCTTTTCTTAAGCCTCCATTAAGAGTTGAACTACAGGTTTGGACTGCTTTCTCTACCCAAAGTAAGACAGACCTCTAGGCAAATATAAAAAAAAAATCTTTCACAGATTCAAAACTACTGAACCTTCTCCCCCTATTCCTAGGTGTTGTCTTCATCATTTATGTGAGTAGGGGTTAAAAGCACCTTTGCCAACAGGTTATGGACTTTGGAACATTGACTGTGGTCTTATAAAATGCTATACAGTGATTTTTTGGATGTTTAACCAGCTTGAGCTTTATTTGCACTTCTTCTGTCTGCTAGTGAGTTAAAATTTCCCTTAAACTTTTCTTCAACTTGTTGGGAGTTCCTTTGAGAACCCCTTGTAGTCAGACCAATCCACCTTCCAGAAAGTCAGACTAAGACAACTCACAACAACTGTTTTGTCTTCCACTAGGAAAAATAGCAATCAGCTTGCAATTGTTTTTACGTGCTAACTAGAATATGAGACTATTTTGGTCTGCCTTTCTCTTCCTTCGTGTAGGAAGTTGAAAAAGGTGCCTTTACTAATGTGAACTGTGACTGCTAGGAAGCCTATGAGTTTCAAATACCTAGTGAATTTAAAAGGAGTAGCCCTGTGTTACTGCTAATAAAAGTTGCCTCGCTGCGTGTGCGGGTGATGGTGCATGCCTGTAATCCCCAGCTCTTGGGAGGCTGAGGCAGGAGGATTGTTGTGAGTTCAAGACCAGCCTGGACTACATAGTGAGTTCCAGGACAGTCTCAACTACATAGTGAGATCCTGTCTCAAAAAAAAAAAAAAAAAAAAAAAAAAAAAAAAAAACCAAAAAGCAAAAAGTTACCTAAAAGACTGGATAGACAACAGAAATTTCTCAGAGCCTTCTCTACCCTATGGGCCAGGGCAGATCTCTTTTGCAAGAAAAGTGTCCCATTTACTTCTCTCTCTTTCAAGGAACTAGAAAGCAGCTCTTTGAACTTCTTGGTTTGCTAGCAATACTTCTCTAAACAAAGCAGAAGTCAATTGTAACTTGTGCTTTGAGAGTACCTATTTGAGTAAGGATATGAATTTCCTGAGGAAGATAAGATCGCATGCTGGTAAAGGGTAGATAGTCCAGTCTGGCTTTATTTTCTGGGTCTCTTCCAGATGGTAGCTACCTACCCCGGAGTGGAATAAATCTTGGGGGACACCATAGGGGGCACAGAATTCAAGCAGATACTTATGGGATGCCATATTTGTTTCTCTTGTTTCAGATTTGGAACTTCATATCTGAACCTTGCCCTCCTTTGCAATGTAGTGAGAAGCAATTTAGTATTTCTCTACACTGATACATGGTGTGCCTACCTCCTAAAGCCAAGTACACAGAGGAAAGTACTATGATGCCATCTCACAATTAGATTTATACTGTAAAAGAGTAAAAATGATCAAAATTTTCTTATGTTGAGATTCTGTTTACATTAAGAAATAATTCATGCTTGTGTTCATATATAAATATGAGATACACCACACCCTTAACACATTCAGTACCTCTAAGGCTGAGGCTACTCCTTACCCTTTAGAACCTGAGAACAAAATTTCCAAGACAACTTTAAACCTTGAACACCAAGTGCTGAAGATGGAGTATCTAGGACAGCCATAATTAAAACCTCCAGGATAAAGATGTGGTTTTTCTATAAAATGGAATATCACTCAGCCATAGAGAATGAGAAAATAGATTCATTCATAGGAAAATGGATACATATTGAAGATATACTCCTAAGTGAAATATATAAGTCACACATGTGTAAATACCAAATAGTTTCTCTGGTGTGAATAATCTGCAATAATACATAAGATCCTAATAAGATTACTGACATTTAGAAATGGGAAGAAAGGAGCTAAAGGTATAGGGAAGGTGGGATGGGTAGGGGAAGGGTAATAAGGGGAAAGAAAAAAATGTGAGATAATGAAAAGATGGAAATGAAGTGTTTGTAGATGGGGAGGGGAGGAGGGGGTGAAGGGAGGGCAGGGGTAAGGGGAAAAAATGAGAATCAAGACTTGTCATGTAGAGGTACAAGATCCCAACAATGAATGAAACTGTACTGTATCCCTAAAATGTACCAATAAACTCAAAGCTGAAAAAAACCCTCCATTAGGCTACATCTATTCTTAGCTAAACTTAGGGCCCTCAAAGATAATATCCCTTGCAGGAAGTAAACAGCAAATATGGGAATATCTGTGTTCATATGTCTTTTTCTCTTTTATCTAAGACAGATTAAACGAAACCTAATAAAGTTTTTGGATGACCCTAATATGTACATTGGAGTCTTTAGAGAACTTACTCAGACCTATAGTCTAGATTAGAAAGATGTAATATTGCTCTTAAATCAAGTATTGGTTTTTAATGAGACAAATAGTGTTGCATTTAGAGACAAATAAGCTCAAAAGATGATAGCCAGTGGACATTTTTTTTTTAACTTTCCTCCTCTGTGGTTGCTGGACTTCAAAACTAAGCTTCCAGAATGGTGAGTTTCCCTTTCCTAGAACCCTTCCAGAGTAAACTTGACCTTCACTTATTTCTGAGCCATAAAGAAAACTGGTTTATGCTTAATCCTGAAACTCTTGAAGACTAAATGTAAGTTTTAGTCCAGATTTATCTGTCTTTCAGCACTCAGGTGAAATTGAGAATGAAAAGAACAGCTAACCCTGCTCTGGCCAATTCCTTGCACCTCTAGTCTGCCACCATTGGCATTGGATGAGATAGTCTAAGGGGCACCTTAGATTGGGTACAGAACAAGAGGTTTAGATGGAGATGCCTTCCTTACCTTTATTTATTTTCAAAATGGAAAAAAAAGTGGTCATAGGTAGACATCTGTACCACAGCAGGTTGGAGCCTTGGCAGGTCTTTTTCCCTCACTGCATGGAATTCATACTTAGCTTCAAAGAGTGCCACCTAGTCTCTCTGCATGCAAAGCTGGCCTGAGTGGACCCCCACTGGAGATAAATAAAATTACTGTCCCTTTAGAGAGAACAGTCATATGTGGCTATCAGCAACCATGAGAAGCCTGTGTAGCTGGGTATTCATTCCAGTCAGATAAACTGTCATCTTAGGGCCCATCTTAAAACTGGCTTTGCTTTCAAGTGTATAGAAGATTTTTATTCCTTTTGATTCTTACTTAAAAGATCTTTGTTAATTGATCTGCAATTCTGACTAGTCTTTTTTATAACTACAAGCCTAAAAATTTTAAGTTATTGTACTTCAACTTGGCCAAATACATCTGAGTGCACTCTGGTTTATAAAAACTTGTCTTGTGTGTGTGTGTGTGTGTGTGTGTGTGTGTGTGTGTCTGTCTGTCTGTCTGTCTGTCCAATTTGTTACAATACATACAGCTGTTTTGTTCATGCTTTTTTCCTTTTGGAATTTTGGATTTTTAAATATATTTCCCTGTAACACAGGTTGGCTTATAGATAATTGTCACTAAAGACATGCTTCCTTCAGGTTGCCAGATGATTTAAATAATGTCAATTTGTTTTACAAATACAATAGATATTGTTGCAATAATAACTTGGGAAACTTTCATTGGTCAAAAATAATATGTTAATTGTTATGATCTGGTTCTCATAGGTCATCTAAAAATTTATTAAGATTAAAAAGACTCAGGCTTAGGAAAACTGCTGGCCAGGACTCCCCTTGGTAAATAAAGGAGTGGTTGCCTGGAAAAATTTTATTCCAGCATTTGTTCACAAAGAGGATCCCAATAATTTCAATAGCCTTGTGGAAAATACATTGCTAAACATATTATCATGATATGTATGCACTGGTCATGGTCAAACAGCTACATTTTCTAAGGGAAAACAATAAGGTTTTATTTAAAATGCTCTTGGTGCAAAACAAAATTAAATGACAAAAGGTTTCATGTAACTGATACTCATTGTTATTTCATGGTGCATATATTTATGCCTCTGGGTGTACAATTCTTCTAGGATATTCTTTATGGTAATGATCTTTTTTACTCAAGTATCTGCCTTCCTTGCACTCCAGCTACTTCTGATAAGAGACACATGTTAAGCCAGTATGAGATAACCAGTCAAATAATAGTTTTCTTGAAAACTTATGTGATGTATATTACATGAGTCACCACACTTAGGGATGATCAGGTGCCAAACAGTCAAAACAATGTCACACACTAAATTTAGATGTTAGATATTATGAACTCCTAAGGCACATTTATGGGCCAATATGTATGTTCTCCTTAGGTGGCATCCTACTAAAGCATAACAAATGATTTTTCTTCATGTCATTTAATGTCTTGTGTTCAGATGGAGGTGTTTGACTGAAAGACTATTCCATACTAAGATGGACATTGTTACAAAGAAAATGTCATCATGATTTTCATGCTAAAATATTATGTGTGTCTCTTGATCTTAGGTTTCTATAATATATAACTGTTGTCCATTAACATTCTGCAGGAATTAAACTACTAGAACAACCATGGTTGATAAGAAATAACAGCCCCCTAACTATACTTTATATTTCAAAGTTCTTAAGCGCCAGAAAGGTAGCCATGTGGGTGCCCTTGAACCCCCCCAACCCCTCCCCATCGTGCTTTTTGACCTCCTGATTGTACCAGTCTTTACACCTACTCTGTAGAGGCAGAGGTGGTCATAAAGGGTATTTTCTGGCGCTTCCAACTTTGAACATCTTTAAAGCAGGGGTGGGGGGGAAACCTGTAGTAGAACTGAAAGGAGTTCAACCCTTCAGGAGATTGGGGAACTCAGTCTGGGTCTTGCAGCCCAAGGTCAGTCTGTGTTGTGGGATTCTGCCACAAGCTAGCTGAGATCAGGGGACTTGGCTCTGCACATGGTAGTGCATACTGTATTTTATGACAGCAGTGGTATAGTCTGAAAGAGGCCCTTCAAACTCATTTTTTTTCTTTTTTTTATTCCACTCTGAAAATTCTTTTTTTTTTTTTTTT
>NW_022900921.1:39076643-39091134 GCF_012274545.1 Fukomys damarensis
CCACCATATTATCGCTCATCTCCCTTTCTGTTTCTGCTCCTGTCCTAACTCAGATTTCTTCTTTTATTATTTTTTTCTCTTTTCTTTTTTTTTTTGTCCCTTTTTTTTTTCTTTTTCTTTTTTTTTTTTTTTTTTTTTTTTGTACTGGGGATTGAACTAGGGTCCTTGTGCTTGCGAGGCAGGCGGTGGAACCACTGAGCTAAATCCCTGTCCCTGTTTGTCCCTTTTGAATTTAACAGTTTCCTGATGATTGTCTGGTCATTCCATGTCTTCTGGCTCCACATGAAACCTTCTCTAATTCTTTCACTTATCTACTCCACTTGTCCTGTCTTAAGACCCATTCTAAATGGTAAATATCTGTATTGAAAAGTTTATTCACTGCAAACATATTTTGAATTGCTTCTTGGTTTTAATTTAATTCACATGGTTTGAAGGTGATAGACTGATGACTACCACAAGTGGTCAATTTGCAAATTGTGCTTCAACACATTGTGGTGCTGATTGTATCAATTAGGATAAAGGATTGTGATTGATTCAATGAGCTGTTTTCTTCAGTATTATGAAAATGAGAATGTCTATGAGTCATTAGAGACCCATGGACTGAAGCCCAACTATATTAGGAAGATTTAAGTAATAACCTAAAGGTTAAACTAAGGACAACCCAACAACAATGGTAAAAATGAGAAAATGCTTAAGCAAGATACAGGGACAGACTTCTGAGCTGTGTTTTCTTCAGTATTATGAAAATGAGAATGTCTATGAGTCATTAGAGACCCATGGACTGAAGCCCAACTATATTAGGAAGATTTAAGTAATAACCTAAAGGTTAAACTAAGGACAACCCAACAACAATGGTAAAAATGAGAAAATGCTTAAGCAAGATACAGGGACAGACTTCCAGTTCACAAATGGCAAACAGTGAGGCAAATTAGGATAAAAAGTCTAACAGTGAATCATCAGGACACCCTGAACTTAAAGCACAGGAAGTAACAAAACTGATCAATCAGGCTCTAGAGAAATTTAAAACAGAAGTAATTTTCCAGATAATCATAGAGATGATGAGCAAAATGAAAGTTATAATTTGAGATTCTAGAACAGAAACTGCGAGGAAAATAGATGACCTCAGGACCATGATAGAAGCCATGAATACCCAGCGTAAGAAAGAATTGGAAACAATAAATGCTCAATACAAGAAAGAAATGGAATTCATAGGACAGATTCAAACAGATATCCAGGAGATTAAAAACTCCATTGAGAGCCAGCCATGGTGGTACATGCCTGTAATCCCAGCACTCGGGAGGCTGAGGCAGGAGGATTGCTGTGAGTTCAAGACCAGTCTGGGCTACATAGTGAGTTCCAGGGCAGTCTCAACTACATAGTGGGACCTTGTCTCAATAAAACAAACTAACAAACAAACAAAAAAATAAACTCCATTGAGATTGTTCACAAAGAATAAAAGAGTCCAAAGATAGAATCTCAGATAAATGAGATAAAATTGCAGTCAGTGACCGTGAAAAGAAAGGTATCTTAAAAACAGTAGAGAATCATGAGAAATTGATCCAACAACTCTTCAGAAATACAAAGAAGAATAACATAAGACTGATAGGAATTGAAGAAGTAGCAGAAGAAAATGCAAATGACTTAAAAAAGCTGTTCACACAATTAATTATAGAAAACTTCCCAGAGGGGAAGAATTTGACATACAGATAAGTGAGGCATACAGGACTCCAACTAGCCATGATCAAAAAAAAAATCTACACCTAGACATAATAATCAAGATCCCAGAAATCCAACAGAAGAACAAAATACTACAAGCAGTAAGAGATAAACAAATTACATGCAAAGGAAAGCCCATCAGAATCACAGCGTACTTTTCAATACAAACCCTTAGGTTAAGGAGAGCCTGGAATGAGACATTTCAAGTACTAAAAGAAAACAACTTCCAACCTAGACTGATGTATCCTGCAAAACTTTCTTTCAAAATGGATGAGGAAATAAGATAGTTTCATGACAAAGAACACCTGAGAAACTTCATGAATACCAAACCAGCACTACAACAAATTCTAAACAGTATCCTAGAAAAAGACAATGAAGGTAACAACACAATGAGGCCCAACAGAGCAAATCAAATAGGCAAGGTAAGAAACTAAAAGAAGAAGGTGAAACAACATTACAATAATAAGTTAGTACATATCAGTTATAACCATCAATATCAATGCCTCAATTCACCAATCAAGAGAAATAGACTGGCAGAATGGATTAAGAAGAAAGATCCAATACTATGTTGTATATAAGACACACCTAGTGCAAAAAGAAACCCATAGACTGAAAGTGAAAGGACAGAAAACTTCATGTAACAGGAGCTCAGAAAAAAGCAGGGATAGCAATCTTATTCACAAAGAAAGTTTCAAACCTAAACTGATTGAAAGAGACAAAGAAGTTCACTACATCCTTAAGAAGGGAACAATTCAAGAGAAAGAGATAACAAATAATTTATTTTTAATCTATTGAGTATGTTAGAAGCACATGTGTTTCTTTTCTCTTTTCTTCTTTTTTCTTTTTCTTCCCCTGGTGCTGGGGATTAAACTAAGCACACTGTTCTGGCTAGGCAGGTGCAGCACTACTGAGCTAAATCTCAGGCTTTACATTTCATATTTTTAAAATTTATCAATACATTAATCTTTGTCTTTATATGTTGGTCTACCAAATTGATGAGTTATTTTCATTCTCATTTTCTTTGCTTTCTTATTTGAGAATTTATGAAATCTGTGTATATGAGTAGTATGAAAAGTATTAAGGTCCATCCGTCATTTTCCTCTTTCATCTCTGCCTTCTACAAACTTCCTTTTCTGTCACTACAGCTTGTTTGGTTGGGAATTTAAGACAAATTTTGTTATGTTATCAATATATCTTTGTACCTATTTTTATTGATAATGAATATTAATTTTAAGTAACTTTTATCATAACTATACTTAAATAAATGGATAATAAATCATTAATATCATTTACTATCTGGTACATGTTACAAATTCTCCAACTCCCTTAAAGATGATATTTGTTTTTTCTCAAATCACACAAATCACAAACATTCCACACATCACTGCACTGTTTTATTATACCAAAGTATACATTGTATTGTAGAAAATATGCATTGTGTATATGTGTGGGGTGTATGTTTTTACACATATATGTGCACTATTGAATGAGAAACATGGTCATGTATGTGGTAGAATTTTGCACATTTGGCATATTGTAGTTTCTCTGGCAACCTTATTATTTCTGTAAATTACATACTTAATTTAATTCATAGTCATTTGTTTGGGAAGAATATTACATATGTATTGGTATTAAATTCTATCATTATGCTTATAAAAATATAATAAAAATAAGCATGGGATATAGTAAAATAGAAACAGAAAAATCTGATCTTAAAAATGTGAAGTTTTTTAGTTGCTTTTGGATTTCAAATATAAGTATATTTCTTTTCTGTGGGAAGTTTTGTTAGAAAATATAAGTGATACAATTAACAAGCATAGTATATTTATCAAATTAATAAAACCAAGGAGTTTATAAATCATAAAATTTCAAGGACAGTTTCTCAACTATAGTATGTAACTTTGTTTTATTTGTAATTATATTATTTCAAAAATATTATACTTAATGAAAAAGAACATATAATGTTTGAAGATCATATGGGGCTAATAATGTACTTCAATTATAAGTTTGTGTTACATAAATTTTTATTTCATATCTTTTTTGCTGTCATATATATGTATATTTGAAATTTTTATTTAGTGTCTTCATTCCTTGTTGTCATGTAGGTTTGCAATCTTTAATAAAAAATAAATAAAAACAGTTTTAAAAAAGAACTTAAAAAATTGGTGCCCTCAAATTTAAAGACCCAATCTAAAAATGGGCATCTGAAATGAACAGACATTTCTCAGATGAAGTAGAAGCAGAAAAAAAAAAAAAAAGTGAAAAACTGTTCAATATCACTGGCCATTCAAGAGATGCAAATGAAAACAATACTGAGATTCCATCTTCCTTCAAAAAGAATGGCTACTGTCAAGAAATCAAATGCTAATAGGGCTGTGCAGAAAAAGGAGTCCTCCACTGTTGGAGGAAGTGCAGACTGGTGCAACCGCTGTGGGAATCAGTTTGACAATACCTCAAAAACCTATGACTAGAAGTCCCATTTGACCCAACTATTCCCCCCTGGATATGTTCCCCAAAATTAAAAGCATCATACCTCAGCAATATATGAACACCAATGTTTATACTAGCACAGTTTGTAATAGCTAACTTTTGGAAACACCCCAAATGCCCATCAACTAGTGATTGGATAAAGATGTGGATTTTTAAAAAATAAAATGGACCCCTTCTCAGCTCTAAAGAAATACAAGCTAGAGACATTTATAGCTAAATATATGCACATTGAGGACATACTCTTAAGGGAAATAAATAGGACACATTAATAAATACCACATTGTTTCTCTGGTGTGAGAAACTAAAAGTGTAAATCAGGACCAAAGTTTATAATATATATTATGAAAGAGGAAGAAAATGTTCAACAAGAAAGAAAAACTAGAAAGGAAGGGTGGGAGAAAGGAAAGAGGGGAAGGAAAAAATTAAAAGGAGAAAAAAATGGAAACAGCTTATGTAAATAGGGAAGGATGGAGGGGTTGAAGGTAGGTAAGAGGAATGAAAAAATAAGAACCAAGATGCATCATGTACAGGTACAAATTCCCATTAATAAATACGATCATAATGTATAACTAAAATGCATCAATAAATTTAATTTTTTAAAAGAAGGGTTGTAGGGCTGGGGATTTAGCTCAGCGGTTCAATGGCCTGCCTTGCAAGTGCAAGGACCCGAGTTCGATCCGCAGTACCAAAAATAAATAAATAAAATAAAATAAGGGTTGTGTTGGAAATATCAATTCAATCAGTTTAAGTTAGAAAAAAATTCAAATGGAATTTGTGTGTAGTGTTTAACGTAAAGACTACCTTTATCCATTGCCTTTTTCCTTCTTTCCTCTTCATCCTTACAGAAAGAACAAATGTCAGCATTAGAGGTCTAAAGGAATTAGTAATAAGAAGCCTCTTTTTATAACAAACTATTGAAGTGGGTTTTTAAAGATAACAGAATAATAAACTTCATGGATTCATTGTGTAGATGCAGATACATTGTAGAAAAATGACTTTTATGCACCACTAACATGAAAGTAAAACTATATCAAAGAACGTGTAATAATTGTAAGACTATGATAGTGGAATAATGGAAAGCTAGAATTTAGCACTTTGAATGATAAAATGTGACTTCTTCAATTTAATGTTAGAATGGTGTGGTGTGTGAAGAAATATAACAAGATACTATTAGTTATATGTCTTTATGACTGTCTAGCCTTTGCATATTGTTCTAAATACTAAAACTTAAATTTTCATGCTATTGCCATCTAGAAGAAATGAACCTATTAACATCATAGTTTTAAAAAATCCATAGATAAAACTTATACATTAATATTTACCCAATGACATGGAATATTTTTTAAATTTTCTTTTCAAAATACAAGCTAAGCACAGTGATCAAAAGAAACATTAAAATACATACAAATTTAATTTTGTTTTGAAACTAAAACTGTAATAAAATAGTTATAATTTGTTCTCACACTTAATTTCTTGATAATTCCATAATTCCAAGGATAGTTAAAATTAAAATTAGTTCTGTAATCCTCCTGTAATAGGGCCAGGCAAGTTGGAACTATAGAGATGAACCACACTCTGAATTAAGTGGAATCCTTTAAGGGAGTGGGGGAGCATGAGTCCAGGAGAACAAACAGAACTTCACAGGAGCAGAACTTTGCTAAGTCAGTGAGGGTCAGGAGCAGTTTCACACAGCTTAGCTAAAACCAAGTATCATATGGGTGTGGGAGTCTTCTACTTACAAGGGAGTAAAGATAACACAGTTTCAGAGTCACACAGGATGCTGTGGCTAGTCTGTAAAGCACTAACTGATAGGACTCTCAAGGGGGAATGGGAAGGTGACCATCTGGAATCAGTTGACTTTACCCAAGTGAAGTCAGGTACACAAATGGAGTCAGTTTGGCTATCACACTCCTTGGGAAAAAAGTGTCAAATGAGGAGAGCACTAAAGTTTTAGAAAGAAGAATATGATGGGGTGACGTTACAATTTTTTAAAAAATGTACTCTCAGAGGAACAAAGGCCTCCTGAATCAGAAGAAAATGCTTAGAGTAGATTCTCATTCATGTCCTAAGATAAAATTGCCGTTTCAAATCGACCAAGAAACATTATTTGCACAAATTACCATGATTCTATCACATTTTACATTACATTCTAGAAGAATTACACAGGTAACTATAAAATATTAAACATAAATATAATATACAGCATATAGAAATATTTACCTGATCATTGTTGGAAACAACAAGAATATGCTAACATTTTTCTTAGAATGTAGAAACTGACAAGAGATTATTTCCACTTTACCAAGAGAAATCAGATAATTTAAATGCATAATTTAAAAAATCCATCAGAGAGCTGAATCAAAGGGAGTTAGATGAATTTAAGAAAACAGTAAATCTCTCAAATACAGAAAAACAAAATAACAAAAAACTTCTTTGTTTTAAGAGTACAGCAGAAAGAAGTAGCAATCATTCTACTGCATAAGATCTCCTTGTAAGGAACAAGTACAATAATAGAAATTAATAAATTATTTTAATGTGTACGAAGTGTCATGAAAAATAGGTAAATGCCCAGGATATTACAGAGAATTCACAGGCGATGTGGCATTTTTAAAGGTCAGACTTCAGTTGTGGAAAATGAATCTATTTTCACTAGTTTAATTAGAAAGAACCTTGGCCACTAAATTCTGTGTTAAATCTTTACAGGGCTTGAAGAAATATATTGTATTCAACTTTTAGAAATGGCTCTCAAAGTCACATTACAGTCCTGCAAAACTAAGAAGTGGAATCTTCCTCTACGATGACAAATCCTTCCGGGTATCTGACTCAGCAATAACTATTGGACCTAAAACCAACTTGTCACTGCCACAGTTAAGATACACACAGGAATCAACTATTACAGCATAAAATGCCTGCCATCATTCATACTAGTAGGTCAAATGTTCCATGCTTGTGCCAGCCTGGGAGTCAAGGGCTAAGCACTGCACCTGGTGCTAATATTTCTCCAAGAAAATCATGTTCCCTGATGTTTGAGGAAAAAGCAGCAGAAATAGAATCTTTATCTTTTTGGAGATCAGGGGTCCAAATTTGGAGCAGAACTGACTGCTGTATCCAAAATTCCTTCCAAGAACATAATTCTAGGCTGAAAAAGATTACAGGAAATGTACAGGTTAGTTCTCCAGGTTCTTTGCAGAGCATTATTCCAATAGAAAATTGAGCTGAATATTTAACATATTTCACACTCCAAGACACTACAGTGTTTGTTCACATTAGGCCTCACAGAACCAGTGAAATGTTTCAGGGGAAAGAGATTGTGAGAACATGAGACAGAGAAAGTAATGGCATGCAACACTAGAGAATGGAAAGAAATAAAAACAATTTGATATGTCTCGGAGAAGCAGAAATATATTAGGTGCATAGCATGCATGGAGTAAGGAAAGAAAAGGTTATAAGTTCCATTTTATAATAATTGGGCTTTGCTCTAGGAGAAATGTTAAAAATCAAAAGAGTTTTAATAAACTTTATTAGATTTTTCTATAAGGATCAGTATTACACATATGTTGTAATGCTGTAACAAATATAACTCATAGTGTTGAAGCTGTAGGTGGTAAAACATAGTCAGGCCGAGAAGAATTCAACACACCCTGAAAGTTGGAGGCAGGTTTATTTCACTAGCAGACTGATTAGGGATTTCCCCACAACGCAGTTAGCCACATCTTTGAGGTGAACAAGGTGTATATGGATTTGGGAAAGAGGGAGTAAAGATACAATGGCAAGACACTCAACATTAGTTCATTGGTTGAGGTAGATACATTTCATTCATACAATTGGATAGAAAGTACACTAAGATTCATCTTAGGCAGGGGTCACAGAAACCTTACTGAGAACAAAGGACAGTGGAGGAAAATACTAGGAGGAGGCATTTGCTTGCTACCCAGGTGGCTGCAGCACAGGCTCCTTCTGTTAGAAATCACTTCCCTGTTCAGTACCTCTAAAACATGCAATAGGGTTTAGTGTGGAGTAAATGCACAGTAGTTTGCTGCAGTTGAACAGACAGTCATATTAACCAAGACTTATAAAAAACATAAAACCTGAATCTAGATTTATACAATATGATATATGTAGACATATGTATAAGTATATTTAGCTGTCTGTATTAAACGAGTATGAAAAGAATCTCAAAAAAATGAGAAAAATTCCCTAGGGGAAAAAATTGGAATTGTTGAGTTAAATTCTCATAGATACTGAAAAATTCTTGTTTTATAAGCTGATGTGTAATTGAGTCTTCATGCTAATAATATGATATGCATCATTTTTCAAAACTATTTGATAAGAAAATATATTTTTGTATAGTATTTTGGTGTGCTAGTGTTTCCTGGGTTTCATGGGGTTGATTTTTGTGTACATACTCACCTGTGTCAATGAATTTCTCATTTGATTCTAGACATTTAAGAAAGATTTCTAAAATTTTGGTTAATTCATCATTTAGTTTATTTTGGAATTTTTTATTCACTTTTAATGTACTTCCATGAGGAATAAAAAACTCTAGAGTTCTTAGTTTAACTTTGGCAGGTGGAAGGAAAAGATAACATGGATGATTATATTTATATATTATTTTTAATATATTTTATCCATTTGCCTAATACCTCCTCATAAAACAAACACCTCTTTCTAAGAAATGTTAACAATTTGTAAATTGGGCATATTTATTCTCCATCCTTATGATTGTATGCTAGGGAATTGGGAGAGAGGGAAAGGTGGGAGAAGGAGAAGGACTACCCGTAAACAGCTGAAAGCTGAGAAATTGGACAAATGAAGCAAAAGTTTGAAAACTATACAAACAAAAATTTTATCCTAATGTTTCAAATTATTATGAATGACAATATATATCTGATATTTTTGCATGTATTAAGCATTACACTGAACACAGGTAGGGGAGGAAGATATTTTGTGGCTATTGCAATAAGATAGAGGTTTAAAGTCTGTCAGTCTGAGCTCATCTTTATTTGAAAAATGCTTGAGGTCTTTTGCAACTAGGCTAAGAGAATCATAGGTCAAAGGCTAACTCTTTCCCTTCCCTCCTCCATACACTCTACCTCTGCTCCTCTGCTCTTGTTCTCACTCCCAGGATATTGTATGTGCTAAGAACCCCATCACTGAACTACATCACCAGCAGCAAGCCATCCAGTTGTGGCTTTACCCAAGGGAACAGTAAGCTTTGGTGTTTTTCAGGACATGTAATTCTGTCAGGAGGAGTTTAAAAGTGTTTATATCTGAAAGGAACATGAAAAGATTTACAATGAAACATTTTCCAAAGTAAACACTAAGAAAAGAGAGATCAGGGTTCTAAAGTCAGGAATATACCAGTCTAAAGGTTAGTCAAACTAAGGAAAAAGGCCATTCTGGGCAAGAATATAACTAGAAGGGGGTATTTTAAATTTTATGGTTATTTTCACAATGTAACAACACCCATTTGGAAAGTTTAAATGGCAGCTCTGACTTTGACACAAATGAATATTCAAAATGCAATTGAAGGCTGGGATTTAGCTCCATGGTTCTGCCTCCTGCCTTACAAGCACAGGATCCTGAGTTCAAGCCCTGGTTCCAAAATAAATAAATAAATGAAATGAAATTGATTTGCTTGTTGCCCTGAGGGAATTTTTTTTTTCAATTTTCAGTGTTTATTTATTTTTGGTACCAGGGATTGAACTTGGGACCTTGTGCTTGCCAGGCAGGTGGTGGCACCACTGGGCTAAATCCCGAGCCCTCAGTATCATTTTAAGATTCAGCAAAAATTGCTGCAAAATAGATCAAAATTTGTATTCTCTGAAAATATCTACTACTGTAGAAGAGAACTAGTGTTCTACATGGAACATTTTAAAGTTGAGGGGAACAAGGTGGATGCTATTAGAATATATTAATATGTGCTATTTTTTACTCCTGCTTAATCTATGTATTAAAATTAATGGTTAATGAACATTTGTTCTCTAAGAATTTATGATTGTTTTAAAAATAGTACACATGAAAAATACTCCTTTCTTGATATACAGATCAATAGAACACATATTCATAGAGATTTACCTAAACCAGTTTACTGTTTCTATTGTTTTCAAAGGAGAAAAAATGAGAACAAAGACCTGTCATGTAAAGGTACAAGATCCCAATAATGAATGTAACTGAACTGTATACCAAAATGTACCAATAAACTCAATAAAAAACTTTTAAAAAAAAACAAAATAGTCGATTGAAAAGCACAAAGTGGCACATTTAAAGCCATTCTTTTTTCTTTTTCTTTTTCTTTCTTTTTTTTCATTTTTTTAGTTCTTTTCGTACCAGAGATCAAACTCAAGGCTTTATGCAGGCAGTGGCACCACTGAGCTAAATCCCAGGCCCTGAAGCCATTCCTTTTATGTTTTCTGAAAAAAAAATTAAAATTTATAAGAACTATTATAATAAGATTTGAACTACAGATACAAAATTGCATTAATACTTAACATTTTATATTGTGTTGTATATAATGCATTCACTCTGAGAAATACACACACACACACACACACACGTATATATATTCATATTATTTAATCTAGTTTTCAAATTTCCTCATGCCTACAAACTACCAAAAGAGACTAAATTCATTTCACTTTACTTCTACTTTATCAACTCTCTCAAAACAAAACCTTTGGGAACACTATTATCTTGCAGATGTTCATATACAAGTTTGTCAGACATCCGATGACATAGTTTTACACAGCTTCTGCCATTGAGCTGTACTTTCACCCTGGCTGGATTTCACAGCATACATAGTGGTATTCATCATCTGCTTAGTTCCACTGCTATTACCCCAAGAGAGGAAAAGAGGGTGAGAGTCTTTACCAGGACCTTGATGATAATGCACATTTTCTGATGAACTAAGATTTGTGATTCTCTTCATATTTTTTTTCATAAATGTGTTTTAGAAAATTAAGAAGTCTGGCTGCATGTGCACTTTATGTGTTATAGAATTATGATAAAATATTTTTAACAGTTTTTGACAGTCCTCAATAGAACCCATGATGGAATGTATTAAACATTCTGATGTGCTGCTCAGCATTCCTTTCCTCTGTCTGTCTTTAAGGCTTTATGAGTATTGTATGCTTATTGTATCTATTTTTTGTTCTACATTCAGCATTATTTTATAAAATTTTCACATTTTTAGATATAATTAGAACAGTGATTTATTATATAGTTTATAATGAATATCTACCTGCCCCATGTTCTCACCTACATTGACATAACTGTGGTTATTTCACCTAAAAACAAATACAAAACAAAAACTGTCATGACCAGAGACATTGATGCGGTCAACAAAATGGCTCAAATCCTTGGTGGTCTCCATGTGCAGGATATTCAACATGGAAAAGTAAGACTAAGAATCTATCATATTCATATAAATGTATATGCTACAGATATATATTTTATCTTCTATAAAAACAATGAAATTTTCTTATAATTAACTATAATAGTTTTTTTTTACTTTAAATATGGCCTCCTTTTTCAAAACTTGTTACCTAATCTTTAGAAAAATCAGACAATTCTCCTCTTTTCCCTAAATAAAAATTTATAGTAAGAAAGCAAAGCAATGAGAAAGCTATAAAATCTAAGAAAACTGGCTTCTCTTTTGTACTGTATCACATAGTAACTACTGATCACTACTTGACTACAGTAAGTCCCAGGCATTCAAACATTTAAGGTGTGAGCTTTCACAGATGTGAACAGACCTCACATTATGAACATTCATAGATGTAAACAAATTGCAAAACTAACTAATGTGCTTGATGGACATTATAACAGATGTGCTGCTGTGTGCTTACTGCACAGTAGTACAATTAGATCAGGATGTCTGGAAGCAAAAGAAAAAGGGGTGACATGGAGGGGACTGCTAGGAAGCCCAAAGCAATATACATTAATTATATAAGACTCAATTTGTCAGACTTAGGAACAAATCCAGCTAATGAACATGCTGCTTAAACACAACAACTTCAGGGACTTACTGTATTAACTAATCAGTTTCTGCATCTGTAAATTTAAACTGGTACCAACTTTGTGAAAGGCTTGATACAATAGTAGTGTAACAAATGGTAATAATCATTAGTTTGTTTTATATTGTCTGAGACAAAGCAAATCCTTACAAATTGTTTGTTTTCTTTTAATTTTAAAAAATCAACTGGCTGTTT
This sequence comes from Fukomys damarensis, assembly GCF_012274545.1. Lineage (NCBI taxonomy): Eukaryota > Metazoa > Chordata > Mammalia > Rodentia > Bathyergidae > Fukomys > Fukomys damarensis. The sequence continues at coordinate 39,089,060 of NW_022900921.1, forward strand.
CCAAGTCAGATTCATGTAAAATAAACAAGAAAACTGATAAAATGTAAATGAAAATGATCTTATAAATTTTGTATTCTGTGTTCTTTAGCTTTTCTAATATCTAAAGTTTTTTTTAAAAAATTATACCATTCTAATGTTATAGTTTCATCTTCCTATTTTGTATATCTTGTCATTGTAGATAGGTAAATTAATTAGATATCTTGTAGGCAGTTACACAGAGCATCTTCAAGGTGCCAGTTCTCAGGAGCCAGTCCTCATGCAGAACAATTGAGACACATTCACTGGTTAGCATTATAAAAGGAAAACAGGTACTGCTTTCCCTAGAGATAGATAGCAGTGACTGACATTCTAAATGGGAAATTCCATATATGTGACTCATTTTCCCATTTGATCTACATTTAATCATTTCTACCTTGGTGACTGTACTTGTAATCTTATTGGTTGGTCATGGCTTTGTCCCACCACATGCCCACCTTGTAATTTTTCACTGGGTCTTATGGTTTGTCCCAATTTGTACCTGCCTCACCTCATGGATTTGCCATAGAAAACACATTATGGGTGGGCAACCCACTTTCCAGTTCCCCTTGCATCCTTCTTAGACAGAAGCTTGCTTTCTCTCAATAAATTTTTCCTACTCTTAACCTCCATTGTTCCTAGAATTCATTCTTTGATTTTTAGAGAACACAAACTCTCATTTCAGATATCTAGTAGGTTTGGGAGTTACATCTGCTTCCCATATTTCATTTATATGTTATGAAATCCTTAATGGTAAAAAATATATATCAATATCTATCTATTTATCTATTATCTATTTATCTATTTATGTACAATAAAATCCTAAAGGTTCTTCTAAAAGCAATATTTAAGAAGAAATCCAATGTTTTTGTGTATGGAACTTTCTAAATTTGCAAAATTTTTGTACAATTATGCATTTTTAAAACAATAAAAATAGGCCTTATTTAACAACATTTTTTTCAGGAAGAATTGACTATGCTCACATTTAAAATATTTTCATGTTTTCTTTATTTTCTTCATCTTTTTTTTAGTATTGGCAAGTGCATGCAAACATAAATTATATTTCTTTCTGTATCACAAGGTATCTCTTAGATATATTACTTATAAGGGACAAGCAAGATAAATTATATTGTATTACTATACATTTTATTACTATGTCATTTATAGGCTTCCACGCATACAGGCAGCAAATTTATACATTTAAGGAACAGTTATATATACCAACCATATAAAGTCTCTATTTTTAAAAAAAATAGAACACAGACTTTGCCATATGCAGCTTCATCAACTATGCGTCTCAGGGGTAAACAAACCACCAAGGAGATTATAGTGGCAAGATTTTCATTTCAGTAAGTAATTGCACTCAGAGGGGAAAAATTCTAAAATTTTCATTATACCACATGCATATTAGAACAGTTAGCAGAAATCATATAGAAAAATTTCCATAAGTCCTAGAATACTTTCATTTAGTCAAACTTGAAACCTCTCCTTGAAAGCTATAGGAGAAAGAAAGAAAGAAAAAGCAAGCAAGCTATGGGTATCAAAAATATTGCATTCCATTCTCTATCTTCCTCCTGACTGAGGATGTCATTTCAGAAGTATTTAATAATTCTATATCATTTTAAAAATCCCTTCCAGAAAGCCAAGATTGGTAAGTTAATGTCTTTAGTGGAGAGAAAAACAATTAAGAAGGAAAATGAGCTTTAGCATTCTATATTAAAAAGTCATTAACTGGAAAAAGGAAGGAATTGAGAAATACAGTGCTTTCAACATATGAGAAAATTGGTGCCTGAAAATTCTTTTTAAAATGTATGATTATAAAAATTGTCATAATTGATTACCTTAAGAGCTCTATTGTTATATCCAATTACTTTTCTATTTTGATCAAACCCAACCAATCTTGCAACAATAGTATTAGCAAAGGCAGGTAGAAAAACTTTTTTAAAGGAGAATTGAGGCTTTTTAAATCAGATAACTTAGTTTCATTATAATAGTTAACCATATTTGTACAATAGACTAAAAATATATGTCTCTATATTTATATAATATCTATATCTTTA
>NW_022900921.1:39091231-39124803 GCF_012274545.1 Fukomys damarensis
ATTATACTATTATAATATATAATAGAAAAATAATTATAATATTATACAATAAGTACCTGGGACTCCAAGGAGCATGAGCAGACAGACCACTGAGGAGTAGAGCTGCATGAAGCTGAACTTCTTGACCTCCAGAGCTCTGAGCAGTGAACAGACAGATGAGAAGCACAGCCAAGGGTACTATCTGCAGCACCACCTCAACCCCCCAACCCACACCCACCACTGCCAACTCTGGCCTTCTGGTTGTGCCAGTACCTGGATCCTCACCACAGAGGCACAGGGAGTCATAATGGCCATTGTCCTGAGCTTCAGAAGATAGAGCAGAAGTGAACAGAAAGAGGGCCTCATTCAGGCTACTTCATGAAAATTGAAGCCCACTGGAAAAAATGAAGAGGATATCTACAATAAAGGCACACCAGACCACCATTTTTGGTAAGTTGGAGGGATCACCACCTCCCATCAGAACCTTAACTATCTTCAGGGAAAGGGCATCTAGAACCTGTAGTGGAACATTGCAGAGTTCAACCCTGTAAGTGCTCAGCTCAACTTAGGCCTTGCAGCCAGAAATCAGCCTGAATGTCAAGGGTATGCTGCTGGCTTATTGAGACTAATTGACTTAGATCTGGACACTGCTGCCCATGTTGTCTGTTGTGACAGCAGGAGGAGGCCCTTCATTATTTTTTTAAATTTTTTTTTCTTTTCCTCTTATTTCCAACTTTTAATTTTTTCTTTTCTACTCTTTTTAATTTTTTATAAATTTTCTTTCTCCTTTTTCTTTTTTCTTTTCTTTTATTTCACTCACTGGCTTGCTCTTCCACATCGCTCTTGATCTCCCTTTTTGTTCTTGTTGTTGCCCTAATTCAGATTTCTCCTTTATTTTTTTTTTCCTTCTCTCTTTTTCCTTCTCTTGATTGTCATTATTTTCAAAGGAAAGTGAATACAGTTTCTAGCTTCCCTATTACTGTTAGGTTGTTTTATTCTTGTCTTTGTTCTTTCATTCGGTCTTTTTCTCTTGTCTTCAATAGTTTCCTAAGGCTTGTGTGATCTTCCCGTGTCTCTGGTCTCACTTCTAGCCATTCCCTATCCTTCTACTTATCTATCCTTCTCTGCCCAACTCCTTCTAAGTCCCCATCCAGAAGGGAAAACTTGCTATATTGAACAATTTATTCACCATAAACATATTTTGGACTGTTGCTTAATTTTGATTTAATTTACTCAGTTAAGGTTAAAGGTGATCAATTAATAATTACCACAAACTGTCATTTTCTAAGCTGTGCTTGATGCTACTGTGATGCTAATTGTATCACTTGGGCTAAGGAGTTTGATCTAATCAGCTGTCCATCATGGTATAATGAAAATGAGATTGCCTCAGAGTCATTAGACTGAAAACCTAAAGACCTGCTATATTAGGAAGATCAAAGTATTAACCCAGGAATTAAACCAATGACAGTACCAACAACCAAAATAGAAATGAGAAGACATTTAAGCAAGATAGAAACACAAACTTCCATCTCACCAAAAGCAAATTCTTTGAGAAATAAAGTGGAAAAGTCTGAAAATCAACCACCTGGACATTCTGAACTGATAGCACAGGAAGAAACAAAACAGATGGAAGAGGCTATAGATAAATTTCAAAATAAATAATTCCCGAGATAACTACAGAGATGGTAAGCAGAATGAAAGACATGGTTAGAGACTCTAGAACAGAAATATATGAAAAATAGATGAGTTCAGGACCATGACAGACACCATGAATGCCCAGCATAGGAAATAAGTGGAAACCCTGAAACACATTCAAATAGATATCCAGGAGATTAAAACTCTATTGGAAGAGTACACAACAGACTGAGTCAGTCTGAAGACAGAAAAACAGATACAGAAGACAGGATGGCAATCAGTGACCATGAAGAGAGATCTCTAAAAAAAAATAGTAAGGGACCATGAGGAATCAATCCAACAGCTACTAGATAATGCAAAGAAGAATATAATACTGATAGGAGTCCATGAAAAAGCAGGACAAATCAAAAATGACATAAAAAACTGTTCACAGAATTAATGACAGAAAACTTTCCAAACAGAACAAAAGAATTTGACATACAGATAATTGATGCATATAGGACTCCAAATAGCCATGATTAAAAAAAAAAATCTACACATAGACATATAATTACAAGATCTTGGAATCCCAGGAGAACAAAATACTGCAAGCAGTTAGAGAAAAGAAACAAGTCACGTGTAAAGGAAAGCCCATCAGAATCACAACAGACTTTTCAACACACATCTTCAATTCCAGGAGAGCCTAAAATGAAGTATTCCAAGTCTAAAATAAAACAACCTACAACCTAGACTGATGTATCCTGCAAAATTCTCTTTTAATATTGAAGGGGAAATAACATACTTCCCTGAAAAAGAACACCTGAGAGGGCTCAGGATTTTGCTCAATGATGCTGCCAACTTCATCTGAAGTGCAAATTCCTAAATTCAATCCCTGGTACCAAAAAAGAAAAACAACACCCAAGAAACTTCATGAATACCAAACCAGCACTCAAACAATTCTAAATAATGTCCTAGAAAAAGACAAATGAAGATCACAACTCCATGAGGCCCAACAGAGAAAATCCATCAGGCAAGGCAAGAAATTAAAGGGAGAGGGGGGAACATTAAAAAGAGCCAACAACAGGAAAATAACAGGACAAGGATAAGTCAATACATATCTGTTATTTCCATCAATATTAATGGCCTCAATTCACTAATCAAAAGAAATAGATTGGCAAAAAAAGCAGGGGTAGCTATCTTATTCTTAGACAAAGTAAATTTCAAACCAAAACTAATTAAGAGAGACAAAGAAGATCACTATATCCTTGGAAAGGGAACAATCCAAAAGAAGAGATGACTTTAATAAATATATATACACCAAAATGTAATGCCCCCAAATATACAAAACAAATATTAAGGGACATGAAAAACCAAATAATCACTAATACAATTATAGTGGGGAAATTCAATACCTCACTGTCACAAATACACAGATCATCTAGGCAAAAAAAATAAAAAATGAAATATTGGAACTGAACCAAACTTTTCAACAAATGGACTCAATAAACATCTATAGAATGCCCCATCCCACAGAATCAGAATAAACATTCTTTTTGGTGGCACACACATAATTCTTGAAAATAAACTGCATATTAGCTCATACAACATGTTTAAGTAAATGCAAAGGAATTGAAGTTATCCTATATATATTATCAGACCATAATGCAATTAAACTGTAGATAAATAGCTTAAGAAATTGCAAGAACTTCACAAGCTCAAGGAAATAGAATAACACTGTCCTGAACAAGCATTGGATCACAGAGGAAATAAAAGAAGAAATTACACAGTTTTTACAAATAAATGCTGATGCCAGTACGATCTGCAGGAATCTGTGGGACAAAATGAAAGCAGCTCTATGAGGGAAATTCATAGCAGTGAGTGTCCACAGTAGGAAAACAGCAAGCTCTAATAAAGAACCTGATGGTGAATCTTAAGCTCCTAGAAAAAGAAGAGCAAGACAAATCAAAGATGGTACAAGGGAGGAAATTACAAAGATTAGAGCAAGCATCAATGTAATGGAGACAAAGAGAATGATACAAAACAATCAACAAATTGAAGAGTTAGTTTTTTTTCCAAAATAAAGAATAAAATTGATAAATGCTTAGCCAACATAATAAAAAAATGAAAGAAAGGCTCCAATTCATGCAATTAGGAATGAAAATGATGAAGTCAAAACAGATCCAGTAGAAATCCAGAGGAGCACCAATACCTACTTCAAGAACATGTACTCTAATAAAATGGAGAAAACAGAAGAAATGAACAGATTTCTAGATACATATGAGTCACCAAAATTGAACAAAAAAGATATAAAAATTCTAAACACCCCATTACAATCAGTGAAATTGAAAATGTAGTTCAAAGTTTACCAAAGAAGAAAAGCCCAGGTCCAGATGGTTTCACTGCTGAATTCAACAAGACATTCAGAGAACTACTGCCATTATTCTTTAAACTTTTCAATCACATTGAAAAGGAAGCAATCTTCTAAATTCATTTCTGGAAGCAAGTGTTACTTTGATTCCAAAAATCAAAGAAAGACCCAATCAAAAAAGAGAACTACAGGCCAATCTCCCTAATGAACATAGATGTAAAACTCCTCAATAAGATATTGGCAAAGAGAATACAGAGAGTCATCAAGGTGATCATACACCCTGTCCAAGTTAGCTTTCTTCTAGGGATGCAAGGATGGTTCAACATATGTAAATTAATAAATGTAATACAATATATTAATATATCCAGGGCAAAAACCATATGATCATCTCAATATATGCAGAAAAGGCATTCAAAAAATTCAATATTCATTCATGTTAAAAACCCTACAGACAAATGGAATATATGGTCGTCATCTCAATTTTATAAAGGCTATCTATGAAAAACCAACAGCCAACATCATACTAAATGGTGAAAAACTGAAAACCTTTAAGCTAAAATCAGGAACAGGAAAATAATGACCATTATCACCACTCCTGTTCAATATAGTTCTGGAAACATTAGCCACAGCAATTAGAAAAAAGAAAGAAAGAAAGAGAGAGAGAGAGAGAGAGAGAGAGAGAGAGAGAGAGAGAGAGGGGAAGAAAGAAAGAAAGAAAGAAAGAAAGAAAGAAAGAAAGAAAGAAAGAAAGAAAGAAAGAAAGAAAGAAAGAAAAGGAATAAATATAGGAGAGGAAGGAGTTATTATTATCATAATTTGCTGATGATATGATATTCTACATAGAAGATTCCCAAAACTGCACAAAAGACTTTTAGACTTAATTGACAGATTCAGTAGAATAGTTGGATACAAGTTAAGCATTCAAAAATCAGTAGCTTCATGTATATATAAAGTCTGGGTTAAAATATTTTCAATGTCACATAACTTTTCTATTACTATGTAAATATTCAGTAGGTTAAAACAGAAAAAAATTATTTCTCAATTTTTCTCTCCATATATCAGGAATCTGGGAACAGTTTAGCTAGTTGGCTGTGGCTCAGAAGGCTTCAACCAAGGTGGTATAGTTATGTTTAAGTTTGTGGAGGAGGACAGTGAAAGTGGAATGCTCTGTATCCTTATTAACTGTCATGTTTCTGTCTAAAGATTTGTTTCATAATACACTGCCTTCCACTTGAGCTGACTTCTCTAAAATAAAAAATTAGTCAGTTTTTTACAAATAAATGAAAATGACAATCAAATGTACGGGAATCTATGTGACACAATGAAAGCAGTTCTATTTGGAAAATCCGTAGCATTGAATGCCCACACTAGGAAATCAGAGTGAGCTCAAATAAAGAACCTAATGATGAATCTTAGACTACTAAAGAAAGAAGAGCAAGAAAAACCCAAAGCTTGTACAAGAGAGGAAATTATAAAGATGAGAGTAGAAATCAATGCAATGGAAACCGAGGAAAAAAATACAAAAAAACAAATGAATCAGAGTTGGTTTTTTGAAAGAATAAATAAAATCGATAAACCCTTAGCCAACCTTGCCAAAAAAATTAAAGAAAAGGCTCAGATCCATGCAATTAGGAATGAAAAAGTTGAAGTCACAACAGATTAGGCAGAAATCGAGAGAATCATCAATACCTGCTTTGAGAACCTGTACTCTAATAAAATGGAAAACACAGAATAAATGGACAGATTTCTAGATACTTATGAATTATCAAAGCTGAACAAAGAAGACAAAAAAAATCCTAAGCAGCCCCATTATAATCAGTGAAATTGAAAATGTAATTAACAGTTTACCAAAGAAAAAAGCCCAGGTCCTGATGGATTCGCTGCTGAATTTTACAAGACATTTAGAGAAGAACTATTGCCACTACTCTTTAAACTTTTCAATTACATTGAAAGGGAAGCAGTACTTCTGGATTCATTCCTGGAAACAAGCGTTACTTTGATTCTAAAACCAGGGAAACACCCAAATGAAAAAGAGAAATAGAGGCCAATCTCCCTAATGAACATAGATGCAAAACTGTTAAATAATATAATGGCAAATAGAATACAGAGGGTCCTCAAGAAGATCATACACCCTCACAAAGTTGGATTTATTCCAGGGATACAAGGATGGTTCAACATATGTAGATCAATAAATGTAATACACTATATTAACAGAGTCAAGGACAAAAACCATATGATCACCTCAATAAATGCAGATAGAGCATTTGAAAAAATTCAGCACCCATTCATGATAAAAAACCCTGCCAAAAAATGGAATAGATGGTCTGTATCTCAACTTAACAAAGGCTATCTATGAAAAACCAACAGTCAACATCATATTAAATGGCCAAAAACTGAAAACCTTCATGTTAAAATCAGGAACAAGACAAGGATGCCCACTATCACCACTCCTTTATGATATAGTTCTGGAAACATTAGCCATAGCAATTAGACAAGAGAAAGAAATCAAAGCCATGAGGATAGGAAAGGAAGAACTTCAATTGTCATTATTTGCTGATGATATGATACTCTACATTAAAGATCCAAAAAATTCCACCAAAAGATTTCTAGTCTTAATTGACACTTTCAGCAGAGTAGCAGAATACAAGGTCAACACTCAAAATTCAATAGGCTTCTTGTACACAAATAACAGACTCACTGAGAGAAAAAATTGGGGAAACAATTCCTTTCACAATATCAACCAAAAAATTAAGTATCTAAGAATTAATCTAAGGAAAGAAGCAAAGACCTTTTCACTGAAAGCTACAGCATTGTGAAAAAAGAGATCAAAGAAGATATAAGAAAATGGAAAGATAACCCCTGCTCCTGGGTAAGAGCAATCAACATAGTGAAAAGGGCCAAACAACAAAATATGCTATAGATTCAATGTAATGCTGATTGAAATTCCAATAGTATATTTTACAGAACTAGAAAAAATAATCCAAAAATTCATTTGGAACCAAAAGAGACCTAGAATAGCAAAAGCCATCCTAGGCAACAGACACATGGCAGCAGATATAACAATTCCCATTTGGAAACTATACTACAAAGCCACTGTTGGTAAACACAGCATGGTACGGGCAAAGAAACAGACCTGAGGATCAGAGGAATAGATTGGAAGATACAATAACAACTCTAGATGTACTCAGCTACCTCATCTTTGACAAAGGAGCCAACCATCCTCGCTGGAGGCAAGATAGACTCTTTAATAAATGGTGTTGGAAAAACTGAATTTCAACCTGCCAAAGACTAAAACTAGACCCTTATCTTTCACCATGCACTAAACTAAAATCCAAGTGGATTAAAGATCTAAATATTAAAAAAGAAACACCAATCTTGCTGGAAGATAAGTTAGGCAGAACTCTTGAAGATATTGGCCTAGGAAAAGACTTTATGAACAAATCTTCAGTAGCACAGGAACTAGCAGAAAGAATCAACAACTGGGATCTCATCTTATTAAAAAGCTTCTGAACTGCAAAAGAAACCACCAACAGAACTAAGAGAGAACCTACAATGCAGGAAAAAATTTTTATCAGCTGCTCCTCAGACAAAGAACTATTATCTAGAATATATAAAGAACTCAAAAAAATCAGACCTCCCCAAATATAAAGACCCGATTCAAAAATGGGCATCTGAAACGAACAGACATTTCTCAAGAAAGAAGTAAAAACAGCAAATAAATGTATGAAAAACTGTTCCACATCTATTCATTCAAGAGATGCAGATGAAAACAACACAGATTCTACCTCACCCCCAAAGAATGGCTGCTCTCAAGAAATTCTTGTTAAGGAAAAATGAAATTAAAATATAACATTCCATGCAATTATTTTGTAGTTTTCAAGATTAATGAAAGAGAGCAATCTTTGTTGAAGCTGCTTTAGCAAGGCAAGAAAATACTATATTGGGTTCATTTTGATTATTAAATCTTGTGAAAACTTTAGCTTTTGTTTCTGTTCTCAGAAAATAGGTTATATTTCCTTTTTCTACAATATTTATTTAATTGCATTTTCTGTATTCTCTTGAAATCAAGGAGAAAATGGTCATCAATCTAATTATCATAAATCACAAAATTATCTAAGTAAAATATCGTTCGTGGTCAGATAAAATAAAAATAGGAAAACACACACACACACACACACACACACACACACACACACAGAAATCACCCATTAACAAATGTTGGCAAGGTTGTGGGGAGAAAGGTGCCCTTATCCATTCTTGGTGGGAGTGCAGACTGGTGCAACCACTATGGAAATCAATATGGAGGTATCTCAAAGAACTAGGATTAGAGGTTCCATTTGACCCAGCTATCCCTCTGGGAATTGAATTGGAAGAATCATAACACAGTGATATATGCACATCCATGTTTATAGTGGCACAGTTTGCAATAGTTAAAATTTGGAAACATCCCTATTATGCATCAGTTGGAGACTGGATAAAGAAGATGTGGTTTTTCTATAAAATGGAATACTACTCAGCCATAAAGAATAAGAAAATAGAGTCATTAATAGGAAAATGGATACATATTGAGGTCACAGTCTTAAGTGAAATAAATAAATCACATGTGTAACTATGGAATTGTTTCTGTGGTGTGAAAACTAAAGGTGTAAATGAGATCCAAATGGTATAATTGACAATGTGAAATAGGAAGAAAAGGGTAAAAGGTATAGGGAAAATGGGAAGGGGAGGGAAAAGGAAATAAAGGAAAAGAAAAAATATGAGAAAATGAAAAAATGGAAACAAAGGTTTTGTAAATAGGGAAGGGAGGAGAGGGTGAAGGGAAGACGGGTATGCGGGAAAAATGAGAACCAAGATCTGTCATTTAAAGGTGCAAGATCCCAATGATGAATGTAACTGTACTGTAAACCTAAAAAGTACCAATAAATTCAATGAGAAAAAAATAAAATTTTTCTTATGGTAAGATGTGATCACTTCTGGCATTTGTTGTTGTTGTGTTGTTGTTGTTGTTGTTGCTTCTGCTGTCCCTGCAGTTGTGGTTTTTCTTTGTTGCTTGTGATTTTCAAAGTTTGATAATACAACCCAAATTTGAAGGGAGAAATTACACATGGTTATTACTCTTAGGAAGCAGAGATTGTTGAAAGTTATTTCAGAAGATTATTACCATATGGATACTGTGTGCCATATTTCTTTGTATGAAAATTATACTACTCATCTCAAGAAAATGAGTTGATCTTTGTAAAATATTATGGTGCACAATAAGCCCTCAATAAATCTCAGCTAGGATAATGACAACAACATGTACTACTTGAATCTCTCCTACCTTTAGTTATTCCTGTTATATATACTTTCAGGATTCTTCTGCTTCAATCAATCCTTATGGTTACTGGATTTTTCTTTAGTAGCTACAATATGTATCATTTACCTGTATATTCTCAATAAGTCTAAATCTTGCCTGTCACTGTCCTTTATGACATACTCCTCATTTCATCTAAGCAGACACTTGGCTTTGACTAGACACAGATTGGGACTTTTTTGAAATAGCATTCCTCTTTGGTTTTTTTTGTTTGTTTGTTTTGTTTTTTGCCTTGATTCTATAATATCTGACAGATAGAGCATCTTTGACACTATGGACACAATTCTGGACAAGTTGATATCTGTCTCAAGAAACACTGATTTAAGGGGAAGACAGAAATAAAGAAGGCATAATGAGACATGCTATGTAGTCCCATTGGATTATGGGCATTGATACTATGGATAAAACCAAACTAATATGACATAACCTATATTAAGGATTAAAGAAAACATTCTGAAAGCAGTTACATTTAATATAAGATCTGAAAGACATGAGGCAATAATCAGTGGAAATTAAGAGTGGATTAAGCAACTGAAAAGTGAAAATTTTGTATTCTTCACTATTTTTTTTTCATTTTCATATATTGCAGCTAACCAATGAGATTACAATTCACTTATAGAGATAATATTTTTAATCTCATCCATATCATCATCCTCTAAATTTAAGCACCATAGAGAATGTGTATTAAAGGCTTAATAAAAATTACTAAATTATTTAACTTAGTTTTATTGGCAGATTCTGCTTCAGGCTATGTTAAACTGTGTTACTTGATGATATAGTTTAAGCATCTCTTTTTATTTTTTCATTTATGTTATCTTAGGAAGACATAAATAGTGGTATTTCCTAATTTTAGATCATGGTACTATGCAAGACAGGCTACATGACTAAAACCATTTAATAAATCAGCCCCATGATTTTCCATTTACCTTAATAGTTTTTATGAAATGGATTTGGAGTTAGATTGTCTAGGCTTATTTTAGAGAGAAAGATAGATAGATAGATAGATAGATAGATAGATAGATAGATAGATAGATAGATAGATAGATAGATCTTAGAGTAAGTTATTTAGACTCAATCTCAGTAATTACAACTAAAATGTAAGTACAATTAATACTTATCTTCTGAGGTCTACATGATTAGATAACATATTGTTTTTTGCACTGTACCAGGTAAAAATAGAGTTTGTTATTAATATTACATTGAATAAAGCTTTTCTGCCTTATAATGAATATTCACGATGTTTATAAAACTTTTGACTTATGACACTATATGCTTATTTATGTTTTTATCTAGCAACAAAATACAGCATCCAACATATGTTAGGTTCTGTCCAGGTGCTATGAAGAAAAGATGAGCCATAATGACTTCTGGCCAATTATTGTTCAGAGGCTACAAATCAGGGTAGTTTTTGGTCAATCAAATGAAATAGATTTTTGCAAACATTACAGTTGAGCTGCTACAGTGATGCAAGAGAAAAATCAATTACCTCAAGAAAAAAGCAAGAATGGTCTAGGGATTTAGCTCAGTTGGATTTCAGAATTTTTAACCCATATATTTAAAAATTGATAGTAATTTGACATAAAAATAAACAAGGAAATACATTCCAAGAATAAGAAAAATAATAGGAAACCTAGAGAATATTAAAATGTCAGTTTTTTGTTATGGATAATTTTTTAATTCAAGCATTACTAGCTGGGCTAGAAAATATTTACAAGGTAGAAATAAAATCACATAAAAATGTGAACTTCTGGAAAGTGTATGATATAATTCTTCTTGTAAGATTCAAAATAGTGTCCATTCAATCTTTTTCATTTCTTTTAAATCTTAATATCCTTGATGCAACATTCAAATACAGAATATTGTATTTAATAAAAGATGATTTGATAAAATTATTGGCTGAATTTTCATGGCAACAGTTTCTACTTTGTTCTGTGTTTAAAATGTCTAACTTGACAAAATGTGAAATGCATATTGGCTACAGAAGGAAAAGCTATTTTTCTCTTATTGTATACATGAATAAAAATTGATGATATTTATTTAATAAATAACAGAATTCTGAATAGTTGTACATTTATTGTTGGGTTGTGGACAGAAGGATGTGATCTACTCTGTTCTGAAGAATAGATGAAAACACTTGGGTCACCTAATGTTACAATGTTTACTAATGTACAAATGAGTACAAAATAAAGTTTACTGCTTATAATATATGCATATAGCAGAGTATAAATGAAAGAAAAGATTGAGATTGGATTTAAGTTTCTAAACACAAGTAAAATAAGAAACTGTCTTTTAAAGATGAACAAACAATATTGAAGGAACAAATAAAATCACACCTGACAGACCAAGTTTTTTAAACCAACTTTTTATCATATTTTTGTCATATTTGCCTCATTTCTCTATAACCTAAAAAGAAACAAGAATAATCTGTATGTCACAGGTAACTTTTCTTTAATTCTAATAAATGTAGCTGAGGAAAATGAATGATATCAAACACATTTATGAATAGCACAAATATTTTAGGACTTTTAAACTATAGAAATATAGATACCCTATAGTCATATAGCCTAATTTTAAGATTCAATAAAATTTTATACCACAAATTAAAGAAACTAAGGTCCTTTCAAATGAAAATTTTCTGCATGATAGAGATTATAGGTAATTTTCATGACTAAGTTTTAGCCCCAAGATATATATACATTAAATTATTTAACTTTAAATAGCATAAAGTCACTAATAAGACTTCTGAGCTTCTTTCTCTTTCTTTCTTTCTTTCTTCATTTTTCTTCCTTTCTCTCTTTCTTCCTTTTTTGTACTGGTGTGTGAACCTAAAATCTTTGAACAGAAGTATATCCCCAGAACTTATATGTTTATTTTTAAAGTGTATTTATATTTTGAGATATTATATTGCTAAATTGGACTCTTAATTTGTGACCCTGCTATGTCAGCCTTTCAGAATGTTGGGACTAAAGGCTGGCTCCACCATATCTGGCTCTTTTTCTTTCTTTAATATCATTATCATATATCTTATTTTTGTGAATTTATTGTAAAACTGAACTTTATAAAATATATTCTCAGAATCTATTCTTAAGACAAAATTGCCCTACTCAGCTGGAGGCTTAGATTACACCTTTGGTTCCTGAATCAGTCAATGTTCCAAAGTAATTAACTACTAAAATAAAAGATGTATTTTAGATAATATTTCAGAATTAAACATAAGTAATTATACACAAGAATAAATACTTGAAACTTCTACAATTTTCCTTAAATTTCATGATTCATCGCATATAATTCTTTGCCTGGAAATTTAACAATATTTCAATGTGGAAATGCTCATATTTGTGTTTCTCAATTTAATTGTCTAGTACAGTGTGATGCAAAAGTGTTTTAGCACATATAAGCAATCCTTAAAATGAGAAAGTAAGTCAGCTATTATTTGAATTACAAGCAGTCTGGAAATGTCTCATTCTAGATGCCTTCTAGAATTAATTTTTGTGATACCAGGGATTGAACTTGGGCCCTTGTACTTGCAAAGCAGGCAGCGGAACCACTTAGCCAAATCTCTGGCCCTATTGAGCATTATTTTTAAAAAATTTTTCTCCACTTGCTTTCAATATTGTTACAGATAACATCTAAGCCAGCCTTGTTTACAGAGGTTACCTGCAAGAAAATCTATGGAGCTTTGTCTAGAATTTTCTTACTATATATATGTACTCCCATTGACTTTGAGCAACTTCCATTTCATAGTTTACTATAAATATTTAGTAACATACTTTATCTTCTTTACCCAAGCTCCATAATATAAAAAAGAAAAATCTTCCCTGCCTCCATAATTTGCAAATTAAATTTCAATCCTAACTGTAACTGTTAAGTAACTGAATAGTCTTAAATAGCACATGGGAGGCCAGATACAGGCTTTATTTTTAAAAGTTTATTTTAATATAGGTGTGAACAGATACTGAAATTTGGGGCATTTTGGAAAAAAACTACATTTATATGGGTTTTTGGAAAGGGGCTATGATCATAAGGAATGTTTATGACTGAGGGTCCGAGGACAGTGAGCAAAGGTATGCAGACAATTATTAGATTTCTAAACACCATCTAAATTTTCTTTATGGCCATCTGCCTTCTTTACTGAAGATAGCCTGTTGTTTGCTGAGAGTGGCCTATTTGCTTGCAAAGGTCTTATTCAGGCCAGGCATAACATTAGCAATAGAGCATTAATAAACATAGACAGGGGGCACAGAGCTCAAAATTAAGACGCAATTGAAAATGTTTTAACTTCGATAGAGAACACAAAATATTTAAATCAATTGATTGTATGAATAGGAATTCTTGAACATTTCAAACTATCTCATCTTCATTTCTCTTTAACTGATTATGTTCTTCAGATTCAGAATTTTAATTGTGCCTAAAAATAGATATATCTATTTTCTTTTATAATCTTATCTTAAGTAGTGCTTTATGTCACTTTCTAATTTTTCATTGGTAGCACATAAAAGTAAAATTGATTTTTTTGTATATTCTCTTCTACACAAGATATTTATTTCATCATTGAATAAAGAGTTTTGATTTTTACTTTCCAGTGTATTATGGCTTATGTCTTGATGTTCCCTCAAAGCCTCATGCAATTGTAGGTAGGACTTTTTCAAAGGTGGCTGAATTTAGAGTGTGTGACTGATTCATGATACAATGCCAGGCTGAAGGGCACTAAGATTAAGGGTATGAGTGCTACCTGTCCTAAGTAAGCTAGATCAGATAAAAGGGACATAAAGATGCCATTAAAGTCCCTTGCTTGCTTTTGCTTTCTTCTGCCACCAAGAACTGTTGGTCCTCTGACATGTGCCACCTTGCCTAGCTAATTATGGACTAAAATCTCTATAAATGGTGAGCTAAATAAATCTTTTCCCTTTTAACTTTTGATATCAGGTATTTCATCTCAACAACAAGAGAAAAGTAAGTAACACATAATTCCATGACTTTTGTTTCATTTTCTTACCAATTGAACTGGAGAGAAGCTTCAGAGCATTGTTGAATAAAACAGCTAAGGACAAGCAGCCTTTTTTTTCAAACTAATGTGAAATGTCTTTCATCAGTAAATGTGATTGTGGTTGTAGGTGGTTAAGCAAGAGTCCTTCTATTTCCAGCTTTCTGAGAGTATTTTTTTAATCAAAAATGTATGTCAGGGCTGGGGATTTAGCTCAGTGGTTCTTCCTCCTGCTTCATAAACACACAGTCCCAAGTTCAATCCCTGGTACCAAAAAAAAATGTATGTCAGATGTTATCTAATGCTATTTTGTAGCTATTGTAGTGGACTCTCCAGCCTCCAAAAATGTGATGAATAAATTTTAATTGTTTATTGTCTACAAGTTTGCATATTTATGTTATAGAAGAATAATCAGACAAAGACATTTCAAAGACACTTGTGTCCCAGATTATTTTCCTTTTTGATCTCATCTCAGTGGTGACTGAAAATATATATAAAATGTTCTGGCTGTCTCCTGACTGTTATCTCCACTATAAACTACTTTAAGCAAAGATGATTTAAATATTCCTACTTTGTACATTGTGTCCAACATTGTGCTTGGACATTAGCAAGTGGGCACTCAAGATTACATAAGTGAGTGAGCCCATTATTCTTCCTGAAACTACTGTATACTTCCACTGTGGTCTCCACTTTGCTTCAAAATTTCCAAAACTCTGTAGATCACTTTTACTGTTTAACTGACAAGCTTGACTATTCTCCAAAAAATAATACATTATAAACAAGTGGAAATGTCAAAAAGGAGTTGTTCCCTAGCATATGAAATCTAAAATAGGTTACTCCTAAAAGTAAGCAAGGAATAAAGTAAATGGAGAAACAAATGTTCTATCATACTTTTTCAACATATTTCTGTTATCAGTTAATTTAAAAGTTATTATTAATGGCCTTGGACTTAGCTCAGTGGTTCTACTACCTGCCACACATGCACAGGGTCCCAAGTTTGATCTGGTACAAAATAAAAAATTTAAAAAGAAAGAAAGAAAGAAAAGAAATTGCCATAAAATATCTACGTAACCATCCCTGTTATTAGTGCCTGAGATATAGCATTAACTGGGACTTCTGCCTTGTTTTTGTGTTCTAGCTCAAGGTCAGACAAAGGACAACTCTATATTGAATTTAATAATGACAATCACTCAATAAAGATAATGTTGGGTGGTAGAAAGTATAGCATTTATAACATTTTAAAATATTTTATTGAAAAATTATGATAGAGAAATAAGAACTTTATAACTTTAGAAAATAACTTTATATTATTAGAAAGAATATCTGAATATAAGAAAATTATTTAATATCCAAAATTTGAATTTCAATTAAAGATACCTTAAAATGACATATAAATTTGAGTATGTAATTTTTATATTTTATAATATTATTTTCAGTATTTTCCTTTTTATGGCTTGTGTATAGATGTCCCCCAAAACCTTCATGTAGTCATAGGTGGGGCTTTCCAGAGGTGGCTGAATCTAGGATTTATGATGTTTGCATTAATTACATGATACTGGGATTAAATATGTGATGCTGGGATTATGGATGTGTAATCACTAAATTAGTCCACTGATTGCTTTGGAATAGTTCTGAGTGTGGATAATTGGAAGGTCCACCCTGGGCATTGGTGGCCCCACCCAAAGATTGGGTAGCTTGGAAGGGACAGAAATACAGGCGGGCTGCTAATGCTGCTGCTTCACTACTTCACTGCTTTGCTGCCTTCTGCCACCATGAACTGTTTCTCTGCTGCCATGACTCTATGCCATGCTACTCTGCCTTGGAGCCAGCCAGCTACGGACTGAAATCTGGACAAACTGAGCCAAATAAACTTTTCCTCCTTTAACTTTGGATGTCAAGTATTTAGTCTCAGCAATAAGAAAAGTAACTAAAATAGTTATTTTATCATTTTTTTATTTTTACTTTTTTTTTACACTAAGACTCTTTATAATGCTCAGCCTTGAACTAGCTACATATTCCAGGTTGACTCTGAACTCGTGATCCTCCAGCCTCAGCTGCTAAATTTTGGGATTACAGGCATACAACACCATGTCCAGACTTTAATTCTTTATCATTTTTTTTCAGTACTGGGGATCAAACTTAGGTCCTAGGAATGCAACTATTGTACAGTAAGACATGGTATTACTCACCAAACTAATAATTCACTTCTAAAAAAAATAAAATGTAGTTCTAGTTTCTGTAAATGTGAAAACAAAAATTCCCTCCACAGTGGAATTTATGCTTTGAATATCAGTTTGTTTTGATCATGAAATTTATGCTTGACATGACTAATAGGAGGAGATCATTAGATTTTTGCTGGATGAAAAATTAAATTTAAAAATAACTTGTACTTTTGTGTGATCTAGTAAAATATCTTTATATCGCTATAATGTATTTAAAACATGAGGAAGTAAGACAATAAAATGACTCCAAAATTTCCAACTTTCCAGCTATTCCAAAGCTGATCCAAGAGGCCTGGATGAAGAGGATATCAAAATCAAAAGAATTGAATTACATGAAGTGATAAGAGGCAAACAAACAAAATGCTCAATAAAATGCTTAATGAGCTCAAAGATAATGTAACTAACTAGGTAAAAGATTTAATAGACAAAGTGATTAGTGAGCTTAAAAATACATTAGTAAAAAATCTAGCTGAGCTAAATAAAATAAAAAATGACCAATTTAGCAAAGAATTAAGAGTTCATAAAAATGTACTACTATAAATCCCCAAGTCAAAAATTCTATTGAAAATATGGGCCACAGAATTGACCAGTATGAGAGAAGAATGTCAGAATTAAAAAACAGAGCTGATAGATGTGCCCATATATTCAGATAGATTAAAAAAAATAAATGGAAAAATGGATGCAGCAGCTGCTACATGATGCTAACAAGACTAAGATTAATTAGAATTAGTGATAAATCAGAACACAGAATAAATAGCATAAAAATCTTATTTACAGCAATTATAGCAGACTACTCTTCAAGTATAGGAAAAAATTTTTCCATGTAGGTAAGTGATGCATGTGTCTTTCTCAGATATTACTGAAAAAAAGACATGATGAAGCCAATGATGCAAAAAAAAAAAAGTTTGGTGAAGGAAATGAACAATTATGCTATGAAGTTCAGGCACCAATTAAAAAAAAACTAAAAAAAGAACAAAAGCTCAACATTCAGTGGACTCACAATTCAGATTTACAAACACTTCAGGGAGATGAAACAGAAGATTATAACAAACTGCTTCAAAAATAATTGAAAAATTATTTTAACTGTTAATTGTAAAGTCTAGAAGAAACTGATAAATTCTTACAAACATGAATTACCAAAATGAAACCCAAAAGATATTAGTAGGCTGGACATCTTAATAATAGGCAATGAAACAGAGCCCATAATAAAAAGCCTTCCAACTAAGAAAAGCCCAAGACGCAAAGCATTCACCAATGGAATTTGCCAGAACTTCAATAAAGAAATAACACCAGTACTCCTCAAACTCCTCAAGAAATTGAAAGTTAAGAACACTCCCAAACTTAATTTATGAAACTAAAATTTCCTTGATATCAAAACCAAAGAATTCAACAAACACCACCACCATAACAATAACAACAAACATACAGGCTAATTTCCTTAATGAACATAGAAGCAAGAATCCTCAATGAGATACTGGTAAATAGAATGGAATGAATTATTGAAAAGATCATACAACTAGACCAACTAGACTTCATTTGAAGAATACCATGATGGTTCAAAGTAGATAAATCAATGAATGTAATACACTCATAATTAGAATGAAGGATAAAAATCAAACGATCATCTCAATAGTTGTATAAAAAGCTTTTACATGATCTCACATCCATTCATAGTAAAAACTCTTACAATAAATAGCTAGATAAATAAATTACCTTAAACTGATAAGAGCCATTTATGAGAAACCCACAGTCATCATCATACCAAATGAAGAATAACTAAAAGTATTCCCTTCAAAATCAGGAACAAGACAAAAATGTATTCTCTCATCATTCCTATTCAACATACAACTTGAAATTGAACCAGAACAATCAGGTAAAAGAAGTAAAATACATTCAAACAGGAAAGGAAGAAGTCGAACTATCAATTGCAGATGACAAGAGGCTGAAACCTCTATCAGAAAACACTTAGAATCAATAGACCAATTCAACAAAGTATCAGTGACAAAGTCAGCACACAAATATCAATAGTGTTCTTGGACACAAATTATGAATCCATCAAGAAATAAATCAGGAATATAATCCCATTCAAGTACTTCCAAAGAAATTTAAATACCTAAGAGTTAACCTAACCAAGGTAGTGAATGCTATAATGAAAACTACAGTGCTCTTAAGAAAGATACTGAAGAGGACATTAGAAAATGGGAATACATCCTCTGTTCTTGGACAGAAAGAACCAATATTGTAAATATGGCCATATTGAAAACTATTGTAAAATTAATACAATTCCTGTTAAAATATCAACAGTATTTTCCACAGAACTAGACAAACATTTTAAAATTTATATGCAATGAGAAAACTCTGATCAGCCAATTCTAAGCAATAAGAGCCAAGAAGGAGGAGTTACAATTGGACTTCAAGTTGTACTACAGAACTGCAATAGTGGAAACAATGGTACTGACTCAAAAACAGACACGTTGATTAATGTAACAAGAAGGGTTACTGAAATAATCCCACACACCATCAGCCATATAATTTTATCAAAGTCTCAATAACATGGTGGAAAAAAGCTAACTTTTTAACCCATGATGCTGGGAAAACTGGTTCTGCAAACAAATGAATCTAGATCCATACTCTCAACCTGTACTAAAGTTAAAATAAGAATGGACCAAAGACCTAGATATGAAATTAGAAACATTGAATATGCTACAAGAAAAAATCATAAAACTCATGAAAATATAGGAACAGACCACAACTTCCTAGGCAGAGCTTCAATTCACCATACCTAATGTCAAGAATCAACGAATGGGGTTATATCAAATAAAAAACTACTGTATAACAAAGGAAAAAAATCAACAAATTGAAAGTTTTAAAGTCTTCATATTACAGTGATGAATACATACTCGTGTTTATAGCAACACAATTTATAATAACTAAGTTATAGAAGCAGCCTATAGACTCAACAACAGGTTAATGAATAAAGAAAATGTAGTATACATACACAGTGGAGTCTACTCAGATATAAAGTATGAT
The DNA here is from genome assembly GCF_012274545.1 of Fukomys damarensis. NCBI lineage: Eukaryota > Metazoa > Chordata > Mammalia > Rodentia > Bathyergidae > Fukomys > Fukomys damarensis. Next base: position 39,110,782 of record NW_022900921.1, read on the forward strand.
ACATTTATTTGTAAGAAAATGGATAAATCTTGAGACCATAATGTTAAGTGAAATAAAGCAAACACCAAAATATAAATAGTGCATGATTTCTCTTATATGAGCAGCCCAAAATATACATAATTTGAAGAAGAAAATAAAAGAGAAATGGTAAAATATAGAGAGGTCAACACTTTGGAGATTGGAAGAGGGTCTGGGGAAAGGAGAGGGCAGAACAGAGGTTAAGGAAAGGTGTAATAATAAAAATGTGGTGCATATGTGTACCAATTTCCCAATACTAATATAATCATTCTGTTCCACAAACATATACATATAAAAATTATAAAACTAAAAATACAAATAATCAAGAAGCATATAAATTCAAGTGGAGATAGTTTTGAAAATGTAGTGAATGTGAAAATGCCACATATCTGATTTGAAATACATGACATTATAGAAAATGAAAAAAATACAAAAATAGTAGGATGCTTATTGTTTGTTAGGAATCACTGGGTAAGAAAAGAGTAGGCAGATCAGTTAAATTTAAAGCCATGAAAATGAGTAGTTGTCTTAGTACATTTACTCAGTCTTAGAGAACAACACTATGAGGATACTCCACTGTAAACAATGGCTTTCAGGTGATGTGTCAAAATAAGTTTATAAATTGTTAAAAATGTATCACTCTGGGAAGTTACAGAATTTAAGAGATCAGAAAGACCAAGTGGTGAAACAGAATTTATTTAGGTTCACACTGGCTCAGTGGATTCAAATCCATAGGCTCAGTGCAGAATAAAGGAAGGGCTTCAGTTTTACACTTGGTTTACCTAATAGTAAGATACTTGTGGGCAGGTGAGTGAGTTTACAGAAGTAGAACAAAGGCAGTTACTCAAACAGTGACAATTTGCAACTTACCATATCTTGGTGGACTTGGTTGGGTGAAGAGAAACAGGCTCTTATAAAAACAGAATGTTGTGAAACCATTATTTATAGGAACAAACTGACAGGACAAAGAACAACAACCACAAGTAGGAGGAATTTTAAAGGGTACTTGCTTAATTTGGAGAAACTTGTTTGTCCTTCCTTTTAAAGTCCTGCTTCAGGGACAGGCTGTGCATGTGAGAAGGTAGAAGTATATAAAATGTATCTGTACCTTTTCTTCAATGTTGCTGCAAGTGTAAAACTTAGGTGCCTGTGTATAAATAAATGAAAAGCATATAACATTGACTCTATGAAACAAAATGTAATTGTAGGAGCAGCTGATAATTTTTCCACAAAAAAACTCAGATTTAAATACTTTTATAGAAAACATCTACCAGATTTGTAAATACTATAGAATTTTATTGTTATATAAATCCTTGGGAGACTGGGGAAAAGAATATTTATTAACTCAATGATGCTTTGATACCAAAGTCTGAAAAGGACAAACAGATATCAATTATTAATATAAATACTAAGAAATTTTTTGCAAAATACCCATAACAAATTGATTAGTTTTAATATAGGGACGCAAATTTATGGCATTGCTAACACAACATACTCTCCAGCTATGTTAGGTTAAAGACACATTACGTATTATTTGATATTCACAAAGTTAATTTATTTGCAAAATAGTTTTTAAGGAATTTCAGGAGGAAAATGGTCTAATAGTGAGGTAGGGTAGAAGAAATAAAACTAGATAAAAAGGAGACTAGGAAATAAAAAAATTAAAATTGAATTGAAAAAAGTTAACAAAAGAACAAATAACTCAATCAAAAAATAGGCTAAAGATCTGAACAGATACTTCTGGAAAGAAGAAATACAGATGAACAATAAATATATAAAGTGCTGAACATTTTTAGCCATTAAGGAAATGAAAGGCAAAACTACTTTTAGATTTTACATCACCAGCCAGAATGGTTATTATAAAAACAAAAATAAAAATAACAAATGCAGGCAAGCATATACAGAAGAAAAAACTTTGTACACTATTGCTGGAGGGTAAATTAGTTCATTTATTGTCTAAAGTATTATGGAGTTCCTTAGAAATAGCACTGCTATATGATCTAGTTATACCATTCCTGGATATACCTCTGAAGGAAATAAAGTCAGCATACAGAAAATATATCAGTATGTTCATGTTTATTGTAGCAATTTTTACAACTGCCAAACATATAGAATCAGCCTAGGCATCTGTGAATAGATGAAAAGATAAGAAAATTCATCCACACGTGCACACTCACACACACACACACACAGGAATTGAATAATTTATAGGCATAAGGAAGGATGAAACCATGTCATTTATAGGGAAATTTATCATACAAGAAATCATGAAGTTAGGCAAAGTTAGCCAGATTCAAAAAGCCAGGAAACCTGTGTGTTTTTTTTCTCAGAAACTAAAATATAAAATAACTCAAAAGTAGGAGAGGGGAGAATAGACAAAGGGAAGACTAGAAAGTACATGTGAGAGAGGGGAGAACAGAAGTAAGGATGAATATGATCAATGAAGGCTATATTCAGGTAAGGAAATGGCACAGAGCAATATGTTAATCTCCACAATAAATGAGTGTCTATAGTTATGATTTCTAAAGAAAAATAATAATATCTATCCACAGGATAGTAGTTAAATAAACTGTGATATAAAGTATTTGTTTTTACACAAGAGAAAAAATTCTAAAAAAATAAAGGAACTTGTTAATGTATTGGACTTCCTAAGACTGTGGAAAGTGTGGGGTATATTGTGTTGCCCCCTCTAAAAGATAAGTTTATTTTTTAAAAAATTTATTGACTTTTAGACTTGTAGGAAATAGCCACCATTTGTGACTGTGTGTTTTGATATAACTGCTGAGATAACTGAAAAGCTGACATCTTTGAAAGAGATCAAGAGGAAGAGGTAGAGCAATAGGTAGACTTGGTAGATACTTATAAAATTGGTAAAGTTCCATGCAGCTGCACAATTCTCACATTTGGCCCATATGATCTAATCAAAACAATTTATTACACTTGAACATATATTGAAGGCAGATTGAATGCTGTGTGTAGCCCTTAAGGAGACTTCACTGAGTTACAGAAGAGCACACTGCAGTTTGGGAGCCAAGCATCTTGTCTTTTCCAGTCTAGAATACAGCTGTCAAAAGTGATTGAATACATATCTAGCTCTCAAAGAAGAAAAATTGATCATGGAATAGTGGCTTGTGAATAAGATCATGATTGAAGAATAAAGAATCTGAGTTTTCAAGTTTGAATGTATTGCAATTAAATTTCTGCATAATTTTAATTGGGATGTGAAAATTGCTGAGAATGAAAAAATATGCTAAAATACAAAAAGTATATTAACATATTAGATATTATGCTAATCAATTTCTAGATATAGGTTGATTAAATCAGTCCTATTTTTATTCCTGGAAGAATATCACTTGGTAACTGTTTCTACTTTTGGAAGTTTCTATTTTTCCAAATATCTCTCCAGATAATAAAGAGCAAATTATATGTAGAATAGGAAACTAAGATCCAAAATGTAATTGATTTCAATTATCTTCCTAAATCTAGTTCATATGAGAAAAAGGCTCAAAATAGTAAGTATAATATTGTAAATATAAAATCCAAAGTGTCAGTAATGATTCCGCTACACTTCCAGACTTTGCTCTCATGAAAAAAAACTAGACTTCAATAAAGGGTTGCAGAGTTGTTAACTTATTGTGAGCTAAAGAGTCAGTAGATGTTTCACTATTGATACTTTTGCCTTTAATTCACCAAAAGAAGTTTTCATTTTAAGGTATTACAGCTAAATTTCTATATCATAAAATGAATGCTTTTGCTCATTTCATTAATTTAAATGTGCAATCATTTTTAAATATATAAAAATATACTAGTTAATAATCTAGGTATTTATATATGCCCCATTAAAGTGAAGATACCTTATTTCATTAAGCACAAACATGAATTAAGGTATATATTTCCTGTTGATATTATCACTCTGTACTAAAATTAATCTTGCTTAAAAGTCTGCATTATGTTCTGGTTTTCTAAAGGAAAAAGTTCCAATAGATTACTACTTAACTCTGTAAGTGTCTACTATCTATGAATTGTCTGTGGATTTAAAAATCAGAAAATATACTTAATAGCCTTGAGACTAAAAGAAGTTCATTATAAATTGCTATTCATACCACACTGACACATACTACCATATCAATCAAAAATGATCTTAATAATACATGTTAGGCCTGGTAGATACTTATAAATTTAGAAAAGCTTAAGTAATATTTCAGTCTTGTTTCCATTTTTTATTTTTAAAATTTTGAATGCATAACATTTACCTATATTTTTCAGAGGTCCTTTATTTTTCTTTTTGCTGAGAAAAATATTTACCAGAGTACATCTCCAAGGAATATGGATCTTACTTTTTATTTCATAAATGACCTAGCATAAGAAAGGGGATAAAGATTAACATGACCCCCCAGTATTCTTCTAAATATATTTTTCAGCCTAAAATCTTTCAAATTTTTCCTTTTTATAGTTTTCAATGGGAACAAATTGCAGATGACATATTCAGCCTTAAAGAAGAGTGATATGATGCCACTTCCAGGAAAACAGGCAGATGGCTTTAAGAGTCATCATGATAAGATATAAGACATGGGGCTAAAGTGGTTTGTGACATTATCCTGTGTAGAGCTTCGGGATGCACAAGGGACATAGGAACAAATTACACTGGCACACAGCTGCTGCACCAGTTACACTAGGCTTTGCAAGCTTGCATCTACTATAGAACATTTGCTTGGTTGATGGCCATGCATCTTCAGTCAGAATTTTATAAACAGATATGTGAACACACTCCTTAAGTGCATATAATTTAGACCCAAAAATCTTTATGGTTAGATGAATCACCAAAACTGGGAGGAAAATAACACCACACAGGAATAGCTCAACCTGAACAACGTAGTGGTCCCAGCTAATACTTCAAGTAGGGTTTCTTTGCTCCCTTATGTTCTTTGGGTACAGTTATTGCAGTTATAGTGTTATTAGGCCTGGAGATGAAGAACTGCAGATAACTGGTGCTGGAGAGAGGAGCCTTATTTTTTTCTATGGCAGCTTGCTATTTTTGTAACATGGTGATTGGGTTGAAAAAAATCAAAGTACAGTAGTAACTGATCTCCCCTTCTTCGTAGATGTGTGAGCAAGGATTAAATATTGATGTTAGCATCCTTGAACATACCCAAATGAGTGATTTTTGCCTACAACTTCTCTGTGAAAGGATGCAATTTTGGTTGTGCTCAGAAGCTTTGAAGCACTACTATTTGGCATCTCTCTCTTCAGTGGAGCTCTTCCCTTTCAAATATGACAGATTTGATAAAATGCTAGTTAGGTTGAGTATTGCTTGCCTTCACTCAATCATCTTTGTATGAATCCTTTTCTTTTTCTTCTTCTTCTTCTGCTGTTTTGTATTTACCCCAGGTTTTTTAAAAATGGTTTTTAGCTGATGTTCATGAAGATAAATTAAACTGTGCCATTAATGAAAGGAAACTCTATCTAAGAAAGTGCATTTTCTTTACAGAGCTGTGTCACATCATCCTTTGGGCCTCTGCTGGAAAAAGTAGAATCAAGTCTGAAATAATGCCTTTTTAATTGTATCCTCTAGTATTATAGATGTAGGACAGTACTGTATCATACCTCTATGATTGTAAAATATCTTGTACCTGCTTTATGATACATAGTAGTGACCGTGCATTATCAGAGCTGTTTTTAATGATGTTACTCTAGAATGTTTTCTTTGCAGATGATGATTAAGATGCTAATAAAAAAAATGGTGCCAGGTACCACAACAGTAACAGAACTTTGCTGTTTTCTGGGTATTATTCTTTTCGTTGTTTTTTTGTTTTTGTTTTTTTAATGGAGTGTGCTGGATGTCTATAATTTTGTTCAGATGACTGCAGAACCTGGAAAATCTGTTGCTGCTATCAATGCATAACATACTGCTATTATTGGTCTTCCTATATAAAGATAAATATATATATATACATATATATAATTTGAATTTTTGGAAATTTTAACTGTGCTGTCAACTTTGGAAAGAGTTATCCCAGTTTACTGTGTTGAGTTGGCATTGTACAGAAATTAACAGCCATATTGGTCTAGAAATGTTAATTTTTTTTCCATTTGTACAGGGGTAATGCACTGTATTAAATATGTAAGGTCTTATCTACATAGGTTTGAATACAGAAACTAATAAAGTATTCTCTAAATAATGAAAAAAAAAGATATAAGCCAGATTTTTAAAAAAAGAGGAAGTGGAACAGGAGGAGGAGGAAGAGGAGAAGGAGAAGAAGAAGAAGAAGGAAGAAGGATGATGATTTAAAAGTACTAAATGTACTGCTAGGGAAATGGAAACCCAGGAAGATGGGGGAGGAAGGAGATGGGGGAGGCTGAGAGAGGGTAGTTGGAAAAGTGAATATGAGCAAAGCAAGATGTATAGAAATATCACAATCAAATCCATTAATTTGCACAATTAATGTGATAGTGACAAATTTTAAAATTCACAATTAAACTACCTTATCTCAGCTACAAAAAAGACTAATATAGTAAAACAACAAGGGGAAATATAGGTGTCCCTTTTAACACCTATTTGCTTTTTATGTGACCTCAAGTCATCCCTGAGGTGACCTGCTGCAGAGCAGTTGGCTGCTATCTGGAGAGTGAACAGAAGATAGATCAGGCCAGGCTATCCACCCTTACCAGTGTGTGCCCCTATCTTCTCAGGAAACTCAAATTCCTAGCTGCAAAGTGTGTTTCCAAAAACCCCAGCTACGACCAACTCCACATAATGGCCATGCTTAAAGAAGGAAGCAAAAATTAAACCAAGGATCAAGATACCTATGCCAGAGACTCCTGCAGTTAAAAGTCTTTAGTCCCCAATGGCCCAATGTGTGATGCAGGTTGAGGAAAAGCTTAGACAGTATTAAAGAGAAAGTGTAAACTGGGACAGCCAGTTTCCCTTTGGCAAAAAGCACTGGCCTGTCTCTTCCACCAAATTTTATTATTCAGGGTAAAGGTGCATGTATAGATATCTAGTACATGAAATTATCATGGAAACTAATGCAGGCAAGGCTTTAAAGAAAAGTCAAAGCATTTTCACCTGCCTCACAAGTGCAAGGACCTGAGTTCAATCTCTGACACACACAAAAAAAAAGTGTGTGAAGGGAGAAAGCTAGGCAGGCCTTGGGACACCTGCTGATAACAAGTATCTAGCAGGCAGAACTACAGAATGAAGAACAAACATATCTTTGCTGAAGAGAACAAATGGTTAATTCAGAGGGGAAGAATTTACTTGGAGTCAGTTGAACTTGACTAGGAGTGGATTCAGCCAAGCTCTGCTGCTTCCAAGGTGCCATAGCTGAATTACGGAAGGGTAAGAAGCTTGTGCCACTATAGCCTGCTAATACTGGCCAGAGGTGTCTGCTACACACAGGCACACAGTAAGGGCAGTTAACACACTTCTGGCCACCTTCTTACATCTCCAGTTCACCAACACTAGTGCTGAACAGGGTTAATTCTAGGGACAACTTAGATTTGGAACAGAGCAAGAGGGACAGAGAATGATCCCTTTCCATAAATTGTTTCTTTTCAAAATCGGAAAACATTTGTCACAAGTAAACATCATTAGCAGACTACAGCCTTGGCAGGCCTGCTTTCCCCACTGTTTGCAATACGTACTTAGTTACGAAGAGTACCACCTCATCTCTTTATATACCCATACCTGACCTGGCCACTGTTGGGTCGGTGGGCTGAAGGGAGGCCTTGTCAGGTGAGGTTCTTCAGAAAAGAACACACATGGAGCACACACCATAAAAAAAGCAGGAATCAAACTTTTTTTTCCAGCTCAGCACTCTCCATAAAGCTGTGAAACTCATTATTGCTAATTTTGTTGTATACTAAGTGTATCCATGCCTTCTGTATGTACAGGTCTTCTAGGATGTAAAACTGAGTTTGTTTGCTGTGATACTTTTTTATTTTAGACTTAGATATTTGCCTTTCTCTTGTGCTCCACCTACTTGTGATAAGAGGTACATATCAATTGAGCATGAGACCACCACTCAAATGAGTTTTTATTTTAAAGCTTATGTGATGTGTAAGTTATTTATATGTCACTACACTTAGAGATACTCAGACACTGAACAGTTCAGACAATATCACACACTTCCTCCATGACATCCTATTAAAGAATAAATTAGTTTAGAGCTTTGTGCTGTAGATGGAGATTATTGACTAAAGAGGCTATTCTATAGTAAGGTAGATATTTAAATGTGTTTCAAAGATAATATGATTGTCATAATGTGAAATACTATGTGTGACTCTTGATATCAAGTTTTCCATAAAATTTTGTAACTGTTGTCTGTTAAAATTCTGCAAGGATACAACTTCTAAAATAATCATGATTGGTATGAAGTAACAGTCATCTGGCTATACTTTATATTTCAAAATATAAGATTATCATAGTAAACCTTCTGCTTTCACTGTAATACTGATACAACTGATCTTTTCTATTCCTATTCCCCAATAAATTTTTCTAGTCTTAAAAAAGTTAAATTTTTCTATACTTTATTTTCATATTCCATATCTGTATTCATATTAAATCTAAAAAAAAAAGGAGAAAAAAGAAAAGGGAGAGAAGAAAGTGGCTGCATCCTAGGTTGTATATGGACAACCTTGGATTTGTTAGAACACTCAGATTAGAGACAGATTTCTGAGCTTTAATTTTATCATGTTAAATTACAAACAAGTTTAATATTTGTTAGGAAGATTATAGAAGAATCATTAACACCAAAGCAAAATGTGTTTTAAGGGGCTATCTTAAACATCATTTTTCACTTTGAAGTGAAAAATAGAAATAATAGCAATTGTGTAAATTAATTTTTGTACTTTTTTTTGTTTGTTTGTTTGTTTTTTGTTTTTTGAGACAGGGTCTCACTATGTAGTTGATATTGACCTGGAACTCCCTATGTAGCCCAGGCTGGTCTTGAACTCACAGTGATCCTCCTGCCTCAGCCCCCCAAATGCTGGGATTGCAGGCATGTGTCATCATGCCCAGCAAGCTGTGTAAATTTAAATCTACTAATGTACTGAACTGAGAACTACTAAAGTCACCAGAAAGATTAAAATGTATATATTCCCATAAATATTACAAAAATGAATATTTCATTGCCAAAAGAATATTAAGTAAAATCACTGACTCCTAAACTGATTTTTTATTTTATCTGTTTTGTTTCTACCTCTTTCCCACTCTACCAACTACATCCTGCCAAATAATTATACTTAATGCTTTAAGGAGAGACTGCATAAAGCATTGACGAGAAAACAGTGACAAGAAGATAAAATCAAGCTGAAAAAAATAGGAACTAATAATCTCTATATGAGATGAAACTCTGTGGTAAAAAATATTTAATGTATCTGGACTAAAATAGCAAAAACATTATGGATGTATTAAAGAAACAAAGGGCTTTTTTCCCTTTTTTTTTGGTACCGGGGATCAAACTTGGGTCCTTGTCCTTTCAAGGGAGGCTGAAGAACCACTGAGCTAAACCCCTGGCCTGAGGGCTATTTCTTTTAACTAGCATAGGAGAACAAGGGCATTTGATTTCATTAAGAGAAAATTCAATCTTAAATCAAAGTAAAATATGCAAATCATTATAATATTGAGGTGGTTAGTAGAGTTAACCGTAGGAAATTGGCTAGTCTTTCAAAAAGCTTCAACATTTTAAAGCTATAACAATATTTCTTTTGGATTAGGTCAAAATTATAAAGATATCAAAATTCAAAGAAGGAATTCAAGTCCTTTTGGGATCCAGAAATTTGAGAGTCATAACTTCGCTTATTTTCTTTTCTTCATAAGAAATAAAACACACACTTTTATTTTAATTCCCATCTAACTTAGCAACTTCTGCCAAGCAAGGAACATAAATAGTTGAGTTGCTTTGGGTAAATTTTTTCTTTGTTTTCTTTTAGGAGTGACTGTTTTTCTGTAACATTGAAGATATTTCATTATATTTTCCTTCCCTAAATTTCAATTCTAAATTCTGCTTAATTAAATGGTATAATTTATGTGAAACATCTGTTTGTTCATATTCTAAAGAAATTTGTTTTTATTTATTTGTCTAAGCAATCTAAATTATATGTTTAACATTTTCTGTTTCAAATTCTTGGTTTTTACTTTAAAATTTAAATGAACTTTTCTGTTAACTATTTTTGGATGTTATTTGTATTTTATGTTTGTAAAAATGCTTTCCCTTGTTTTTGTTTCATATTTTCCTATTTATTCTACTTCCAATATCAGTAATTTTTTTTAAATGTGCCTTTATTTCCATTCACAAAACTCATGAAAAAGTATTTCCTGAGGTTATACATTTTGATATATCAAAATAATATATTTACAATGTGAACCCTTTTATTTATAGGACTGCATGGTCAAACTTTAAGATAGCAAATATTAAGCTATCAAACAGATGTGAAAACCAAAGTTCATAGAAGTTAAATATCTTGCTTAATTAATTAATTGGGAAAGTCAAGTGATTGCTGAATAATAGAATCTGAATTTAAACTCACTTATTATGCAAGTTTGTGTCTCTTCCAGTATATCAGTTTAACCATGAGAAAGAAAGTTAAAAATCTGACTATAGTACTTTTTCAGTTTTTGTTTCTTTCTTTATTTTTTTAAGATAGGGTCTCACTCTACATTCAGACTGGCCTTGAACTCACTGGGTAGTCCAGGTTGGCCTTGAAATCATGATGATACTCCTGTCTCAGGCTTCCAAGTGCTGGGGTTATAGGTATGTGCCACCACATCCAGCTTGTTTCATTATTTAAAATTTTGATCCTGATAGTTTTTTTTTTCTCTCTTACTATTTAAATTTTCAGTATTTTGGTAAATTGTTTAATGAGTGAATAGTGTTTTATAATTTTATAAAATATGACAGGTTTTGTCATACATTTTGTTCTATTACCTCCCTATCCATTCATCTATGTCTATTATGTATAAAGGAAAAACAAATATGTTCTCTGTATTCTATGCCAAATAATATCTCACTCTAACATAACTAAGGTGGTAATAGAGTATGCTATATCTGATATGTACAAAGGAAAAAAACTAAAATATTTACATAGTACCAAAATATGAAAGTTGTTTATCTCTAGGAAGGATGACTATAAGCACTGAGTTTCTTCTTCATGTTAATCCATGTTTTCTAAATTTCCCACAATGTACAAATGTTATTTTTAAACATATTATTTTTAATAATAACAGCCACTACTATAAATATCAAAGGGTATGTAAGTAAATCTACTCAGTAAATATAATCTATCTTTGAACTGAAAATAATAAAGTACAAAAACAGGTCTAGGTGTGATAGGGAAAAAACTTTAATAGCAAAAACCTATGAAAGGTCAACAGTAAAATAACTTTGCCCTTTACTCTGTTTAGTTCAGAATTAACCGGCATCTAATCTCTAGAAGTTTTATAAATGAAAAGAAATATTGTTAGCTTTGACCAAACACATCCCTTTGCCTTGGCTAGAATAGATAAATCCTAAAGGTAACTTCCCCTGGCAAAGAATGGCATTGAAATTCAACTGCCTCACCAACATGTTTTGGGTATCAGCTATGTGAACTGTGAAAATGCAATGTAACAACTGAATAAGATCAACCCTGTAAAACCCTATAAAAGAAGGAGTTGTAACCCAATGGAGGAGTCAATCAGGGCACCACCATTAAGTATGATTAATCCCCATCGATGGAGTAAACTTGATTTTACTTCCATTCTACTGCCTCTTGTGTGTCACTTGCCAATGCCTTCCATAACAGGTTTATATCAGAATTTTACTGCCTAGTGACTGGGCTCTGGGACATAGTGAGAGTTGTGAGGATTCCATGCCCAGTCTACCACCCTCCAGAAAGGAGGACTGTGGTTTGGTTGGGGCCATCTGCAAGACAGCAGGGATATCACATTCATTCCGCAAAATACCCAGAAAGCACTTACTCAGAGCTTGGCCAGCCTGCTTCCTGCCCTGCCCTGACTTCTCTACTCCTTAGCCCTTGGGCAGTTTGTGCCCTTATGACCCTCTTGGGAGGGCAGATCCCTAAGGCAGCTACCTGTAGAAAAGTGGCTGGGATGGTCCAGGTGTACCCATGGAGCCCAGCCCTCTGGTGTCTGACAGAGCTGGGACTGTAGGTGGTGGCAGGCCAAGCCTAGTATTCTCTGAGGAAAAAGCCTTGTGGATGGCACAGAGCAAGAGGGGCATCTGCTGTGAGCAAGGCTGAGGTAGGTGCCCTCCTGGAGTCTCCAGCAAAGCTGATCTTAGTACCCATTCTGAGTGCCCCCAATCTCCAGTGGATTGGCCTTATTTTGGAAAGACTTGGATGCTCTGTGGGCAGAGGGTATGAAGGATTCCTGTGGACTGAGGTTACACAGGTGTGAGGCATGTACTGGAAATAAGTGTGGAGAGTCTGCCTTTGGTCTCTCTGCTTAAATACTCTTTTGCTTAAATACTGAATTACTTGATCTCCTTGCCCCAGTGGGAGGTAAACAGATACCATCAAGCCTGTCAGGTTTCCTTTGGGGAGTAGCAGAGCACAACTTCCCCACTTGCTAGTGTGTCTGTCTTTTGATAAGCTCAGACTGTAGCTCAGGCCCCTACATAATTAAATTTCTGTTTGTTCTGATGATTCTTCAAAAACACTGTTGGTATATTACAGAAGTTTGGTATTACCTTTTTAACTTATCTCAATGCTTGGGTTGGTTGTTTGTAGTTTCAGTCCTAGGATAGCTACGTTGGATTCATGTTCCTTCACACAGTGTTTTGAGTTGCATGGTTTTCAGCAGAATGGCAATAAGGTTTTCCTTCATTTTCATTTCATAAGGACATGAATATGCTTTAGTCCTCACCACCTCTAAAACCAACATCTTTTTTCCTAAATATTGCTTGTGTTTGTCCAAGTACCTTCACTGTAACTTCTGTAAGGTTCATGAATATCCATGTCTTAGGGATTTCATAATCATAGTCATATTCAAAAACCTATTTCTGTGCTTTGAAGAGTGGGAAACAACACTAAATGACAACTTGATAAAGGCATACTCCTTTCAGACTTTAATATGTGGGAAAATACTTTTGCAATGAAAATCTTGATAATTTACTGTGACAAATGACCATTAGTTTATCAAAACTAACTTGTACACTACTAAATCTTTGCCACAGTATTGTTTTCTAAATTCTTGTTATTTTACTCTGTGTTTTTTTCATTCTTGTTATTTAATTTACTTTGATCTCTGATGTTTTTTTTTCTTTCTTTTTCAGCTTTAATTGAGTTTATTGGTACATTTTAGGGATACAGTACAGTAACATTCATTGTTGGGATCTTGTACCTTTACATGACAAGTCTTGATTCTCATTTTTTCCCCTTACCTCTGCCCTCCCTTCACCCCCTCCTCCCCTCCCCACTTACAAACACTTTATTTTCAACTTTTCATTCTATCACATTTTTTTCTTTTCCCTTTTTACTCTTCCCCTACCCATCCCACCTTCCCTTCACCTTTAGCTCCATTCTTCCCATTTCTAAATGTCAGTAATCTTATTAGAATCTTATGAGTTGTTGCAGATAGTTTACACCAGGGAAACTCTTTGGTATTTACACATGTGTGACTTATTTATTTCACTTAGAAGTATATCTTCACTATGTATCCATTTTCCTATGAATGAATCTATTTTCTCATTCTTTATGGCTGAGTAATATTCCATTTTATAGAAAAATCACAACTTCTTTATCCAGTTTCCAATGGATGGGCAAATAGGCTGTTTCCAAGATTTAGCTATTCCAAACTGTGCTGCTATAAACATGGGTGCACATACTTCTCTGTGATATGATTCTTTTAGTTCTCTTGGAAAGATACCCAGCAGAGGGATGGCTGGGTCAAATGGAACCTCCAGTCCAAGCTCTTTGAGGTATCTCCATATTGATTTCCATAGTGGTTGCACTAGTCTGTACTCCCACCTACAATGGAGAAGGGTTCCTTTCTCCCCACAACCC
>NW_022900921.1:39125387-39126369 GCF_012274545.1 Fukomys damarensis
TGAGGTAGCAGGTAGCTGAGTACATCTGGAGTTGTTTTTGTGTCTTCCAGTCTGTTCCACTGATCCTCAGGCCTATTTCTTTGCCAGTACCATGCTGTTTTTATCACAGTGGCTTTGTAGTATAGTTTTAAATTGGGAATTGTTATGCCTGGTGCCATGTGTCTGTTACCTAAAATGGCTTTTGCTATTCTAGGTCACTTATGGTTCCAAATGAATTTTTGGATTTTTTTTTCTAGTTCTGTGAAATAGAGTTGGAATTTCAACTGGCATTGCATTGAATGTATATAGCAGTTTTGGTAGTATGGCCATTTTCACTATGTTGATTCTTCCTACCCAGGAGCAGGGGATATCTTTCCATTTTTTTTATATCCTCTTCAATTTCTTTTTTCAGAGTGCTGTAGTTTTCAGTGTAGAGATCTTTTGTTTCTTTTGTTAGATTGATTCCTAGATACTTCATTTTTTTGGATGCTATTGTAAAAGGAATTTTTTCCCTTATTTCTCTTTCCGTCTGTCTGTTATTTGTGTATAAGAAGGCTATTGATTTTTGGGTATTCACCTTGTATCCAGATACTTTACTGAATCTGTCAATTAAGTGTAGAAGTGTTTTGGTGGAGTTTTTTGGATCTTCAATGTAGAGTATCATATCATCAGCAAATAATGATAGTTTAACTTCTTCCTTTCCTATCTTTATTGCTTTAATTTCTTTTTCTTGTCTAATTGCTGTGGCTAATATTTGCAGAACTATATTGAAGAGAAGTCATGATAGTGGGCATCTTTGTCTTGTTCCTGATTTTAACATGAAGGTTTTCAGTTTTTGGCCATTCAATATGATGTTGGCTGATGGTTTTTCATAAATAGCCTTTATTAAATTGAGGTATACACCATCTATTCCAATTTTTTGCAGGGTTTTTATCATGAATCGGTGTTGAATTGTATCAAATGCTTTTTCTGCATCTATTGAGAGCATCATATGATTTTTGTC
>NW_022900921.1:39126965-39127842 GCF_012274545.1 Fukomys damarensis
AATTGCATGGATCTGAGCCTTTTCTTTCCTTTTTTTGATAAGATTAGCTAAGGGTTTGTCGATTTTATTTATTCTTTCAAAAAACTAGCTCTTTGTTTCATTTATTTTTTGCATCCTTTTCTTAGTTTCAGTTGCATTGATTTCTGCTCGGATCTTTATAATTTCCTCTCTTGTTCGAGCTTTGGGTTTTTCTTGCTCTTGTTTTTCTGGGAGTTTAAGTTTCATCATTAAGTTGTTTATTTGAGCCTGCTCTGTTTTCCTAGTGTGGGCATTCTATGTTATGAATTTTCCCCGTAGAACTGCTTTCATTGTGTCCCAAAGATTCCTGTATGTTGTATTGGCATTCTCATTTATTTGTAAAAACTGTCTAATTTCTTCTTTAATTTCCTCTGTAATCCATTGATTGTTTAGGAGAGTGTTGTTCAGTTTCCATGTGCTTGTGAAGTTTCTATAGTTTCTTGTGCTATTGATCTCCTGTTTGATTGCACTATGATCTGATAATATACAGGGGATGGCTTCAATTTTTTTGCATTTATTTAGACCTGTTCTGCCCGAGTATGTGTTCTATTTTGGAGAATGATCCGTGTGTAGCGAAAAAGAATGTATATTCTGATTTTTGGGGGTGGAATACTCTATAAACATCTATTAAGTCCATGTGTTCCAAAGCTTGGTTCAGTTCTATTATTTCATTGCTGATTTTCTGCCTAGATGATCTGTCAACTTGTGATAGTGGGGTATTTAAATCCCTTGTTACAATTGTATTAGTGCTTATTTGGTTTTTCATGTTACTTAATATTTGTTTTATATAGTTGGGGGCATTTATATTTGGTGCATATATGTTTATGATTGTCAGCTCTTCCTCTTGAATTGTTCCCTT
>NW_022900921.1:39128661-39152781 GCF_012274545.1 Fukomys damarensis
TCTAGGAGTTGTTGGATTGATTTCTCATGATCCCTTACTGTTCTTAAGAGACCTCTTTTTTCACGGTCACTGACTGCTATCCTATCTTCTATATCTGAAATTCTATCTTCGCAATCTTTTATTCTGTTGCGTACACTTTCAAAAGAGTTTTTAATCTCCTGGATATCTGTTTGAATCTGTTTTATGGATTCCATTTCTTTCCTCTGTTGGGCATTCATTGTTTGCATTTCTTTCTTATGCTGAGTGTTCATGGCTTCTATCATAGTCTAGAGCTCATCTATTTTTTTGTCAGTTTCAACTCTAGAGTCTCAGATCATGACTTCCATTTTGCTCATCATCTGTCTGGTCAACTGGGAAATTATTTCTGATTTGAATTTTTGTAGAGCCTGATTGATCTGTTTTGTTACCTCCTGTGCTATGGGTCCAGGGAGTCCTGTTGGTTCACTATCAGACTTTTCATCCTCATTTGTCCTACTATTTGCCATTGGTGAACTGGAAATCTGTTTTTGTGTCTTTCTTAAGTGTTTTCTCATTTTTATTTTTATTGTTGGGTTGTCCTTCTTTAATTTCTGGGTATTACTTAAATCTTCCTAATATAGTTGCGTTTTAGCTTTTGAGTTTCTAATGACTCATAGACATCCTCATTTTCATAATATCAGAGAAAACAACTCTTTAAATCAATCACAACCCTTTATCTCAATTGATACATTCAGCAGCCCAATAGGATCAGGCACAGCTTGCAAACCGACCACTTGTGGTAGCCATTAATGTATCACCTTTAACTCATGTGAATTAAATTAATTTCAAGAAGCATCCCATAGTATTTTTGCAGTGAATATGCTTTTCAATATAGCATCTTTACCATTTGGGATGGGGGTTAGACTTAGAACGAGAGGATTAGATAAGTGAAAGAATTAGAGCAGGTTTGAAGTGAATCCAGAGGTTGTAGAATTTCCTTACTATCTTTCCAAAGCTGTTAACTTCAGGCGGGATAGAGAGAGTGCAGGAATAAGAACAAGAATATATCCCCTTAATTTGTTTTTCTGTTGGATTTCTGGAATCTTGATTATTATATGTCTAAGTGTAGATTTTTTTTTGATTGTGGCTATTTCCCTTGAAGGTACAGAGCCATGAGTGAGGTAAAATGACTGGAGAAAAGAACATAAAGAGAAATGCTCCCAAAAAAGAAAAAATAATAAAAGAAGAAGGCTGAGTTAGGGCAGGAGCCGGAATAAAAAGGGAGGTGAGGGACAATATGGTGGAGCAAGAGACTGAGTTGGAGAGAGAGGACAGAAAAAAGAAAGAAATTTTAGGGTGGAATGAGGAAAGGAAAAAGAGAGAGAGAAAAAAAGAATTTGAAGGGCCTCTTTCAGACTGTCTCTTTTCTCATATTATACCACATGTACAGCCATATGCAGAACCGAATCCCCTGGTCTCAGCTAGCCAATGGCAGTTCCCCATGACTGAGACTGAACACAGTCTACAAGGCCTAACTTGAGTTTCCCTACCCTCAGGGTTGAACTCCACTCAGTTCTATTACAGGTTTCCCCTGCCCTTTCTTTAAAGATGTTCAAAGTTGGGAGCTCAGAAAACTACCCTTCATGAGGGCCTATGCCTCTGCAGAGTTGGTCTAAGGACTGGCCCAATCAGGAGGTTTGAGAACGGGGATGGGGTCGTGAGTAACTTACTGGGTCTGTTGTCGCGCAGTCCGGGAGGTCGCGCACCCGCTGGGTGATCTCAGGCAGGCAGGCAGCTGAAGAACTGTAATCCCTGCTAC
This sequence comes from Fukomys damarensis, assembly GCF_012274545.1. Lineage (NCBI taxonomy): Eukaryota > Metazoa > Chordata > Mammalia > Rodentia > Bathyergidae > Fukomys > Fukomys damarensis. The sequence continues at coordinate 39,130,439 of NW_022900921.1, forward strand.
TCAGGAGGCTGAGGCAGAACTGCAAGTCCAAGGCCAGCCAGGGTAACTTAGTGAGACTCTGTCTGACTTCTGCATCCTGAGGTCCCACGAAGGTAGGTGTGCCGGTGAGCTGCGCTGGAGGAGAAGCCACAGTTGCCACCTGGGTGCTACAAAAACAGGCCCAGGGGGAGGGTGTAGAAATTTTTAAACAGAAGGTCTGAACGGAGGTCTCACAGGCTCTTGATAGAGAACCAGCACTCACAAAGCCTCGGGCGTGAAGCTGGGTGTGTCAATCTCTGATGTTTTAAATCTATTTGTAATTGATCCTTCAACACTGGTCACTATAATACCCTTCAGTAGGATTCTGATACTAACTTCTTGGCAGCTTATTCTCTGTATATAATTTTTGTGGGCCTTTGCAATTTGTCTGTTAATGATTTTACTTCAGGTTGGGTTCTTTTTGGAATACACATCTTCATAAATGGAAACCTCATATTCTTCTTGGTAGTCTCCATTACATGTGAGTAAAGCACTTATGCATTGTGTATTAATCTTGCAGTGTTGTTGAAAAGTAGCTAACATGTGCTTATGAATTGGTTCTGTAGTATTAAACTTAGATTTATGTATTTATGTAGAGTTGATTTGATAAAACTTTTCTATTACTTTTTGTTCCTTTGGCTGTGTAGCAGCCTTTCTGTACATTGAATTATTGTCTTGATTTCATCAGGATTTGGATACATGCAGATCATTTAATTTTAATTTTAAGAATTTAATTTGATTTATATTGTAACCTTTCATAGTTTTTGAATAAATATAGCCTGCTTTCCCTAGGGGAAAAATATGAGGAAATATGGAAAAGCTGTTTATCATTAAAAGAATCCCTAGGTTTTGAAGATAGATATAGGTATAAATGCAGTTACAGTGATATCACAGGATCACAGTTTCTCAAGAAATTCCTATTAAAATATTCACAAATTTTCTATGTTCTATATTTCTTAAGTTTCTATTTAAAATCATATCTATGTAAGACCTAGTGCTTTCCTTCACTCCATGGAGCTTGAACAGCCCGAAGACCTCCAAGATGCTGGGCCCACAGCCCAGCAAGTGCTCCAGGGGCTCGACAGAGGAATGAGAATCACCAGGAAAGGAACACACCAATAAGCAGACCTTTATTAGTCTGGCCAGATGGCACTCCCAGAGCCAAATAGCTCAGAGAGGCACTAGCTCAGGGGCTGAGGTACTTTTTATAGGTACTTTTTAAAAAAAAAAAAGTTCAAACATACATCAGGCCATTCACAGAACTGCCAGGGGATAAGATTCCAAACACACTGCTTATTGTATGCAGGAAATGTTTTATGGTCACCTTTTGTCATACCATTTGTCCCTGGGTGGGCTGTTGACCAAGTTAGCAATTAGCATATGAAGGTGTGTTTGTAGTTTGAGCAGCTCTTTCTTGATGTTTGATAAGGAGAGGGGGAAGCACAGTCTCTGGCCTATTAGCAGGCCAGCATGGAGTCACTTTAGCTCAGTCAGGTCCCACATCTAAGTTAATTTCATTTATTTTTATATGTATAGTTTCCCTGCTACAAACTATTAACTATTAATTTTATGTTTTTTGTGTCATTTTATTCAATCATACAAAATTTCTTTTAGAAATAATTTAGCCACTGTGTGCCTCTCTGTGGCAGCTCTGTGCTGCTCCCTGCCTCACAGGTGCAAGGTCCCAAGTTCTATCCCTAGTACCAAAAAAAAAAAAAATCATTCAGCACTTATGAAGTGACTGGAAACTGTATTGAATTCAGATCCAAATAAACATATCATCATTATATTAATGCCAATATACTGAAATAATCAGGGTTTTTAGTAGGGATAATACAATTTTTAAATTTATTTTTTCAATAATTGAAAATAACATAAAATGTTTTCCTTTGAAGAGCACTTAAAATGCTTGATGAACAATCATGTAAATAATATAACAGTTAAAACATCAATTTTAGTTTTCAAAATCAACAGTAAATTAGGCTCTTTCTTAATTTAATGAAATAAACTAGAGATGTCCTCCATATTGCTTAATTAAACTATAAACTGAAACCTTAAATAATAAATTTCTTCCAAGGAAATATATTGCCTTTGTTTTTAAACATCACTGAAATGTAGCTAGGAATTCAGCAGAAAACCATGGCCAGATATTCCTATTTTCTTTCCCAGAAATTAGTTTTCCTTTAATGATGCATTTACTATGATCCTAGTCCTCTCCAAATGCAATCTCTGCACAGATCAAATAATAATTCTATGGAAGATATAAGTCTAGGTCAGTGAATTAATAGTCTCTGTAGTACTAAATATTTCTACCTGCAATTCATGAAAGAATTCAAATATAGAAAAGGAAAGAAAAGAGAAGATGAAGTTCTGAAATATTTTGTCAAATGGAAGAAAGGAGAGAGCAATTGCATTTTGTCTCAGAAGCTTTCTTTAATAGTGTTGTAGTTTGATGGTTTATGCAGTTTGTATGAGTTCCAAAGCAATTAAATCATCACAGGCATCATTAAGTTTGCAAATTATTCTTTTCTACCAGAGGTTTAAATCTTCTTGTTTCAACAGTTGAAGGGTTCAATTAAAGAGCATAAAAAATTGTTTCTTTGCAACATATTCATGACAACAGAAAAATTTATGAGAAAGCTTCTTTGGTGCCTGTTCAAAATATCTATGAATTTCAGACTTGGTGAAGAAGTAGTAAACATTGGAGGAATGGGTGCTTTGCAGTAGTGTGTGTAGAAGGAGGCTGAATTTACTGATATCTCATGTCAAACAATCTTCCTTTGTTTTGCTAACTACAGAATTTAATATATTAATTAAATTAAACTTTATAGCAAATATCTTTTTATTTGTGACAGGGTTTTATTATGTAGTTCAGGTTCTACTTGAATTAATTATATAGCCCAGGCTGGCCTTGAACTCACAGAAATCCTCCTACTTCAGTTTTCCAAGAGCTCAAGCATGGGTGTGCTCGACCACATTCAGCTTTATATCAAATATATCAATCATTTTTCTAAATTTTGCATTGCATAAATCTACCCATAGTGCTGTAGTGTTTGATGCAAACTGTGTGAAAAAAAGCAAAGTATTGTCAAAACTTTACCTGTAAAAATTACAAGAGAAACAGTTGTGTTTACAAGTAATCCATACTTCTACAATAGAAAAAACAGTTATTGCTCTATTTACATATGGGCCACAATTTGCACTAATATGAAAAGGAAGTCTCTGTTTAGATAAGTATCTGGGTGTCTTCTTTAGAAAATCTGAAACAGTAAAATGAGGCACTAGATTTAAATTATTTTTATTTAGTCAAATAGATTTAGTATTACTCAGTTTTATTTATAAAAATCAATACAGTGTGTTTAAAATACAGATATTGGTGTTTGATTCTTCCGAATAAGAAACTCATAGCATCAATCATTAGTAAATGCATAAGACAAATATGCATCATTCATTAGTTCTAAATATTGTTACTATTCATGGAAAAGATAATTATTTGTGATTAAAGCTTAAATAATGCCTAATGTTATACATGGTTTTTTAAATTAAGTTTATTGGTACAAGTTAGGCATACAGCACAGTTACATCAGTCATTGGGATCTTGTACCTTTACATAATGTACTTTGGTTCTTATTTTTTCCCCATTCTCTGGCCCTCTCTTCACCCCCTCCACCCTACCTATTTACAAAAAACTTTGGTTCCATGTTTTCCCTTTTCTCATATTTTTTCTTTTTCCTTCTTACCTTTCCCCTACTCCTCCCACTTCCCCTACTTCTTTAGACCTTGTCTTCCTGCTACACAATATCAATTACATATTTTGATCCTTATTTACACTTCCAGATTTTCACACCAGAGAAACTACTCAGTATTTACACATGTGTCCTATTAATTTCATTTGAGTATGGCCTCAATGTGCATCCACATCCCTATAAATGTCTCTGCTTTATTTTTACATATAAATGTAACTATAATATATTTAGTCTTATTGATTTTGACAGTTTTTATAATCGCTAAATTAAATTGTATTAATAAAATTTTAAATGCTTAAATTTCATGCTTTATCACTTCTATAGAATGGAGGTGTGAAAAATATATTACCTAAACATACCTACATATCTGCCAAAAATTATATTCATGAAATGAAAAATACTGTTAATAAAACAAACTAAAGTATTAAGAGTTTTAAGATCAAATTTAAATTTAATCTGTACTTTTTTACACATAACATGTTACACAGTAGCACTGGCTATAATGGGATTCAATCATTTTTGTGCACATTAACTTTAATAGAAAAAAGCGAGTACATCTGTCTGATATTGTTTTTTATTTATTTTGATTTTGTTTTTGTTTCTTTTTTTTTCTTTTTCTTTTTTTTTTTTCTTTTTTTTTTTTTTTTTTTTTTTTTTTTTTTTTTTTTTTTTTTTTTTGTACCAGGGATGGAACGTGGGACCTTGTGCTTCTGAGGCAGGTGGTGGAACCACTGAGCTAAATCCCCAGCCCTTGATATTCTTTTTTAATACAGAAGTTTTCCTTTTTTGTTATACTTCTACAAATTGTCATCATTAGAAAGAAAAACCACCCCAATAATCATTGCACAGTATTAGAATAAGTGGTTCTATTGTGTAGTGGAGGAGGCATGGGACAGAATAGGCCAAAGAGGTCTGTGTCCTGCACCTGGAGACTCAGTTCATGAACCTCTGTATATGATATCTAAGAATAGCCTTGGAGGACATGTATATTTTTATATCTACTTTTCATAGTAATCTCTTCTCAAGTTACACTAAAATGATGAAAAGAAAATCTGGGTTTTTTTTTCTGGTCTTCCTATAAAAAAGAACAAAATGGGGACTAAATTGAATCAAAATTATAATTCAAATAATGCATTAAAATGATATCATTCCTTGAAGCTGTGGAACTATATGTGCATAGATATTGGCTCACCACAAAGATTACAGTCTTGGATAATGTAGTCATCAGAAACAATATTAATCAGAGGAAAGGGAAATGCCATTGTTGCATTATAAAAAGGTTAATAAGATCAAATTAAGAAATTTAAAGTACCATTTCTCAAATTGATCTCTAAGAAGTATTTATTTATTTTTAGTTTATTACTACATGTGCATAGTGCATAAAGTTTACCTTTCTTTCTTTCTTTGTGTGTGTGTGTGTGTGTGTGTTTGTGGTACCAGGGATCAAACTCAGGACCTTGCACTTGCTTGAAAGGTAGGTGCAGAACCACTGAGATAAATCTCCAGCCCATAAAGTTCATATTCCTTTGGGAAGTTAATAAATGTATGTGACACATTTTAAGTGCCCTTTCCCTTCCCTCCTTCTCCCATCCCCAGCCCCCTTCTTTTTTTGCTACATTTGCAATACACAGTGTTTACATTCCTTGTGTGTACATTCTATCCACATAATATTTTCCAAAACTTTTGTTCCATTACTTATTCTTTCACCCCTCCTGCTACCTCCATCTTGATCTTCTTCCTCACTGAGAACAGTCCATTTCCCTACTTCCTATTAATCTTTTATTTAGAAAAGATATTTGGGGTAAAATAATAAAATATCTAAGAAAATATTAATTGAAGAGCCATGAAAATAAATTCACGAAACTTTATGCAATGAACATCTGTAAATTTCATTTTATTATCATTAAAACATCTTCAAAAAAATCTTCATCTACATACCAATTTGTAGGATTAAGAAATAAGATTAATATTGAGAAGTTATTTTCAATATATACAATTTACAAAAGACTCATATATGATAGGTATATATGTGTTTTTATGTACATATTTCTTCCAATCCTTAATATAGACATTCTACTAACATCTCATCAGAATGCCTATTATTGGACAGTTAATATCAAGTACTGAGGGAAGATATAAAAGTATTAATTATTTTCTTTACAAGACTGGTAAATTGTTATCATCACTCTAGATAACTGATGATATCTACTAAAGTTAAATATGCACATTATTTATGACCCAGCAGTTTTACCGTGGGAATTATTTCCAACAAAAATACATTAACATACTAACCAAAGAATATAGAAACATTTTAACAACTAAAAGTTTTCAATTCTTTGAAATGTGCTTAGATTATATAATTTTAATCTTCCAAATGAATAAATTAGTATATGTTCATAATAGCTCATGTAAAGCCAAACTGGAAAAATTAGTGAATCAGAAAGAAAATTACAAGCTACTGTCCCTCATGAACTTAAGCACAAAATCCTAAATAAAATGTATTAAATAAAAGGGCATAACACTGAGTTACAATAAACCATTGCATATTTTTCTACTAAATATTTGTACTTAATAGCATAATGTTTACCAACTAGGTATGATGAATAACAAGGTGTGTAAATGTGTGCAGCATCACAGGGGGTCTAAACACACTCACAAAAGTTTTCTGCTATAAAAACATGTATTTCATCATAATGAAATGTCACTGTGACTCACAGTACCTGCACCTGGAGAAAGAAAAAAACACATCTGTGCATTAACCCTCTTGATATAAATAGCATAAATAGCAAGGTGTGTACAGAAGCTCCAAAGCAGCAACAGGATTTACTCATGAAATTTTCATTGCTAAATTTTTGTACATTTAGAATTTTTTAAGTTTTCTTTTGATTTTTCTGGCATAATCAGCCCAATAGAATATAATGGCATATGAAAAACAAGATTTGCAATTTTAGAGAAGGTCCAGTAAATCATCAGATTACTCATACATGGATGATGAAGATGATAATGGCTTTGACATTGCCAGGTGAGTCAAAGTTCCTATGACATGAAACAGAGCAAGAATTTTCTAATACAAACATGAAATGCAGAATTCCTTGATTCAGATGATGAAGAAATCAGTAATGTGAGTACATATTTGACTAGTGAAAATGTTACAAAGTGGTCACACAACCAGACAGAATTATCCAATGTTAGAGCTAGGTCCAAAAAAATAGCAAGGATGTTGGCAGAGGTAAAACCTATTGGACAGAATACCAGGACTGCAATTCAATGTTGGAAATTATAACAGACAAAATGCTACAAGATGTTGTGAAATATACAAAGGCTGAAATACAAGTAAAACATTCTTTATGCACCAATAGCCATATTCAAATATGTATTGATTATGATGTATTATTACATGTATTTATATATTTATTAACTAGCTGAACTGAAAACATTCACAGTTCTGCTGTAGTTAGCAGGGATTTCTTATAGTAATCATAGAAATGTAAAAGACTCATGGAAAAGAGATAGGTCAAACTGTGGCATAAAATTTTATGCCCATTAGAGGCAAAGACTTACTATGCTTTCAACTTTCCTAAACCTCATCCACCAGGTTCTTATTCATATAGTAATAGGCCAGATAGTTTTGTGAACAGACTTGTTGCTCACATCCTCCAAAATAATCAAAATGTGACATTCAATAATTGTTTTACCACTTTCTAATCTATGTTACATTTGCTAATAGAGCACAAGTTGACCAACATAGGAATTGTATGCAGGAACAAAGCAGAAACTCCAAATGAGATGTTGCAATTTCCACACAGAAAATTGTATAGTATGATCTTTGGATTTCAGAAAGATTCACATTGGCTTCATATATGGCAAAGAGAAACAAACTGGCACTGCTGATGTCAACACTGTATGTGATGGAAATGTTGACAGGAAAACATTGACAAAATGGAAGCCTGAGATAGAATATTCTACAACAAAACCAAAACTTGAGTCGATGCTGCTGAGTTATATGCAGCAACTATGATATCACTCCAAAAATCAAAGGGTTTTCCAATGGTTTTGTTTTACTTGATCCTAAACATGTATGGCATAAATAGATAGTTTACAAAGAAAAAAAACTTATGTAGAATACCCTGGAGAAATTTTCTTAGATTGAAACTCATAAGAGATCATTCACAGCAGAGGAAAACCAAAACGTTTCTGCCCAGTGAACCACACACACATATGCACATTGTGGAACACACTGGTGAGCTACAGGTGAATAGGCAGGTATAACATCCCAAAGAACTACTACAATAGAAAAACCAAAATGATGTTAACAATAACCTACAAAAAACAACAGAAAAATAAAACTCACATGTTATCAGTATAAGAGGCACTTGTATATGGAGCATGCAAAAGTGAAGACTGCCTAAGATGTAACAGTTGAAGCAAAGATTATTTCTCCAGTAGACTTTGTATTTTCATTTTTGATGTTATCTTTTAGATTTTTTTAACAAGTATGCCGCTGATGTGAAAATGTTGATGTCTATACTAAGCACTCATTACATATTTAATATTTTATTTTATTGATATCTTATTTTCCTGCTAAGTGCACATTGTACTGTACAGTAAGAAACTCCTGACAAAACAGGAAGAGTTCTGCCACATAGGAAATGAAGCTAAGAATATGTGGTCTAAGTGTAAGAGAGCTATATTCATGGAATGTACAGTTGTCACATGTGAGGAATGGCTTGGGTGTTATGATTCAAGTAAAGCATTATCTTTGCTGTAGAACTCTATTGGTTTTTTTCATTGTAGTTCATATAAGAATTTATTTCTGTGGTTATCTTTTAAGTTTTGTAAGCAAGTATTCAGCTGATGTGAAAATGATGTTTATTCTAAATGCACCACACATACTAATAATTTTATAGTTTATTTTATTGACATTTTATGTTTCTGTTAACTACACATTGTGTAATATAATAGGAACCTCCCAAGAAAAGAGCATGGCCAGAGAGATGTCGAGTATATCCTATAAAAAGTCCAGGAAAAAAAAAAAAAACATATGCTGTCAAAGTAAGTGATATGTGTACATGAAATGTGCTGATGTGATCTGTAAAGAATGCCTTCGGTGTGATAATTGAAGTGAAGATTTATTTTGTAGAGTACTATTTCATTGTAATTCATATAGGAATTTCTTTTTTTATTTTGTACATAGAAAAAGGGTTGATGTTAAAAATTCTGATGTTTTTTATGAGCACTCAATAAATACTAAAAATTCAGTATGTTATTTTTTCCTTTTAAGTATCTATTGTTTAAAAAATAAAACTCCTAAAATTAAAATTAATAATTCATCAATAGAAATATTCTAAATAATAAGCATTGGTATTAGACACCCAAGTTTCTGAAGCTTTATGAAAAAATTTATGTTATGTTCCTCATTAATTCTAGCAATATTGAAAAAAGTATTACACATTACAATCATCATGTTTATTCCAATTATTCAGTAATGATCCTCTGTTCAGAAATTAATCAATGTAAATTATCATATCAAGCCACTAAAGAACTAAAATTATGTGATTATAATAATTGGGTTAGAAAATGGAATATCCATTCCTGCAATCATGTGACCAAGTTAAGAATAGTGGAGCACTAGTTTAATTTAGTAAAGGACAACCCAAAAACCTGCATTTAATTTTTTAAAATCAAAATTAATTGTGAGATATTTGATATTTTTCCTTTTCTTAAGATTATTAAGAAATGCCTCAGCTCAGAATGAGTCTGGAAGTTTAGCCAGCACAGTAAATTTAGCAAAAGAAACTTACTATATCTACATAGAAAAGAAAGAAACAGATTGCCATTTTGCGGATAGTATGATGATCAATATAGATAGTATAAAGTAAGCTATAAAATAACCTAGAAATAGAGAATTCACCAAGTTCAAAGACTATAGAATCAACAAATAGATCACATTTTACAGTACTAGCTCATTGAAGCAGAAGTTACAAGCACAATGTGATTTACATTTTGTTCTGAAACAATAAAAAAATAATAGGTACAGTATGCCTATGGCAGAAAGTACAAAAGTACAAAAGTGGTGGTAAAATGACATTTTGAAAAGATGTAAGTAAGTACAGAAAAACACCGTATTCATAAATTGAAAAAGTTAATATAATCAAGATGTCAGTGCTGGATAATTTGAGCATAGGTTTTATGCAATCTCTATTTAAATGCTATCATACTTTGTATGCTTTTTATTTTTGGTATATATGACAAGCTATAGATAAGAAAACACAAGACTTCAGAAATTATTCTGAAAGGCATGAAGTATAAATGGAAAAATTGTAAATCAAAATACATACAAAATGTGCTCATTCAAAACCTTGTGAAGAAGATAAAGAAGCTACAAACTGGGAGAAAATATCAAAAATTCATATCTCACAAAAGAGTTTTTATTCAGACTATATTAAAAAACAAATATAATGGTGAAAAATTATAATTCAACTAAAAAGTGAACAAAAGCTATAGCTTTTTCCATGAAAAAGACTGATGGCAAATAATTGCATGAAAAAGTTCGACATTATTAGCTATTAAGAAAATTTTATGCTGTAATGATAACAAAACTATCTAAAGAATGACTTAAATTTTGTAAAAATGCCCTTTCTATGTAATTGAGGAATTTAGCTCCTATTCACTCATCCAAAAGAAATAAAAACTAATATTCACACAAAAATAGATACTTGAATATTTATAGAAACTCTTCATCACAACACTAGAAACAATCCAATTGTCCTTCAATATATGGATTTTTAAATAAATGGTGATATATATCTACTATTGAATACTACTTAAAAATAAAAAGGAGCAGAGGTCAGAGATTTCACTCAGTGGCTCTGCCACTGCCTTGCAAGTACAAGGTCCTGAGTTCAATTCCTGGGACCAAATACAAATTTTAAAATTAAATAAATAAATAAAAAGGAACATAACTAGTAATACACAAAATAACCTAGAAGAATCTTCAGGGAATTGCACAGAATAAAATAAATGTATCTTTCAAAGTACACATGGCATGATTACATTTATGTAATATTCTTGAAGTGATAAAATTATGGAGTTACTAAGTTAACTGTTACAAGAGTTAGGGATTGTTTCCAAGTTTTAGCTATTACAAACTGTGCTGCTATAAACATGGGTGTGCATATATCACTGTGATATGATTCTTTTAGCTCTTTTGGAAAGATGCCCAGCAGAGGGATGGCTGGGTCAAATGGAACCTCTAGTCCCAGTTCTCTGAGGTATCTCCATATTGATTTCCATAATGGTTGTACCAGTCTGTACTCCCACCAACAATGGAGAAGGGTTCCTTTCTCCCCACAACCCCTCCAACATTTGCTATTGTTTGATTTCTTGATTGCAGCCATTCTTTGTGGGGTGAAGTGGAATCTGAGCATTGTTTTCATCTGTGTCTGTTGAATGACCAGTGTTGTGGAACATTTTTTCATATACTTACTTGCTGCTTTTATTTCTTTGTCTGTGAAATGTCTGTTCATTTCAGATGCCCATTTTAGAATTGAGTCTTTATATTTGGGGGGGCTGATTGTTTTGAGTTCTTTATATATTCTAGATAATAGTCCTTTGTCTGAGGAACAGCTTGTAAAATATTTTTCCTACATTGTAGGTTGTCTCTTAGTTCTGTTGATGGTTTCTTTTGCAGTGCAGAAGCTTTTTAATAAGATGAGATCCCAGTTGTTAATTCTTTCTGCTAGTTCCCTTGCTACTGAGGATTTGTTCATAATGTCTTTTCCTATGCCAATGTCTTCCAGAGTTCTGCTTAACTTATCTTCTAGCAAGTTTAGTGTTTCTGTTTTAATATTTAGATCTTTCATCCACTTGGGTTTTAATTTAGTGCATGGTGAAAATAAGGGTCCCATTTTAATCTTTGGCAGGTTGAAATCCAGTTTTCCCAACACCATTTATTGAAGAGCTATCTAAAACTTGGAAACAGCACTTTTGCCCATCAGTTGGAGACTGGATAAAGAAGATGTGGTTTTCCTATAAAATGGAATATTACTCAGCCATAAAGAATGAGAAATTAGATTCATTCATAGGAAAATGGATACATATTGAGGATATACTCCTAAGTGAAATAAATAAGTCACACATGTGTAAATACCAAATAGTTTCTCTGGTGTGAATAAACTGCAATAGTACATAAAATCTAATGAAATAACTGACTTTGTGAAATGGGAAGCAAGGGGCTAAAGATGTAGGGAAGGTGGAATGGGTATGGGAAGGGTAATAAGGGAAAAGAAAAAAATATGAGAAAATGAAAAGATGGAAATAAAGTGTTTGCAAATGGGGAGGGGAGGAGGGGGTGAAGGGAGGGCAGGGACAAGGGGAGAAAATGAGAACCAAGACCTGTCATGTAGAGGTATAAGATCCCAACAATGAATGTAACTGCACTGAATCCCTAAAATGTACCAATAAATTCAATTATTTAATAAAAAAAAAGTTAGGGATTGGAGAGTGGAAGACAATGCTGTGAAAGTGAATGTAGTCATGAATCGGATATCAAAACATAAAGTTCTTCATGAGGTTGGAACTGTTTTGTATATTATCCTTAGTGATAGTTACATATATATTGATATTTATGTAATATTCTTGAAGTGATAAAATAGTTGAGTTACTAAGTTAACCATGTATGAGACTTAGAGATTAGAGTGTAGAAGACAATGCTATGAAAAGTGAATGTAGCCTTAAGAGGATATCAAAGCACTAAGTTCTCCTTGAGTTTGGAGCTGTATTGTATATTATCATTAGTGTTAGTTACATATATATTGATATGGAATACAATTATATAAATTAAATACACAAATGCACATAAAATATTAAATATTAATGAGGTCAATAAATTTAGCAAATACAGTTAACCTTTGAGTTACAACCAGTCTGACATGCAAACAACTTGGATTATGATTGTTTCTATTCTGATATTTATTTATTTATTTTCTCATTGAGTTTATTGGTACATTTTAGGTACATAGTACAGTTACATTCATCATTGGGCTCTTGTACCTTTACATGACAGGTCTTGGTTCTCATTTTTTTCCTATATCCCATTCTGATATTTAAATCCTTGATCTACTTTAGTTTAAATTAATTCTTCATCTTCATTGCCTTCAACCTCACAGCCAACTCCACTGCTTGATAATGCTTTATTCCCAATTTTTATATCTTCTTGCTTCAGCTTTGGTGAGAGATATTAATCTAGCTTCAACTTTTAGCATGTGGACAGCCAGTTCTCCCAGAAACATTTGCTAAAGAGGTTATCTTTCCTCAATCAAGATGATTTAGGCCCTTTATCAAGAACAGAGTGTGCCTGGAGTTTTTGCTGTATCTTCTATTCTGTTCCATTGATCCACGAGTCTTGTTTTTACCAATGCCATGCTATTTTCATCACTATAACTTTGTAGTATAAATTGAAATCTGGTATTGTGATGCTCCATGTCTTGCCTTTGTTGCCCAGAATTGCTTTTCCTGTTGTAGGTCTCTTTTGCCTCCATATAAAATTTAGGATTTCCTTCTCCAGTTCTGTAAGAAATGTTTTTGGTATTATTTGAATGGAATTGTGTTAAATCATATGACAGTTTTAGGAGTATGGTAATTTTGATTATATTGGTTCTGTGTATCCAGGAATAGGGGTTCTTTCCATTTTCTAATATTCTCTTTAAGCTCCTTTTTCAGAAAACTACAGTTTTTATGTAGAAGCTTTTCACTTCCCTGGTTCATTTAATTCCTAATTATTTCATTTTGCTTGGTGCTACTGTGAAAGTTATTGTTTCTCTAATTTCCTTCTCAGTGAGTTTGTCATTGGTGTACAGGAACACTTTTGGTTTTAGAGTGTTGACTTTATATCCTGCTACACTGCCAAATTTGGATATTACTTCTGGGAGAATTTGATGAAATTTTTTGAGGTCTTCTATGTAGAGGATCATGTACTCAGCAAATAGTGATAATTTAATTTATTCCTTTTCTATCCATATACATTTTATTTCTTTCTCTTGTCTTATTTCTCTAGTTAATGTTTTGAGAACTATATTAAACAGAGGAGGTGATAGCAGAATCCTTGTCTTGTTACTGATTTTTTTCCTGGCATGAGGGATCAAACTAAGGACTTTGCACTTGCAAGGCAGGAGTGGTACCACTGAACTAAATCCCATCCTTTGTTACTGAGTTGAGGAGAGCTTTCACCTTCTCTTCATTTAGTATGATGTTGGCTGTTGGTTTATCATATATGGCATCTGTCAGGTTGAGATAGGGATATTCTATTCTTATTTCTTCAGTGTTTTGATCATGAAGGAATGTTGGATTTTGTCAAATGCTTTTCTTCATTTATTGAGATGATCATCTGATTTTTTTCCTTGCTTCTATATAGCATATTATATCTATTAATTTACATATGTTTAAGAATCCCAGCATCCGTGGAATAAATCCTATTTGATACTGGTGTAGAATCTTTTTGTTGGCTTGCTGTACTTTATTTGTTAGCATTATTGAGTATTTTTGCCTCTATGTTCCTTAAAGAGCTTGGCCTATAGTTTTCTTGTTGTTGTTGTTATTGTTGTTGGGTCCTTTTCTGATTTTAGAATCAGGGTAATGTTTCCTTCCAGGAATGACTTTGAAAGCACTGCCAAAGGCTTTTTGGGAGTCCCTTTCAATTTCATTAAAGAATTTAAGGGGTACTGGCATTAGATCTTATCTAAAGTTATTGTAGAACTCAGCAGTGAATCCATCAGTACTTGGGCTTTTCTTAGTTGATGATTTTTCAATTAATTCTTTAACTAAACAGCCAATTTTACTGGATGATATTGCTTGTTCACAATTTTTATATCTTCTTGCTTCAGTTTTGGTAGTTCATATATATTTAGGAATTTATTTCCTCTGAATTTTCCATTTTATTAGAATACAGATTCTAGATTTCTGTTACCTTTTAAATCTCAGAATAATCCATTGTCATAGTCTATTGCAATATACATTGTGATATTCCTTTTTCATTTCTAACTGCATAGATTTGAGTCTTTTCTTATTTTGATAAAATTAACTAAGGGTTTGTCTATTTTATTCCATCTTTCAAAGGACAAACTTCAATTCATTGATTCTTTGTACTGTTCTTTAACTCTCAAGGCAGGCCACCAAATCACTGAGCTAAATCCCCAGCCCCTGTCCTGGTCTTTACAATTTTCTTCCTTATATTAGCTTTAGGTTGTGTTGTACTGATTTTTCTAGGACCTTGAGGTGCTTCATTAGATTATTTGAGCTTGCTCGCTTGCTTGTTTTCCTTCCTTCCTTCCTTCCTTCTTTCTTTCTTTCTTTCTTTGTATGGGGGATCAAATGCTGGTCCTTGTGCTTGTGAGACAGGCAGAGGCACCACTGAGCTAAATCCCTGGCTCATTTCTTTCTGATGTGAGAATTCACTGCTATGAAACTTCATCTTAGAATTGTTTTTATGGTATTCCATAGGTTCTGGTATGTTGTATTGTCATTATCATTTGATTGTAGAAACTGTACAAATTTTTCTTTAGTTTCATCTCTGACATTAAAAAGGGTATTGTTTAGTTTCCATAGCTTGTGTGGTTTCTTTTTCCATTTATTTTCAATTTATTTTATAGATGTATTATTTTAATGACTTAAAATATGTATTTCTAACCCAGATTTTTACACTAAATTTCATACTCATATATCCTGATTTTGTTTTGTTTTTTATTAAATTTGTTGGCACATTTTAGGTACACAGTACTGTTAAATTCATCATTAGGATCTTGTACCTTTACATGACTTATCTTAGTTCTTATTTCTTTCCCACCCCCGGCCCTCCCTTCATTCCCCCCCCACTCTTCCCTGTTTACAAAGACATTGTTTCCATGTTTTTCCTTTTCACATTTTTTTCAAATTTCATTGCACTATTATTTGATAAAATACATGAGATAACTTTTTTCATTTAGTTTATTGGTACTTCTTAAGTATACAGTACAGTTACATTTATCGTTGGGATCTTGTACCTTTACATGACAGATCTTGGTTCTCATTTTTTCCCCATACCCCTGCCCTTCCTTCACCCCCCCCTTGCATGAGATAATTTTGATTTTACATTGTGTAAGCATACTTTATTGTCTACTATGTGGTCTATTTGGGGGAAAGTCCCACATGCTGCTGAAAAGAAAGTGTATTATATTGTTGTATGAAACACTCCATATATATCCATTTGTTAAAGGCTTGGTTCAATTCTGATGTTTCTTTGTTAATTTTTTGTCTAGTTGATGTGTCCATTTGTCACAGTAGGGTATTTAGGTCCTCCATTACTATTGCATTGGTGTTTATCTGATTTTTCATGTCAATCAGTGTTTGTTTTATGAAGTTGGATGTGGCAGTAGTTGGAGTGCATGTGTTCATATTTATTAACTCTTACTGTTGAAATGCTTCCTTAGCTAATAGGTAGTGACCTTTATCATCTCTTTTGAGAGGTCTTAGCCTGAAATACACTTTTCCTGAAACTAGGATAGCAACTTCTGCTTTTTCCTGGGTTCCCATTGGATGCAACATTGTTTTCCATTGTTTGATTTTTGAATTAGATGGGTTATGGTGGATTTTAGATCATCACACTTCACATTAAGACCAACCCTCCTGAATTAATGATGGCAGATTCTAATAAAGATGTAGTGAAGCAGAAATATTAAATCCTCAAAAAGTTAAGCTTTTAAATGCTTGCTTTCAATCTTCCAAGCATTAGGAAATAATTTAATGTGGAAAGAAGGAAGAAAAGCTTTTGCCTCTAATATTCTGTTTCCCCAAATTCTTTTGTCCACATCATTTAGCTACAATGCCTACCTTTAAATGCTGTATTCTCTCTCTCTCTCTCTCTCTCTCTCTCTCTCTCTCTCTCATCCTTTTTTCTACATATTGTATCAGTTTTGTAAAACTAAACACCAGATGCAGATTTAATGGATATTTTACATGTTTATGGTAACTTGGCACTAATATGACATGCTGAATACTTCTCATGAGGCAATCAGATGCAAAACATTACTTGAAATATTTAATGTATAGTCAGTCTTAAAAATAAACTGAAGGACCAGAGATTTAGCTCATGGCACTGCTGCTATCTCACAAACAGAAGGTCCTCAGTTTGATCCCCAGTACCAAACAACAAACAAACAAATAAAAAACTGAAGGAAGAATGAAAGTAGAAATGGTTTTAGATTTTTTAAATAGTTATTTGTAATTGAGTTATTTGGAAAATAAAATCCTTCTTTCCTTCAAATATTAGCATCAAGTCTATTTATTATACTTTACTGAGATATTCTTTAGGAAATTGGAGAAATTATAGCCCCTGCCAGATTTTGCTTGCTTTCCCCCTCTTATTTGTTTACACAAGGTTTGTACAATGTCTGTCATGTTCTCCCATGTGTGAGTATGAATCAGTCTGGGACAGATTTCTGCATGTAACTGATCATGTTGCATAATAAAATATTTTTGTAGAAGAGATAATAAACTTCAACAATGATTAATACTTTTTATTCCATTTTATTTCTAGCAGAATCTGGCTCATTTTTCTATTAAAATGTCAAATATTCTATCTAAACACATAGCATATTAATGATCAGGTTTCTAAATGTTGCATATCCATGTTATGCATAAATAGGAGGATAATTTCATTTCAAAATGTATTAACTTAAATTTTTAAATTCTTACTTTAGGCCATATATAGATCACCAGCATTAAGTAGGCAATGATTTTACATAGGCCATTTCTCTAGATGCATCTCATTTTCTTGGATGTCAGTATATTAAATAAATTTTCCTTTTATTGTTTTTTTCATATTTTTCATACTGAACACATCTTAGGTGAAGATTTGGGGAATTAGATAACTTTAGAGCAGTGAAAATTTTAAAAATTCATGCAAAATAGCTAATCACTGAGTAGTATGCCTTTCTATTCCTTTACTAATTTTGATTAAAATTCTGAACACTACCATTCATTTGTTGCTAGAGATTTTCCTTCTTTACATAAAATATATTCATATTTTCTTATACTTCCTACATGTCTGTATTACATCATGAGTCATTGATCTCAGTCAACATTCTTTATTAATCACTGTAAGGCATGACGATAAAATCCTTAGCTAAGGCAAAACTACCCAGACTAATCTAGGTACTTATCTGAACAAGCATTTCCCTCACTGTCAGCATGTTGTAAGTTTCTTTTAGAACAAATAGAAAATCACTAAGTTTAGTTATATTTTTTTGTAAATAGGTAATTCAACATGAGTGTATTAAGATAGACTATTAACAGAATTATGTCAATCAGAAGGTCATTTGTATAAGATGCTAAAATACTATGCCAGTCCAGAAAGGTTGGAAGGTCTTTTAAATTTTTGATTTATATGTTTTTATGATCTATCATATCAAATATAATGAAACATTTTCAGAAGGAATGGTGGTGATTTTAAAAGATTTGATACAATTTGTAATCTGGATTTGGATCAATAGTAAGCATTTCTAAACTCCATGGACTCCATAGCAATCATATTCCCCAATGGGATATCTCAACAATAGGGGTGCTACTATACCAGAAAATATTTTCCCTGACTCTGTGCATTCTGTAAATATTAAGACAATCAAGAAGTGGATTATTAATTCCATTCTCCAGGAATTAACATAAAAATGAGAAAAATGGAAACAAAGTATTTGTAGATAGGGAGGGAGGGAAGGACTGAAGGAAGGATAGGGGCATGGGGAAAATATAAGAACCAAGACTGATTTTGTAAAGGTACAAATTTCCAACAATGAAGGTCATTATATTGTATACCTTAAATATATCAATAAAATTAATTTAAAAAGAAATGGAATAAGAAATTCAGTCATTATTTGCAATTAGGTGGTTAATCTAGTATTGAAAAGTCTATGATAATATATTGAAATACTGCTGTACCTCAACACTGTGCACATCTTCCATTTATGCATTCTTACTGTCACAATTCTTTTACATAGTGGGAATGAAATATCTCAGGCTTATTTTGAATCCTTTCTTCCTCAAACACTTTTTAAGGATCATCATTTAGTGGTTATATATAGTAACATCAAGTAAGATAAATAAAGATAAGTATAATAAAATTAAAGCAAAGTACCAAGTGGATCAGACAAGTGGTATATAATTATACATAGATGCAAATACCAATTAATGTAAAATAGGTGCTGCTGTCTAAAGTTGAGGTTTTCTGTATTATTTTAAAACACCCAATAACAAAGCCTGAAAGCATATACCTATATTCTCAGTACAACCTGGGTAATTTAGCAAGGATCCATCTCAAAATTAATAATATAAAAAGGATTGATAATGTAGCTTAGAGTGAAGGTACTGAGTTTGAGTCCCACTAAAAGAAAAACTAAATAAATAAAAGCAACATATTTTTCTGTTATCCCAACTCTTAATCCAACCATTTTTAGAACTATCTTGCCTGTAATATAAAACAGTATTTATGTCACTACTTTTCTTTTTCCTCATTGAGTTTATTGGTACATGTTAGGCATACTGTACAGTTACATTCATCACTGGGATCTTGTACATTTACATGACAGGTCTTGGTACTCATTTTTTCCCCATATCCCTGCCCTCCCTTCACCACCTCCTTCCTTCTGTATTTACAAATATATTATTTCCACTTTTTCATTTTCTCATATTTTTTCCATTATTTCCTTTCCCCTACCCTTGCCATTTCCCCTACACCTTTAGCCCTTTTTGTTCTATTTCACATTGTCAATTATATCATTAGGATCTTATTTACAATTTTAGTTTTTCACACCAGAGAAACTATTCGGTATTTATACATGTGTGACATTTCTTTCACTTAAGAGTATATCCTCAATATGCATCCATTTTCCTATGAATGACTCGAATTTCTCATTCTTTATGGCTCAGTAATATTCCATTTTATAGAAAAACCACATCTTCTTTATCCAGGCTCCAACTGATGGGCAAATGGGCTGTTTCAAAGTTTTAGCTATTACAAACCATATTTCTATAAACATGGGTACACATATATCACTGTGATATGACACTTTTAATTCTTTTGGAAAGATACCCAGCAGAGGGATGGTTGGGTCAAATGGAACCTCTAATCCTAGTTCTTTGAAATATCTCAACAACATTTGCTATTGGTTGATTCTTTTTGTGGTGAGGTGGAATCTCAGTGTTTTCATTTGCATCTCTCAAATGACCAGTGATATGGAACATTTTTTCATATATTTATTTGATGCTTTTACTTCTTTTTCGAGAAATGTCTGTTCATTTCAGGTGCCCATTTTTAATTGATAAACCCTTAGCCAATCTTTCCAAAAAAGGAAAGAAAAGGCTCAGGTCCATGCAATTAGGAATGAAAAAGTTGAAGTCACAACAGATTCAGCAGAAATCCAGAGGATCATCAGTACCTACTTTGAGAACCGGTACTCTAATAAAATGGAACACACAGAAGAAATGGACAGATTTCTAGATACTTATTAATTACCAAAGTTTAATGAAGAAGGCAAAAAAATTATAAACACCCAAGTTACAATCAGTGAAATTGAAAATGTAATTAAAAGTTTACCAATGAGAAAAGCCCAGGTCCTGTTGGATTCACCATTGAATCTTACAAGACATTTAAAGAAGAACTATTGGCATTATTCTTTAAACTTTTCAGTTACATTGAATGGGAAGCAATACTTCCAAATTCATTCCTGGAATCAAGTGTTACTTTGATTCCAAAACCAGGGAAAGACCCAACTAAAAAAGAGAACTACAGGTATATCTCCTTAATGAATATAGATACAAAAATTCTTAATAAGATACTGGCAACCAGAATACAGAGGGTTATCAAGAAGATCATACACCCTCACCAAGTTGGATTTATTCTATGAATGCAAGGATGGTTCAACTACATAAATAATTAAATGTAATACACTATATTAACAGAGTCAAGGACAAAAACCATATGATCATCTCAATAAATGCAGAAAAGGCATTTGAAAAAATTCCACACCCATTCATGATAAAAAGAAAACCTGCAGTCTCTTCACCTGCCTGCCTGCCTGAGATCATCCTGCAGGTGTGCGACCTCCCAGACTGCATGCCATCAGACCCAGCAAGGACTCAAGGACCCCGGAGGGGGTCTCTTCACCTGCCTGCCTGCCTGAGATCATCCTGCAGGTGCACGACCTCTCGGACTGCAAGCCATCAGACCCAGCAAGGACCCAAGGACCCTAGAGGGGGTCTCTTAACCTGCCTGCCTGCCTGAGATCATCTGGAGGGTGCACAACCTCCTGGACTGTGCAACATCAGACCCAGTAAGGAAGGTAGCCAGGCAGGCGCCCTTGAAACACCCCCACGACCACCCCCCCATTCTTAAACCTCCTGATTGGGCCAGTTCTTGGACCAACTCTGCAGAGGCATAGGCTCTCATGAAGGGTAGTTATCTGAGCTTCCAACTTTGAACATCTTTAAAGAAAGGGCAGGGGAATCCTGTAATAGAACTGAGTGGAGTTCAGCCATGAGGGTTGGGAAACTCGAGTTAGACCTTGTGGACTGAGTTCAGTCTCAGTCGTGGGGAACTGCCATTGGCTAGCCGAGACCAGGGGATTCAGTTCTGCATGTGGCTGTACATGTGGTATAATATGAGAACAGAGACATAGTCTGAAAGAGTCCCTTCACATTCTTTTTTTTTTCCTCTCTTTTTTCTTTTCCTCATTCCACCCTAAAATTTATTTCTTTTTTCTGTCCTCTCTCTCCAACTAAGTCTCTTGCTCCACCATATTAACCCTAATCTCCCTTTTTATTCTGGCTCCTGCCCTAACTCAGACTTCTTCTTTTATTATTTTTTCTTTGTTGGGAGGGTTTCTCTTTGTGTTCTTTTCTCCAGTCATTCTACCTCACTCATGGCTCTGTACCTTCAAGGGAAGACAGCACCTGTTATTGTTAAGGGGATGTATTCTTGTCCTTATTCCTTCACTCTCTCTATCCCCCTGAAGTTAATAGCTTTGTAAAGATAGTAAGGTAATTCTACATCCTCTGGATTCACTTCAAACCTGCTCAAGTTCTTTCATTTATATACTCCTATCATCCTAACTCAGTCTAAACCCCCCCATCCTAAATGGTAAAGGTGTCATATTGAAAAGCATATTCACTGCAAACATATTATGGGCCACTTCTTGATATTAATTTAATTCACATGGGTTAAAGGTGATACATTAATGACTACCACAAGTGGTCAGTTTGCAAGCTGTGCCTGATCCTATTGGGCTGCTGAATATATCAATTGGGATAAAGGGTTGTGATTGATTTAAAGAGTTGTTTTCTTTGACATTAAGAAAATGAGGATGGCTATGAGTCATTAGAAACTCAAAAGCTAAAGCGCAACTATATCAGGAAGATTTAAGTAATACCCAGAAATTAAAGAAGAGCAACCCAACAACAAAGATAAAAATGAGAAAACACTTAAGCAAGACACAAAAACAGATTTCCAGTTCAACAATGGCAAACAGTAGGACAAAAGAGGATGAACACTGATAGTGA
>NW_022900921.1:39152948-39201110 GCF_012274545.1 Fukomys damarensis
CATGATAGAAGCCATGAAGACTCAGCATAAGAAAGAAATGGAAACAATGAATGCCCAACAGAGGAAAAAATGGAATCCATAAAACAAATTCAAACAGATATCCAGGAGATTAAAAACTCTACTGAAAGTATATGCAACAGAATAAAAGAATGCGAAGATAGACTCTCAGATATAGAAGATAGGATCGCAGTCAGTGACCGTGAAAAAAGAGGTCTCTCAAAAACAGTAAGGGATCATGAGAAATCAATCCAACAACTTCTAGACGATGCAAAGAAAAATAACATAAGACTGATAGGATTTCATGAAAAAGCAGGAGAAAATGCAAATGACCTAAAAAAGCTCTTCACAGAATTAATGACAGAAAACTTCCCAAACAGAAGGGAAGAATTAGACATACAGATAAGGGAGGCATATAGAACTTGAACTAGCCACGATCAAAAAAAAATCTACACCTAGACATATAATAATCAAGAACCCAGAAATCCAACAGAAAAACAAAATACTACAAGCAGTAAGAGAAAAGAAACAAATCACATGCAAAGGAAAGCCCATTAGAATCACAGCAGACTTTTCAACACAAACCCTTAGGTCAAGGAGAGCCTGGAGTGAGGTATTCCAAGTCCTAAAAGAAAAGAACCTCCAACCTAGACTGATGTATCCTGCAAAACTCTCTTTCAAAATAGATGGGGAAATAAGATACTTCCACGACAAAGAGCACCTGAGAAATTTCATGAACACCAAACCAGCACTGCAAGGTATTCTAAATAATATCCTAGAAAAGGACAATGATGCTCACAATAACATGAGGCCCAACAGACCAAGTCAAATAGGCAAGGCAAGAAACTAAAAGGAGACGGGAGAAAAAAAAAAAGAGTCAACAAAAGTCCAATAACATGACAAGAATAAGTCAGAATACATCAGTTATAAGCATTAATGTTAATGGCCTCAATTCACCAATCAAGAGAAATAGATTGGCAGAATGGATTAAGAAGCAAAATCCAACAATATGTTGTATACAAGAAACACACCTAGTGCAAAAGGAAGCCCATAGACTGAAAGTGAAAGGATGGAAAACAATTCTCCATGTGTCAGGAGCCCAGAAAAAAGCAGGGGTAGCAATCTTATTCTCAGATAAAGTAAATTTCAAACCAAAACTCATTAAGAGAGACAAAGAAGGACACTACATCCTTGTAAAGGGAACAATTCAAGAGGAAGAGTTGACAATCATAAACATATATGCACCAAATATAAATGCCCGCAACTATATAAAACAAATGTTAAGTAACATGAAAAACCAAATAAGCACTAATACAATTGTAGTGGGGGATTTAAATACCCCACTATCACAAATTGACAGATCATCTAGGCAGAAAATCAGCAGTGAAATAACAGAATGGAACCAAGCTTTGGAACACATGGACTTAATAGATATTTATAGAGTATTCCACACCCAAAAATCAGAATATACATTCTTTTTTGCTACACACGGATCATTCTCCAAGATAGACCACATATTGGCTCACAGAACAGGTCTAAACAAATACAAGAAAATTGAAGCCATCCCCTGTATATTATCAGATCATAGTGCCATCAAACTGGAGATCAATAGCACAAGAAACTATAGAAACTTCACAAGCACATGGAAACTGAACAACACTCTCCTAAACAATCAATGGATTACAGAGGAAATTAAAGAAGAAATTAGGCAGTTTTTACAAATAAATGAGAATGCCAATACAACATACAAAAATCCATGGGACATAATGAAAGCAGTTCTACGGGGAAAATTCATAACATTGAATGCTCACATTAGGAAAACAGAGCGGGCTCAAATAAACAACTTAATGATGAAACTTAGACTCCTAGAAAAACAAGAGCAAGAAAAACCCAAAGCTCTAACAAGAGAGGAAATTATAAAAATCCGAGCAGAAATCAATGCAATTGAAACTAAGAAAATGATACAAAAAATAAATGAAACAAAGAGCTAGTTTTTTGAAAGAATAAATAAAATTGACAAACCCTTAGCGAATCTTATCAAAAAAAGGAAAGAAAAGGCTCAGATCCATGCAATGAGGAATGAAAAAGGCCAAGTCACAACAGAACCAAAAGAAATCCAGAGGATCATGAATACCTACTTTGCGAACTTGTACTCCAATAAAATGGAAAACACAGAAGAAATGGACAGATTTTTAGATACTTACAAATTACCAAAGTTGAATGAAGAAGATAAAAACCTTTTAAACACCCCAATTACAGTCAGTGAAATTGAAAATGTAATTATAAATTTACCAACAAAGAAAATCCCAGGCCCTGATGGATTCACTGCTGAATTTTACAAGACATTTAGAGAAGAGCTACTGCCATTACTCTTCAAACTTTTCAATGAAATCGAAAGGGAAGCTATACTTCCAAATTCATTCCTGGAAGCAAGTATCACTTTGATTCCCAAACCAGGGAAAGATGCATCTAAAAAGGAGAACTACAGACCAATCTCCTTAATGAATATAGATGCAAAAATCCTTAATAAGATACTAGCAAACAGAATACAGAGAATTATTAAGAAGATCATCCATCCTGACCAAGTTGGATTTATTCCAGAGATGCAAGGGTGGTTCAACATACGAAAGTCAATAAATGTAATACATTATATTAACAAAGTCAAGGACAAAAACCATATGATCCTCTCAATAGATGCAGAAAAAGCATTTGATACAATTCAACACCCATTCATGATAAAAACCCTGCAAAAAATTAGAATAGATGGTCTATATCTCAACTTAATAAAGGCTATCTATGAAAAACCATCAGCCAACATCATATTAAATGGCCAAAAAACTGAAAACTTTCATGTTAAAATCAGGAACAAGACAAGGATGCCCATTATCACCACTTCTCTTCAGTATAGTTCTGAAAACATTAGCCATAGCAATTAGACAAGAGAAAGAAATTAAAGCAATAAAAATAGGAATGGAAGAAGTTAAACTCATTATTTGCTGATGATATGATACTCTACATTGAAGATCCAAAAAAATTCTACCAAAAAACTTCTAGACTTAATTGGCAGATTCAATATAGTATCTGGATACCAGTTGAATACCCAAAAATCAATAGCCTTCTTATGCACACATAACACTCACGGAGAGAGAAATAATGGAAAAAATTCCCTTTACAATAGCATCCAAAAAAAATGAAGTATCTAGGAATCAATCTAACAAAAGAAGCAAAAGATCTCTACACTGAAAACTACAGCACTCTGAAAAAAGAAATTGAAGAGGATATAAAAAAATCCTGGGTAGGAAGAATCAACATAGTGAAAATGGCCATACTACCAAAACTGCTATATACATTCAATGCAATGCCAATTGAAATTCCAACACTATATTTCACAGAACTAGAAAAAAGAATCCAAAAATTGATTTGGAATCATAAGAGACCTAGAATAGCAAAAGCCATTTTAGGCAACAGACACATGGCACCGGGTGTAATAATTCCCAATTTAAAACTATACTACAAAGCCACTGTGATAAAAACAGCATGGTACTGGCAAAGAAACAGACCTGAGGATCAGTGGAACAGACTGGAAGACACAAAAACAACTCCAGATGTACTCAGCTACCTCATCTTTGACAAAGGAGCTAACCATCCTCAGTGGAGGAAACATAGCCTCTTTAATAAATGGTGTTGGAAAAACTGCATGACAACCTGCCACAGATTAAAATTAGACCATTATCTTTTGCCATGCACTACATTAAAATCCAAATGGATTAAAGATCTAAATATTAAAACAGAAGCATTAAACTTGCTGGAAAGTAAGTTAGGCAGAACTCTGGAAGACATTGGTATAGGAAAAGACTTTATGAACAAATCCTCAGTAGCACGGGAACTAGCAGAAAGAATCAACAACTGGGATCTCATCTTACTAAAAAGCTTCTGTACTTCAAAAGAAACCATTAGCAGAACTAAGAGACAATCTACAATGTGGGAAAAAATTTTTACCAGCTGTTCCTCAGACAAAGGACTATTATCAAGGATATATAAAGAACTCAAAACAATCAGTCCCCCCAAATATAAAGACCCGATTCAAAAATGGGCATCCGAAATGAACAGACATTTCTCAGACAAAGACGTAAAAGCAGTAAGTAAATATATGAAAAACTGTTCCACATCACTGATCATTCACGAGATGCAGATAAAAACAACACTGAGATTCCACCTCACCCCACAAAGAATGGCTGCTATCAAGAAATCACACAATAACAAATGTTGGCGGGGTTGGGGAGAAAGTTTGACCCAGCCATCCCTCTGCTGGGTATCTTTCCAAAAGAGCTAAAAGAATCATATCACAGAGAAGTATGTGCACCCATGTTTATAGCAGCACAGTTTGTAATAGCTAAATCTTGGAAACAGCCCATTTGCCCATCCTTTGGAAACTGGATAAAGAAGATGTGGTTTTTCTATAAAATGGAATATTACTCAGCCATAAAGAATGAGAAAATAGATTCATTCATAGGAAAATGGATACATATTGAAGATATACTCCTAAGTGAAATAAATAAGTCACACATGTGTAAATACAAAATAGTTTCTCTGGTGTGAATAATCTGCAATAATACATAAGATCCTAATAAGATTACTGACATTTCAAAAAGGGAAGAAAGGAGCTAAAGGTGTGGGTAAGTGGGATGAGTAGGGGAAGGGTAATAAGGGAAAAGAAAAAATGTGAGATAATGAAAAGATGGAAATTAAGTATTTGTAGATGGGGAGGGGAGGAGGAGGTGAAGGGAGGGCAGGGGTAAGGGGAAAAAGTGAGAATCAAGACTTGTCATGTAGAATTACAAGATCCCAACAATGAATGTTACTGTACTGTATCCCTGAAATGTACCAATAAACTCAATTAAAGCTGAAAAAAAAAGAAAAGAAAAGAAAACCTGCAAAAAATTGAAATAGATGGTCTATATCTCAACTTGATAAAGGCTATCTATGAAAAACTAACAGTCAACATCATATTAAATGGCCAAAAACTGAAAATCTGCATGTTAAAATCAGGAACAAGACAAGGATGCCCACTATCAGCATTCCTCTTTAATATAATTATGGAAACATTAGCCACAGAAATTAGACAAGAGAAAGAAATTAAAGCAATGAAGATAGGAAAAGAAGAAGTTAAACTGTCATTGTTTGCTGATGATATGATGCTCTACATTGAAAACCCAAAAAATTCCTCCAAAAGACTTTTAGACTTAATTGACATTTTTAGCAGAGTAGCTGGATACAAGGTCAACACTCAAAGACCCATAGCCTTCTTATACACAAATAACAGACTCACTGAGAGAAATTAGGGAAACATTTCCTTTCACAATAGCATCACAAAAAATGAAGTATCTAGGAATCAATCTAATGAAAGAAGCAAAAGACTTCTACACTGAAAACTGCAGCACTCTCATAAAAGAGATCAAACAGGATAAAGAAAATGAACATTTCCCCTGCTCCTGGGTAGGAAGAATCAACATAGTGAAAATGGCCATAGTACCAAAACTGCTATACAGATTCAATACAATGCTGATAGAAATTCAAACAGTATATTTCACAGAACTATAAAAAATAATCCAAAAATTTGTTTGGAACCAGAAGAGACCTAGAATAGCAAATGCCATCCAAGGCAACAGAGACATGGCAATGGTTACAGCAATCCATAATTGGAAACTATACTACAAAGCCATTGTGATAAAAATAGCATGGTACTGGCAAAGAAACAGACCTAAGAATCAGTGGAATAGATTGGAAGATACAGAAACAACTCCAGATATACTCAGCTCCCTCATCTTTGACAAAGGAGCCAACCATCCTCTCTGGAGGCAAGATAGCCTCTTTAATAAATGGTATTGGAAAAACTGGATTTCAACCCGCCAAAGACTAAAACTAGATCTTTGTCTTTCACCATGTACTAAACTAAAATCCAAGTGCATTAAAGATCTAAATATTAAAAAAGACACAGTAAATTTTCTGGAACCCTTGAAGATATTGGCATTGGAAAAGAATTTATGAACAAATCCTCAATAGCATGGGAACTAGCAGAAAGAGTCAAAAACAGGTATCTCATCTAATTAAAAAGCTTCTGCACTGCAAAAGAAACCATCAACAAAACTAAGAGACAACCTACAATGTGGGAAAAAAATTTTGGCAGCTACTCCTCAGACAAAGGACTATTAGCTAGAGTATATAAAGAACCCCAAAAAAAAACCAGCTCCCCCAAATATAAAGACCTGATTCAAAAATTGACTTCACTTCTGAGCTCTGTAATATATCTGAACTATGACTAGAATTTTTGAGTGACAATTTAAAAAAGAATTAATTGCACACATTTCAAAAACTTGAATTCCTCTGCAATTTATGTCAAATATATTCTCAAATGTGTCAAATGTTTGTCAGCTATGTTCCTGTTATAAGCAGGATGGATATTCTGATGAGTCCCTCTAAGTATATAATAAATAGCTAAATTAACACCCATTTGCTCCTTGCATTTCCTTGCCTTCAAATGAGTATAAACAATTCACATATTAAGATAAGTATGATATTTAGTAAGTATAAGAATGGAATTTAAATAAATTAAATAGCAAAAAAATGTTTGGACCAAGGATTTAATACAGTGGCACTGTTCCTGCCAGTAATTATCTTTAAATTGATGGTCCCCAGCTAAGAGAAATAAGGTTCTGGCTCAGTCTTTTTTAAAATGTCTGCTAATGTTTGAAACATGCAAGAATCTCAATGTTCTTTCCTTGTCTCAAATACACCAGGTTGATTTCAAATGTAGCCACTTTCTCTGCTGATTTGACCACAGCTAACATGCTCTCTTGAAGTGACAGATTGAGTTCTTTGAGAAGGTTGAATATGTAATGTGAATGCAAGTTTTACAATCCATTCTGCATCACTGAAATGTTTTGCAAGTGGTGACAGTTTTCTTCTAAAAGAAATATCTGGAGTTGTTTACATATTTCAAAAACTGAATAGTGACCTTCCTTTTGAAAGCCATCTCTTTTCTGTATATAGGAGATGAATTTTATACTCTATATCTATCTCCTCACATAGCAGTGCAAACACAAGTTTACCTTAATGTGGTAAAGAAATTTTTAATTATTTTATTGGAACATTTTAGGTATGCAATGCAATGACATTCATCATTGGAAATTTCTATCCTTATGTGATCTACCTTGTTCTTATGTTTTCTCCAATCTCCCTTCCTCCGTTCAACTCTTCCACCTCTCCCTATTTACAGATTAAGAATTTTAATACTATTCTGCAAAACATTAGGTTCAGGTGACATTTTTCAGTTACCCAGCATTTCTCTACAAATGACATAATGCAAACACTCACATTCAGAAATGACCTCTTTGACTCACTGATGCCAGAAAGATGTCCATCTTGGCAGCCACTCCACCCATGCATATATGAACACAAAATGACTAATTCAATTTTACAGATATGTAATCATTCAGATTTGAATATTTCTGTGATATTGGCTGGCAACAAAAGTGCATATACATATTCTCATGCACTTCATTCTACTGAAAAATGTGTAAAACAAAAAGAAGCATTGTTGCCTTTTAACATAGGTAGATTTATCAATCTGAATTGTTTGCAATGGTGACTCATTAATCCACTCTCATAATCATGCCACAGCATACTCAGCTACTTCTAACATCTAGTTACAGTGTTAGAGGAAAGAGCAACAAATATAACCTTTTGAAATGCAGTGTATTCTATAAGTTCATGACATATGTCCTTAGAAGCAGGCAGGATCAACTTTTCACCAATAGTAAAGGTCTTTTAGCTTTAACAAATTTATTGGCCACTAAGAATTATGCTCTCTCATTTTGTCTCATTGATGAAGTAGTGGTTTTCCACAATTACTTCGGTTTGTATTCACTTTGTTTTATTTTGAAAAAAACTCCAAAGATGTGTCTTTTAATACTGGTCTCCATATGGTGTACTTTTGAAGTATGCATTGTAAGAGAATCTTCTTTAGACAACAAACATTTGTTTTCTAAATTCTTCATTTTGTTGATTTCTAATTGAGTGTATGGTTCAGTGGCTGGCATTTGGGAAGTTATCTGAGGTATAGGGCAGGTAAACCTAAGCATATCTCATAAAATGCACTCAATGCAACTGTTATTTTTAAAATACATTTAAAATCCCTCTTTACTGACACTAAAGTAAAATTACATTTCTCTGGGTTATAAACATGTAGTTCCAGAGTATTGTATAGTCAGTGTTAAATAATGCCAAAACTGGAATGTGCAAAAAATTGGATTTGGATGCTTTGTGGACTTATCTCTATTTTTGTCTTTAACTTTATATAAATAAGATTACTGGAGTAGATGGATATGCTTTTTTAAAGACTTACAGTCATCCATTTTGCTTATGCTGTTACATCACTAAGGATTCACCCAGGGACCATAACCTGCCTAGTATATGTATATATTTACAAAACAAAACAAACAAACCACCCATTGGGACATAAAGTAGCAAATCACAAACTGAAGACTTTGGCTTGTACTAAAACACACTCAGAAATACTGGATATGTGTATCCAAGTGCCTATTACATATCTGTAGATGTTTAGTAGTTATTTCAAACCCAAAGGACTTCTGATGTTTTCCCTGAATCCCTTTTTTCCACAATTTCCCCAATATCAAATGAAAAATAAGCCACTCTCAATTGGTGGAAGCTCAAATCCTAGACTTACCTTTAAAAGTGTCCTTCCTTTCCTGTGTTACCCCTGATCAGTCTGGAAATCTCACTGATCTTATCTCTAACATGTGTCCACAATCAGACAGTTCACACATGCAGTGCCATCTTCTGTGTCTGATCACTCTCAAGTTATCCTGCTTTTATTTTTAGTGTATCTTGAATTGTTCATTTTCAATCCAACAGCAGAGGTGAAGCTTAAAATGTAATTCAGATCATGCCATCTTTTTACTCAAAGCCTGCAGGGGCTTCACTTAATCCTTCCTTCCACTTGAACGCTCTTCTCCCAAATATCTATACACTTCATCAACTCCGTCCTGCTCTAATAGTGTGTTTTTAATAAAATCTGTTGGAATGATCTTGTTCTTCTCTTTGCCATCTAAAATTCCTCATCTTGTTTACTTTTTCATTTCTTCTGTGTTTTTCTATAACAATATTTTAGCAAAGTAAGTAACTTGTGAATATGCATCCATATATTTACTTTTAAGTTTTGAGACAAGGTCTCACTGTGTTTTCAGGCTGATGTTAAAGTTGCAGTGAACCTCTTGCCTAAGCCAGCCTCTCCAGTGCTGAGATTACAGATGTGTGCCACCACACCTGGCTACATTTGTTTTTCTTTCCTTAAGAATAAACAAAGCATAGGAAAGGCCTGATTTTTCATTCACAGTTAAGTATTTATTACCAGGAATTTTGTGTTCCTTAATAAATAGTTGTAAAATGAATACGAGAATTAAAGACTTTTGAACTGGGCTCTTCTCATGGTTGAAAGATTTTACTACTGATTCAATTAAAAAATCCACAAGTAACTTGATTTTTAAATATATTCATAAATCAGTTTTTCTCATTTTGTCATTTATTCATTTTGTTTGGAGGTTGTGTCTGTTGACAAAGTTTTCCATAATAATTACTCTAATTTTCTTACTTATAACATTTGTACAATTAATTAGGTTGACATTTTTTCTTTTGTTCACAATTTTGATAAAGTTTTTTAAAAACTTTATGTTTTGAGGATTTACTCCTAAGTGAAATAAATAAATCACACAAGTAAAAAAACATGAGAAAATGAAAAAATGGAAATAAAGTATTTGTAAATAGGAAAGGTAGGAGGGAGTGAAGGGAGGGCAGGGTAAGGGGAAAAAATGAGAACCAAGACCTGTCATGTAAACGCACAAGATCCCAATGATGAATGTAACTGTACTGTATAACTAAAATGTACCAATAAACTCAATGAGAAAAATAAATAAAATAAATTAAAACTTTTATGTTTATTTTTTAAAGTCTTTATACGTTAATACTGAAAATGGAATGTTTTCATTCTTATTTTATTCTGTCTTATTTTATTATTTCCTTCTATTCAAATCTATGTAAATTACCTTGTACTAAAATAAAATCAAAATGTATCAAAGATTTGAATATGAACTGTGGTGGATTACCTAATGGTCAATTTGAGTCAGTGTAGCTTTGGGTGTGGAAGATCCACCTGAGGACTGAGGCCAATGACATACAAAGAGAACTGGAGGAGAAGATCACACACTATTTTCTTAGATAAGTTTGCCACAGCTGGTTTTCCTGATGCAAACTTGGCTGTTCTCCTTGTCACAGGAGATTAAGTCCTCACTATAGCTGGGAATGCATCTGTTCTCATCAGGGAGCTCAGATCTTCACCTTGGAGCATCACTTCCTGGCTCCAGGGAAAATCCCTCAACCTGATTGCACAAATCCTTCACCCCACCCCCATCCCCAGGGCAGACTTTCTCATTTCCACCACTGCCTCTTAGGCTTCCCAGTGCAGATCCTTGATACAGATTTGCATGGAACACTGTCATAGGCCTGAGGCTTCTGGCTGGGTAAAGAACATTGCCTTGTGCTCTAGGCCTTTAGCTGAACTTGAGCAGCACATTGCCATAGGATCCAGACCTTTAGCTGCATTCTTCAGGTCTCTATGTGTGGACAGATCTTTTGCACACCTCTGCATTTGACTTTTTGGATGAATACTGTAAAATTATCCTGTAAATTATGTGTTCTGTATTAAATCTATTCCCTTGCATACCAAGACTACAACATGAACAAATAAAGAAAATGTGATATATTTCTACACAATAGTATACTAGTCAGCCATATAGAGGATAAATTTGAGTCATTTGTAGGAAAATAGTTGAAATTTGAAACGATGTTATGTAAAATAAATCAGACATATAAGCTTATATATCTTCTGGTTTCTCTTATATGAAAAAGTCAAAGTATAATTAATTTTAAAAGCAAAACAAAGGGTGGATAATGGGAATCAGAAAAATAATCTTTTGCAAATTGTAAAGGAACTAGATATTGAAGGAGGGCAAGGGTAGGCAGAGGAGGAGAAGAAGTAAGATAAATTGATATGTTATGTACATAGACCAAATTCTCACAACGAATATAATCACTATGCACTGCAAACATTTGCTAGCATAATTTTTAAAAAAAGAATTGGACACATCCATATCACTAAGAGATTAATGCTACTAAACCTCCTAGGGCATCAAATATATACAGCAACAGCTGATATAATTGAAATGAGAAATAAAAAGATCCATATTTACAGTAGGAGACCTTAGTACTCTTCCATCTGTAGTTGATTGAATAGTTAAACAATAATAAAGATCATCATCCTAATAAAATACCAACATCAAATGATTTCTATTTAACTTTTGGGGGGGTACCAGGGATCAAACTTGGGTCTTTGTGCTTGCAAGGCAAGCTGAAGCACTGAGCTAAATCCCTAGCCCCTATTTGACTTTGAATAGATAATCTAACAGAAAAGTAATAGAAAAGTATGAATTATTCTCAGGGGAACCTGAACATTGGATAAGATCATATTAAATGAAAGTAACTGAAATATAAATTATATGCACTTTCTATCATGGAATTAAATTAAAAAATTTAAAAATAAAGCTATTTGATTATTCTCCCAAATTTAAAATTAAAGGCACTCATAAATAGTACACAAATCTAGAAACAAATCCATTTTAGTAAATATATTTATATTGAGTGAAAAAGATTTCACACATAAAAATACATGTAAAATGTAGCTGAAGAAACACTTAGAAGGCTTTTATAGCATTAAATTATGCTATTAAAATTATTCATATCTCCAAACCTCCTAGAAAATTAGAGATAAAAGTATGACCTAAATCAAGAAAGCAGGCAATGATGAAGAGCAGAAAGCAATAAAATATACCATCCATAGTGAGAAAAAAACAATTGTTTTGAAAAATTAATAAAACTAAATCAGAATTTTCTTTCTTTGAGAAAAGAGAGATAATAAACATATTACTAATTTCACTAATAAAAGAGGGAGTATAGGTCTTACAAATAATTAAATGATAAAGAGAATATTATAATTTTCAAGCCAAATATTTTAAAACAAGATAAAACATTTTTAGATTAAATCTTACAAAGTTCATTTGTGAATTACATATTAAGTACAATTCTATTATGTAAATTGAGTTTTAATTAGAAAAACTTCAGAGTTTCAGATATTAATTACAAATATTATCAAATAATGAAGAAAAATTTCTTTATTTTTCTTTTTCATTTTATTGAGGTTATTGGTACAATCTAGGTATACAATACAATTACATTCATCATTGGGATTCTGTACCTTTACATAATAGGTATTGATTCTCATTTTTCCCCTTGTCCCTGCCCTCCCTTCACCCCCTCCTCTCCTCCCCATTTACAGACACTTTATTTCCATTTTTTCAGTTTCTCATATATTTTTCCTCTCCCTTATTACCTTTCCCCCACCCTTCCCACTTTCCTTACACCTTTAGCCCTTTACTTCCTATTTCACATTATTAATTGTCTCATTAGGATCCTGTGTACTATTATAGTTTTTCACACCAAAGAAACTATTCGGTATTTCAGTTAAAGAAATCTCTGTATGAACATTAAAAATAGGGAATCCTAAAATAAAACTAAAAAGGAAAGTAAAAGAGAAAAGGCAATGAAGTAATATCAAAATAATTCTTAATTCTGGAGATGAAAATGGTCCTGAACATATTTAAATTGCTTCTTGCTCTCAACTCACCAATCAAGAGAAATAGACTGGCAAAATGGAATAAGAAGCAAAATCCAACAATATGTTGTATACAAGAAACACACCTAGTGCAAAAAAGAAGCCCATAGACTGAAAGTGAAAAGATAGAAAACAATTCTCCATGTGACAGGAGCCCAGAAAAAAACAGGGGTAGCAATCTTATTTGCAGACAAAGTAAATTTCAAACCAAAACTGAATCTAGTATTATTGATGTAGGACAGTACTGTATCATACCTCTATGAATGTAAAATATCTTGTACCTGCTTTATGATACATAGTAGGAACCGTGCTTTATCAGAGCTACATTTAATGATATTACTCTAGAATGTTCTCTTTCCAGATGATGATTAAGAGGCTAATAGAAAAAATGGTGCCAGGTACCACAACAGCAACAGAACTTTGCTGTTGTCTGGATATTATTCTTTTCTTTGTTTTTTTTTTTTTTTTTGGAATGTGCTGAATGTCTATAATTTTGTTCAGATGACTGCAGAACCTGGAAAAGCTGTTGCTGCTATCGATGCATAACATACTATTATTAGTCTTTATATATACACACACACACACACACACACACATATATAAATTGAATTTTGGGAAACTTTAACGGTGCTGCCAACTTTGGAAAAAGTCATCCCAATTTACTGTGTTGAGTTGGCATTGTACAGAAGTGGACAACCATACTGGTCTAGAAATGTTAATTTATTTTTATTTTTATTTTTATTTTTCCCCATGTGTACAGGGGTAACACATCGTACTAAATATGTAAGGTCATATCTACATGGGTTTGATTACAGAAACTAATAAAGTATTCTCTAAATATTGAAAAAAGAATAAGACTATAAGAGCAAGAATGAAGAAAAATTTCTACACAAAAATTTTCCAGAAAATAAATGATGAGGAAACAGTTCTCAAGCCAGACTACATAATTTTCCTCATGAACACAGACATAAAAAGTTCTTTTTTTTGTTTTTGTTTTTGTTTTGTTTTGTTTTGTTTTGGTACCATGGGTCAAATTTGGGACCTTGCACTTGCAAGTCAGGTGGCAGAACCACTGAGCTAAATTCCTGGTAAAAAGTTCTTACTAACAAACATTCTAGCAATGTAATTCTAAAATGTATGGTGAAGACAGCATAGTACAATAAAATATAATTCATTTCAAAAATACAGGTTTGTCAATATTTGAAAATCAAGCAATGTAACACACCATTTCAAAACACTATAAAGAGAATTTATATGATCATAACAACATGTGTAGAATAAGCATTACTCAAAATGTAATATTAACTCATTCTAAAATAATCTCATGTTTACACAGGAGGAGCATATATTTCTCAATCTACTATAGGACATGTACGAAAAACCTAATGCTGATATATCACTTGCATCTACACCTCACCAAAACTACAAAAAAGAAAATAGCAAAAACCACTCATATGGTATTTAGCTAACATTTAATTACAGAATCTAACTCAGATAAGGCAAGAAAACATATTAAATACACATCTATTGGAAAGGGAGAAACAAGTTGACCATGGTAGTAGGTACTGCAACCCCAGAACTTTGAGGGACTAAGTCAAATGGACAATAAGTTGGAGCCCAGGCTGGGCAACTTAACAACTTATTGACACCCTATCTCTAAGTAAAATAATTTAAAAAGAACATAGAATATAATTCAGGAGAAAAGACTTGGATTCTATTATCATGGAAATAAAAGGTGGGAGGAGCAAAATTCAGTCATAAATGACATGTTTTTGTATACAAAAATTTCAAAGAAACTATAATAAATAAGTAACTTGAGTAGCAGTATCATGAGATGAAAGAGCAAAATACAAATTAAATTCTACCTCCCTGTAGTAACCATAAATTGTTGGAAAGTAAAATGTTAATAGCATTAAAATATATATGAACTAGGGGGTAATGTAACAACATGTAAGTAAAGTACATAGAACACTGATAAAAGAAACCAAAGAAGACCTCAGGATTTGAAGAGCTTTGTTTTGTTTATGAAGAAAAATAGTGTTATTAAGATGCAAAAAAAAAAATTCTCCATAAATTGACCCTTATTTTTCATGTGCTCTCAAACAAAATCAAGCTGACTGGAAAACTTGTAAGAAATAGATGATAAACAAAATAATTTGTAAAAAATAAAATCAAAGTTGTAGGGCTCCCACTACCAGATTCAAATATTTACTCTAAAGATAAAATAATTAAAACTGTTATAATGGAATAAAAATAGACATGGATCAATGGAACAGAAACAGAGTCCAAAATAGAACAGCATGTATACAATGTAAAAATTATAAAATCAAGAAAAAATAATAATTTCAACACATGATGCTGGAACACTGAAATGCTAGTACAAACAAATGATTGGAAAGAGATAACCTATTTGATTTGGCTTCGTTATTCTAATTTTTTATAATTTATTAAATTTTAATAGCACAGTTTCTGAGACCTACAACTATAGTTAGAATAATGTTAATATTTTTCTCTTATTTTAAGGACTATGTTTTAAAAATAATATTTGTGTATATTTTAATACAAGATATTTACATTCTTACCCACCCTCTCTCCTCTTAATCCCCTTATGAATCTCCAAATACTTTTATTTTTCTAAAAGGTCACCATGGCACTAAAAATTATTATGGAGACTAGAATAGATCTAGTCCTGTTATGATTTGTGGTTAAAGGTGCCCCCAAAGCCTCATGTGGTCATAGGTGGAACTTTTTCAGAAGTGGCTGAATGTAGAGTGTGTGATTGATTTATAGTGAAAAAATGCTAGAAGTAAGGGTGCTAGGATTAAGAGTGGGTGACTACTAAATCAGTCCACTGATTGGTTTGGCACCATCTTATGCTAGCTTGGATAAAATATTAAAGGACAGAAAGAGGCTTCTCTGGTTCCTCATTGCTTTTTTTACTTTCTGCCTTTCATGAACTGTTTCTCCTCTGCCATGACACTATGGCTTGGAGCCAGCCAATTATGGACTGAAACATCTACAAACTGAGCTAAATAATTATTTCCTCCTTTAACTTTGGGAGTTCTGGTGTTTTGTCTTAGCATTGAGAAAAATAACTAAGACAAATTCTGTATAAGCAAATATTTTACATATCTTTGAATTCATGATTTAAAAATATACAGTCAATATTTTTCTTAGATAAATGATCTACATAAAGGAAGGTTAAGGAAAGAGCTACTTATTCTACTGTGTAAATATAAATTTTTAAATAACATCGATGGATTTATCATAGAATTCTTTCAAACTATACTCATGATTCTGAAGATAATGATAAGGTTTTCTTAATTTTATTGTTTTCTTCAATCTTTTAGTATTCTAGTACTATTTCAAGGCCTATGAAAATTAATTATTACAATGCATCCATTCCTTCATCCAGTTACACAAGAATACACTTGTGTAATGTCTCTTGGCTACTGAAATCTATACAAAGCATAGGGGTAGTACCTTGTGTTATGGGCTTATTAAATTTACATTATCTTTTACATAGATGAGATTCTACAATTTGTTATAAAGAATCCACTTGTCAAAATAGGTTTTGAAAAAAAAAGTTTATTCCAGTAAACAGAGATTAAAATCAGGGAGTAAAATCAGGAGAATCCAGTAGCTAGCTAGGAAAAGCTGAGTTGATCACATGTATGGATGGGCTGACCTTTCGAGTGAGGATATTTTAATCATGAGTGGACTGGTGGGGATCTCTCTTCTCTCACAATTAGGAAAGAATTAGGCTTATATAGTTATTGAAAGGGCTAAGGAATCTGGGGTGAAATGTTTTTGAGTTGGGTGTCCAGGTATGGTCTGCTCATGTGTGTAGACAATTACTGAACTTTTGGGCACCAGAAAGGGTTCTATACTTTGTTTTTAGTTCATTTGCCCTATTTACTGAGAAGCTGCTGTTATTTACTGAAATCAGCCTGTTTGCTTTGTCCTGTACTTTTAGGCCAAGAATGACATAAGTAATATCAAAATTTTCTGGTTATTTATTTCCATGCTATATATCTTCTTTCTTAGAGCTCCAAAGTATTTTAAAATAGAAGACATTGTACTTTCTTGGAACTTTTATAAAATTGACATAAATTCTAGGGTAGACATAATAAAACAGTTCACTCAGTGAAAATTGCTAAATTTATAGAAACATGAGAGTACAAACATTTTTCAATGACTGTAAATCATGAAACTTGTAATCTCATTTTGCAAAAGAATTTGTCAAGCTACAAGCTTGATAGCTATGAAACAAGGGTCTGTGTTTGCAAGACCAAAATATTCTGCTTTCAGCTTTCACCATGGTGGAGATCAGATGATTGTCTCCATAAATGATAACTGTTTTATCTGACTAACCATCAAACATTGCAGTCTTCTCTTGCTTCTTTGGATACTTACATCTTGAGTATCATCAGCATCTTTAGAAGGCATCAACTGGGTGGATAGGAATGGTGTCAAAGTGACTTTCTTAAAACTATCCATATTATTTTAAATATGTTCCTAAGACATGGTATGCATAATAGTAAGTGATAATACTAAAGAAGTTAAAATTTATATGCAGATGACTTTTTAGACTAGAGCATAAAATAAGTCAAAGGAAAAGAAAAAACAGAGATTACTCCAAATTAAGACATTTCCATTTTAAAGAGCTATGGCAAATAATTTCAAAATGAAGCATGAAGTGTTTAACATTTCTCAAGAGATTAACTATATATAATATATAGAGAGAGAATACACACACACACACACACACATATATAAAGATAGAAAGATTATAGCCTATGAAAGGATGCAAGCCCTTGTCAATATAGACATAGTCTACTAAGAACTGATTATTATTTCTATGAAGTTCTAAAAGGCTTATAAATAGATAATTAAAATATTCTAGAAAATTCTAAGGTTCTACTCAAGCTTGTACGACTTCAAACCCTTTTGGTTTTGTATGGTTTTCCTTTATGATGTGGATTTATAATGAAAATTGATCTCCATTGAAGACCCCAGGCATTGTTTTATTAAAACATATTAACCAAGATAGATTATAATATCTTATACATCCATAATTTTCTAGTTTATATCTAGTTCCAGACTATATCCTTCTCTGTAATCTGACAGCTAATTCAGTGCAAAAACAGCAAGATAATTGCAGACTGCTTTATTTACAAATGCTCACTGAATCCCAGACACTAGCTTATGCTCTGATTATTTATACCACATCACATAAATTTTTTTAAACACTATTTCTTGCAAACACAAGGACCGGAGTTCAATCCTCATATAAAAATAAAAAAACAAAGAGCAAAAACCAAACAAACAAAAAACAACTACTATTATTTGACTGGTTGTCTCTTGTTCATTTTACATGTACCTCTTATCACAAGTAGTTGGAGCTCAGGAGAATGATGGATATCTGAGTCTAGAAAAAGTTTGTCATCATAAACAATTCTAGTTTTACACCTTAGCATACGTGTACATGTAGAAGACAAGAATATACTTAGTACTTCATGAGATTAGCAATAATGACTATTATAGCTGTATGGAAACCAGTGTCTCTTAATTTAGTTTTGTAATAAGAGCATCTTTTAACAAGAAAACTGTTAAGGCAGTACCTCATAAGGTGGTGAGGTTAAGGAATGGCAGGTGAGGTTAGTTACTGAGCTTTTTGGAGCCCCAAGGATCAGACTTAGGGTCTTTTCATTTTAAAGCTGAAATTTAAGAAATCAAGCTATTTTGATCATTTTTGTTTCTTTTCTTTGGCTTTGTCTTGCTCACAATTAAAAAATACTGAGGAAAATGTTTTTACTAACATATCAAGCAAGCTATTTGGAGCAAAAGCCATCTTCTGTAACTTTTTTCTAATATCTGAGACTGATTAAGTAATAAACTTACCTTTAAGAATAATTTTGTCAAAGAAACAGACCTGAGTACTAGTAGAACAGATTAAAAGATGCGGAAATAACTCCAGACATACTAAGCCATCTCATCTTCAACAAAGGAGCCAAACACTATCAATGGAGGAAAGACAGCCTTTTCAATAAATGGTGTTGGAAAACCTGCCAAAGACTGAAACTAGACCTATATCTCTCACCATGCACTAAACTAAAATTGAAATGGATTAAAGATCTAAATATTAAAAGAGAAATGCTAAACAAGCTGGAAGAGAGTTTAGGTAAAACTCTTGAAGACAATGGTGTAGGAAAAGATTTCATGAAAGAAACCTCAGTTGCAGGTGAATTAGCACAAAGAATCAATAACTTGGATCTCTTATTAAAAGCTTCTGAACAGCAAGACAAACAAGCAACAGTGTGAAGAGAGTCCACAATAGGGGAAAAATTTTTCATCAGCTGTTCCTCAGACAAAAGTCTACTATTTAGAATATATAAAGAACTTTTAAAAAATCAGACCTCCCAAATTTAAAGACACAGTCCAAAAATGAGCACCTGAAATTAACACACATTTCTAAGACAAAGAAGTAGAAATAGCAAATAAACATATTAAAAAATGTTCAACATCACTGGTAATTTGAGAGATGAAAATGAAAATAATTATGAGATTCCATCTCACCCCAGAAAGAATGGCTGTTATCATGAAAGCAACCAATAACAAAGGCTGATTGGGCTGTGGAGAAAAAGGAACATTTTTCCATTGGTAGTGGGAGTATAGACTGGTGCATCCCCCAGAAATCAGTATGGAGATAACTCAAAGAACTAGGATTGGATGCTCCATTTGACATAGTTATTTCTCTTCTGAGTATCTTCCCCAAATAATTAAAAGAATCATACCACAGTGATATATGTGCACCCATGTTCATAGCAGCACAGTTTGTAATAGCTAAAACTTGGAAACAGCCCAATTGCTCATCAACTGGAGAGAGGATAAAGAAAAGGTGTTTTTTTTTAATAAAATGGAGTACTACTCAGCCATAAAGATTGAGAAACTAGATATATTTATAGCTAAATGGATGCACTTTGAGACCATAGCCTTAAGTGAAATTAATGTCACATGTGTAAATACCAAATAGTTCCTCTGGTGTGATAAACTAAAAATGTAACTAAGAATCAAAATGTATAATTGTTATTGTGTAATAAGAAGAAAAGGTCTAAAAGAATAGAGGAAGTGGGAGGGGTAGGGGAAAGGTAAAAAGGGAAAAGAAAAAATACATGAAGAGGAATAACATGGAAACAGTGTCTTTGTAAACTGGGAAGGGTGGAGGGGCTGAAGGGTGGGCTGGGAAATGAGGAAAAATAAGAACCAAGTCATGTAGAGGTACAAGAACCCAATGATGAATGTAATGTATTGTATATCTAAAATGTACCAATAAATTTAATAAAGATTTTAAAAAAGAACTGCTTGTGTTCCAGTAGGAACCAGCTATACACCAGGCTACCTGTCTTCTGGTCTCTTAAAATTAACAATAAAATATTCATCCCTCAAAATAACAGTAGCTTGTAGTGCTGCTTGTCTCTCACTAGAAGTCAATGTTTATTTTAAGAGTAACATTATCTTCCTAGTCTAGTTCACAGGTCTGAATAATTCTTCCAAAGACCTCAATGCACTTACTGGGGTCATCTGAAAACATTCCTAGGTCTCATTTGATCTGCCTTAGGTCACTGAAAGGAAAGCACACATAAACACAGGCACAGCAGCTAACTTTGTCATTTACTTCCAGTGGCTCATACTTAAATTTATAGTTTGAACACAAATAAGGATTATGTCTTAATGCAAAGAAAATTTGAACTTAAGCCATTTTTATTCTCTCTTATAGTACAATTCTAATTGTGAGATATCATCATACTCAATACTTCCCTCTGCATTTCATTTTGGCTGCAGAAGATAGACAGGTCATGCATGGGTGCATAAAAATATTAAGCTACTCTTTCTCAATAAGTGGGGGTCAAAATTGCATGTGTTTAAAAATGCATTCCAAAGGAGTAAAGTGTTTTGATATTGAGTTCCACATGCTGCAATGCAAATAGAAAATAATAGCATCCCTTTAAATTCTGTTTGATTTTTATACTTTCAGTGTAACCTCCAAGTTAACATAGCTCCAAGACAGGTGTCTGGAGAGGAACAGGAAGATAGGCCACAGTGGGCCAAGCTTTACCAGCATGTGATCTTATTTGCCCAGGGATCTGGTGGTTTTACTCCCATAGGTATTTTAAGAGACCAAGTTACAATTGCTTTCAGCCATGATGATCATATTTTAAGGAAGAAAACGTTGCTAGTGAAACCAAAAAAACAAGAGACCTAAATCATTGCTCTCTCATGACTTGAGAGAGAATGGAGCAGATGGATCAATGGGCAGGACTTCTCATTCTGCAGAATATATCTAGAGATTAAAAAGAAGCAACCAAATGGCTCACAGGAATTCCTCTCTGGACCCTAAGGTGAAGAAGCCTCCAAGACACCTGTTATCTGCCCAGTCACCTCGGTAACATTCCCTAGCAGCAACACAAATGCATTGTTCAAATTCATTTTATGAGTGTAGCTCACAGGTTAAACTTATACCCATTGACTAGAAGTTACAACACACATTTATCAGGTTTTTGTTTGGTTGGTTGGATTTTTTGTTTTTTGTTTTTTTGTTTTTGGGGGTTTTTTTTGGGGGGTTGGGTGTTTTGTTTTGTTTTGAGACAGGGTCTCACTATGTAGTGGAGACTGACCTGGAACTAACTATGTAGCCCAGGCTGGTCTCAAACTCACAGTGATCCTTCTGCCTCAGCCTCCCGAGTACTGGGATTACAGGCGTGTGCCACCATGCCGGGCCCATTTATCAGTTTTTTAACATGCATATAGAAAGAGAGAAAACCTGGCTGAAATCTTTTTTTTTCTTTTTTTTTTCTTTCTTTTTTATACCAGGGATAAAACTGTAGTCCTTGCACTTGAGAGGCAGGTGGCAGCACCACTGAGCTAAACCCCACCCACCCCCTTTTACTCTTAGCAAAACACAAATGTAAATCACTTTTTTCTAGCTGTTTAAAAAGCAGTTTTCTATAAACTATTTCTGCCTGAGGCCTCATAGAGAGGTGTGATCTAGTCATAAGGTCCAAGGCATTCTACAATTAATTCCCAAAGAGCTATAGAAGAGCTACTGTACCTATTTGTGCCTGGTCAGGTGTCTACCTTACTAGCAGAGAGAGCATAGTCTTAACCTAGCTTAACTCTTAATGGAAGCTTAAGA
Source organism: Fukomys damarensis (assembly GCF_012274545.1). Lineage (NCBI taxonomy): Eukaryota > Metazoa > Chordata > Mammalia > Rodentia > Bathyergidae > Fukomys > Fukomys damarensis. The sequence continues at coordinate 39,174,944 of NW_022900921.1, forward strand.
GAGGATTATTTCAAGTCACTCTGAGACAGAGGATACCTGATGATCATGGAAAGAGTTAGCTTTCACCTTACTGACAGGTGCAATTTGGGATGATAGATATATAAAGATTACGCATTTGGGCTGTTGGGACATAACATTCACTGAGGGAACTTTGAGTATCTGAAAGAGAGTAACCCTGGCCACAACCCCTTGTTGTCATCCAAGTTTTCACTAGTTCCACACAATCGGAGATTTGTCTCTAGAAAGGAACCTCACTGTATGTCTGACCAATATTTAGTCTACAACTTACTGACAAAAATATTTTTTCCTTTACACATATAAATGATAAGAATCAGATATATGAGAGGAGATAAAGTTAGGAGCTTAAGGATTGATTCTTCCTTAAACTAAATGTGTTTTGGTCTCTTAAATGTTAAGTTTATGGAAATAACTCCTAGTTTTACCCAGAAGTCTGGTCTTTCCACAGGGACTCAGTTTCAGTCTCTCAAGGAAGACTTGCCCAGAGCACTAAGCAGGGACATCACTTTCATGTGCTCTCCTTGATGGGCAGAATCTTATGTCTCATCTGACCCACAGATGGACTATATGTTCCTCATCTAAAATGACTTTCCTATCTTTGACATTAGCAAAACACTCATTTTCCAAACACTTAACTTAAAAGTTCTTAGGAGGAAAAGGGTGGATCATTTTGTAGATTCTTTCTTTCTTTAATTTTTTTTCTCTCATTGAGTTTATTGGTACATTTTAGGTATACAGGACAGTTACATTAATCATTGGCATCTTGTACCTTTACATGATAGGTCTTGGTTCTCCCCTTGTGCCTGCACTCCCTTCACCCCTTTCTACCCTTCCCATTTACAAACAATTTACTTCCATTTTTTCATTTTCTCGTATTTTTTTCTTTTCCCTTATTACATTTCCCCTACCCTTCCAACTTTCCCAATACATTTAACCCTTTTCTTCCTATTTCACATTGTCAATTATATCATTACGATCTTATGTACTATTATAGTTTTTCACATCAGAGAAACTACTCAGTATTTAGAGATGTGTAACTTATTTATTTCACTTAAGAGTATATCCTCAATATGTGTCCATTTTCCTAAGAATGAATTTAATTTCTCATTCTTTATGGATGAATACTATTCCATTTTATAGAAAAACCACATTTTCTTTATCCAGTCTCCAACTGTAGGGCAAATAGGCTATTTCAAAGTTTTAGCTATTAAAAACTGTACCACTAAAAACAAGGGTATACATATATCACTGTGATATGATTCTTTTAATTCTTTTGGAAAGATACCCAGCAGAGGGATGGCTGGGTTAAATGGAACTTCTAAACCTAGTTCTTTGAGGTATCTCCATATTGATTTCCATAGTGGTTGTACCAGTCTTCACTCCACCAACAATGGAGAAGGATTCCTTTCTCCCCACAACTGCGCCAACATTTGTTATTGGTTGATTTCTTGAGAGCAGCCATTCTTTGTGGGGTGAGGTGGAATCTCAGTGTTGTTTTCATTGGCATCTCTCATATGACCAGTGATGTAGAACCGTTTTTCATATATTCACTTGCTGCTTTTACTTCTTTGTCTGAACATGTCTGTTCATTCCAGATGCCCATTTGTTAATCGAGTCTTTATATTTGGGAGGGCTGATTGTTTTGAGTTCTTTATATATACTAGATAATAGTCCTTTTTCTGAGAAGCAGCTGGTAAAAAGGTTTTCCCACATTGTAGGTTGTCTTTTAGTTCTGCTGATGGTTTCTTTTGCAGTGCAGAAGCTTTTTAATAAGATAAGATCCCAGTTGTTGATTCTTTCTGCTAGTTCCCATGCTACTGAGGATTTGTTCATAAAGACTTTTCCTAGGCCATTGTCTTCAAGCATTCTGCCTAACGTATCTTCCAGCAAGTTTAATGTTTCTTTTTTAATATTTAGATCTTTAATCCACTTGCATTTTAGTTTAGTGCATGGTGAAAGATAAGGGTTAGTTTTAATCTTTGGCAGGTTGAAATCCAGCTTTTTTCCAATACCATTTATTAAAGAGGCTATCTTGCCTCCAGTGAGGATAGTAGGCTCCTTTGTCAAAGATGAGGTAGCTGAGTACATCTGGAGTTGTTTTAGTATCTTCCAATCTATTCCACTGATTCTTAGGTCTGTTTCTTTGCCAGTACCATGCTGTTTTTATCACAGTGGTTTTGTAGTAGTTTCACATTGGGAATTGTTATACCCGCTGCCATATCTCTCCACTGTCTTTTGCTGTTCTAGGTCTCTTCTGCTTCCAAATGAATTTTTTTATTTTTTTTTCTAGTTCTGTGAAGTAAAGTGTTGGAATTTCAATTGGCATTCCATTGAATCTGTATAGCACTTTTGGTAGTATGGCCATTTTCACTATGTTGATTCTTCCTACCCAGGAGCAGGGGATATCTTTCCATTTTCTTATATCCTCTTCAATCTCTTTTTTCAGAGTGCTGTATTTTTCAGTGCAGAGGTCTTTTGCTTCTTTCCTTAGATTGATTCCTAGATACTTCATTTTTTGGATGCTGTGGTGAATGCAATTTTTCCCCTAATTTCTCTCTTAGTGAGTCTGTTATTTGTGTATAAGAAGGTTATGGGTCTTTGAGTGTTGACCTTGTAACCAGCCACTCTGCTAAAAGTGTCAATTAAGTCTAGAAGTCCTTTGGTTGAATTTTTTGGGTCTTCAATGGGGAGTGTCATATCATCAGCAAATAATGACAGTTTAACTTCTTCATTTCCTCTCTTTATTGCTTTAATTTCTTTCTCTTGTCTAATTGCTGTGCCTAATATTTCCATAACTATATCGAACAGGAGTGGTGAAAAGTGGGCATCCTTGTCTTGTTTTTTATTTTAATGTGAATGTTTTCAATTTTGGGCCATTTAATATGGTGTTGGCTGTTGCAGTCCTTTTAGATTTGTGAGGAAGAAATGACAGAAACAACACACACACACAAAGACAGGACAAGACAGAAGATCCAAGGACCGAGTCACATTTATTTTTATAAAGCCTCTTAAGGCAGCCCCCTCATCTACTGATAATACAATTCTACTTTATCTGTCAGAAGTGACAATACAATTCTCCTACTTTATCTGTTTGTCAGAACATTCCAACTATCTGACAAGATTGATGACTCATGCCCAAGAAGCCCAGAGCATGCAACTGGACTTCAGCCCCTCCCATTTGCTCAGAAGAGCACTCGGTCTTGTTTGCAGACACAGCATTTAAAAGGTTAACATATCCTTGTAAAAGAATGTCTAGAGCAGTCTGTCATATTTGTAAGCACAGGGCTCATGACATTCCCAAGGACAGTTCTGTTTACTGAGCCTTATCTAATGAGATAGTGTAAGCTGACAACTGGACTTTGGTTTCTTATATTGTCTCAACCGCTTTCAGTTGGCTGTTGGTTTTTCATAGATAGCTTTTAATAAGTTGAGATATAGACCATCTATTCCAATTTTTGCAGGGTTTCTATCATGAATGGGAATTGAATTTTGTCAAATCCTTTTCCTGCATCTATCTAGAGGATCATATGGTTTTTGTCCTTGACTCTGTTAATATAATGTATTACATTTATTTAGTTATGTATGTTGAACCATCCTTGCATCCCTGGAATAAATCTGACTTGGTCAGGATGTATGATCTTCTTAATGATTCTCTGTATGCTGTTTGCTAGTACTTTATTAAGGATTTTTGCAACTATATTCATTCAGGAGATTGGCCTGTAGTTCTCTTTTTTAGTTGGGTCTTTCCCTGATTTGGGAATCAAAGTGATACTTGCTTCGAGGAATGAATTTGGAATTATTGCTTCCCTTTCAATTTCATTAAAAAGTTTACAGAGTAGTGGCCGTAGTTCTTCTCTAAATGCCTTGTAAAATTCAGCAATGAATCCATCAAGACCTGGGCTTTCCATTCTTGGTAAATTTTAATTACATTTTCAATTTCACTGATTGTAATTAGGGTGTTTAAAATTTTTTTTGCCTTCTTTGTTCAGGTTTGGTAATTCATAAGTATCTAGAAATCTGTCTATTTCTTCTGTGTTTCCATTTCATTAGAGTACAGTTTCTCAAAGTAGGTATTGACGATCCTCTGGATTTCTGTTGGATCTGTTTTGACTTCACTTTTTCATTCCTAATTGCATGGACTTGAGCCTTTTCTTTCCTTTTTTTTGATAAGGTTAGCTAAGGGTTTATTGATTTTATTTATTCTTTCAAAAAAACAATTCTTTGATTCATTTATTTTTTTTGTATTGTTTTCTCCATTTTCATTGCATTGATTTCTCCTCTCATCTTTATAATTTCCTCTCTGTTACGAGCTTTGGGTTTTTCTTGCACTTCTTTTTCTAGGAGTCTAAGATTCATCATTAGGTTATTTATTTGAGCTCTCTCTGATTTCCTAGTGTGGGCATTCAATGCTATGAATTTTCCATGTAGAACTGCTTTCATTGTGTCCCATAGATTCCTGTATGTTGTATTGGCATTCTCATTTATTTGTAAAAACTGTCTAATTTCTTCTTTAATTTCCTCTGTGACTCACTGATTGTTCACGAGAGTGTTGTTTAATTTCCATGGGTTTCCGAAGTTCCTATGGTTTCTTATGCTATTGATCTCTAGGTGGATTGCACTATGATGTGATAATATACAGGTGATAACTTCAATTCTTTTGCATTTATTCAAACCTGTGCTATGAGCTTGTATGAGGTCTATCTTGGAGAATGACTGATGTGCAGCTGAAAAGAATGTATATTCTGATTTTGTGGGATGGAACACTCTATAGATGTCTACTAAGTCCATATGTTCAAAAGCTTGGTTCAGTTCTAATATTTCGTTGTTCATTTTTTGCCTAGATGATCTGTCTATTTGTGATAGTGGGGTATTTAGATTCCCCACTACAATTGTATTAGTGCTTACTTGGTTTTTCATGTGACTTAATATTTGTTTTATATAGCTGGGGCATTAATATTTGATGCATATAAGTTTATGATTCTCATTTCTACCTCTTGAATTGTTCTCTCTATAAGGATGTAGTGGCCTTCTTTGTCTCTTTTCATCAGTTTGGGTTTGAAATTCACTTTGTCTCTGAATAATATAGCTAGCACTGCTTCTTTCTGGGTTCCTGTCACATGGAGAATTGTTTTCCATCCTTTCACTTTCAGTCTATGGGCTTCTTTTTGCACTAAGTATGTCTGTTGTATACAACATATTGTTGGATTTTGCTTCTTAATCCATTCTTCCAGTCTATTTCTCTTGACTGGTGAATTGAGGCCACTGACATTATGATTATGACTGATATGTACTGACTTATTGTTCTCATGTTATTGTCCTTTTGTTGACTTTTTTTACTTTTTCCCCCTGTCCTTTTCTTTTATTGCCTTGGCTATTTGATTTGGTGCATTGGGCCTCACAGTGTTGTGACCTTCACTGTCTTTTTCTAGAATATTGTTTAGAGTTCCTTGTAGTTCTGGTTTGGTATTCATGCAGCTTCTCAGGTGTTCTTGGAAGTATCTTATTTCCCCATCCATCCATTTTCAAAGAGAGCTTTGCAAGATACATCAGTCTAGGTCAGAGGTTGTTTTCCCTTAGGACTTGAAATACCTCAGTCCAGGCTCTCCTTGATCTGAGGGTTTGTGTTGAAAAGTCTGCTGTGATTCTGATGGGCTTTCGTTTGCATCTTATTTCTGTTGGGTTTCTGGGATCTCGATTATTATAGGTCTAGGTGTAGATTTTTTTTTAATCATGGTTAGTTGGAGTCCTATGTGCCTCACTTGTCTGTATGTCCAATTCTTCCCCTCTGCTTGGAAGTTTTCTCTCATTAATTCTGTGAACAGCTCTTTTACATCATTTGTATTTTCTCCTGCTACTTCATGGTTTCCTATCAGTCTTATGTGATTCTTCTTTGCATCATCTAGCAGTTGTTGGATCGATTTCACATGATTCCATACTGATTTTAAGAGACCTCTCTTTTCACTGTCACTGAATCCTGTCCTGTATATCTGAGATTCTATCTTTGCATTCTTTGATCCTACTGTGAAAATTTTCCATAGAGTTTTTAATCTCCTGGATATCTGTTTGAATCTGTTTCATGGATTCCATTTCTTTCCTATGTTGGGCATTCGTTGTTGCCATTTCTTTCTTATACTGGGCCTTCATGGCTATTATGGTCCTGAGCTCATCTATTTTTTTGTCAGTTTCTGTTGTAGAGTCTCGAATCATGACTTTCATTTTGCTCACCATTTCTATGGTTATCTGGGAAATTATTTCTGTTTTGAATTTTTCTAGAGCCTGATTGATCTGTTTTGTTACTTCCCGTGCTATGAGTTGAGGGTGTCCTGGTGGTTCACTATCAGAATTTTCATCCTCATTTGCCCTCCTGTTTGCCATTGGTGAATTGGAAATCTGTCTTTGTATCTTGCTTAAGTGTTTTCTGATTTTTTGTTGTTGATGTTGGATTGTCCTTTGTTTAATTCCTGGGTTATTACTTAAGTCTTCCTGGTATAGTTGCACTTGATCTTTTGAGTCTCTAATGACTCATAGCCATTCTCATTTTCTTAATATCAGAGAAGACAACTCATTAAATTAATCACAATCCTTTATCCCAATTGATACAATCAGCAACACAATAGGATCAAGCACAACTTACAAATTGACCATTTGTGGTAGTCATTAATCTATCACCTTTAAACCATGTTAATTAAATTAAAATCAAGAAGCAACCTAAAATATGTTGGCAGTGAATAAACTCTTCAATATAGCATCTTTGTCATTTAGGGTGGGGGCTTAGACAGAGTTAGGATGAGAGGAGTAGATAAGTACAAGAATTGGAGAAGGTTTCAAGTGAAGCCAGAGGACATAGAATGACCATACAATCTTTAGGAAATTGTTAAATTCAAAAGGGAAAGACAGAGTGCAAGAATAAGGACAAGAATATAACAATTTAACAGTAATAGGGGCTCACTTTCCTTTGAAACTATTGACCTTTGGCTGAGGTAAAATGAGAGAAGAAAAGAACAAAGAAAAAAGCAAAAACGATAAAAGAAGAAATCCAAGTTAGTGCAGGAGAGCAACGGAAAGGGACATGAGGAATAATATAGTGGAGCAAGAGACTGAGTTGGAAAAAGAGGACAGAAAAAAGAATTTGCAGAGTGGAATGAGGAAAAGAAAGAAAAAAAAGAATTTGAAGGGCCTCTTTCAGACTATATCTCTGCTGTTATAATATACAGTGTGCACAGTCATGTGCAGAACTAAGTCCTTTGATCTCAGCTAGCTGATGGCAGACCCCTGAGATTCAGACTGATTTCAGGATGCAAGGCCCAAATCGAGTTCCCTGACGTCCTGCAGCATTAAACTCCACAAAGTCCTACTACTTTCCCTCTGCCCTTTCTTTGAAGATGTTCAAAGTCAGGAGCTCAGTAAAATGCCCTTTATGCCCCCCTGTGTCTCTGCAGAGTGGAAGCAAGGACTGGCACACTCAGGAGGCCTGAGACTGGGGGGGGGTGCATATGGGGGTGTTGCAGGGGTTCCTGTGCAGCTAGCTAGTCCTCACTCATTGGGCCCAGGCAGGCCAGAGGGAGAATGGATCTCGGAGCAGCTGTCTCCTACCTCCGCCTTCCACCTTTATTCCACTCGACGCTGACAGAGGCTCAGGCAGGGGAGGGCCTCTTTCTGTAATTTTATATGACTTTATAAAAGAGAGTATAAAGTGGCAGGAAAGATTAGAAATTTAATCAGGAAAGGAAGTCTTTTCTTCTCATACTCTCAGTGAGTTATTGAGACAACTTGCCACTAAGTCTCAGTTTGGAAAGGTGATAATGAGGAATCTCAAGAGCTAAGACTGCCTCCTTATCAGTGTAAAATGAGACCAGAAAGGAAACATGCAGAGCAGGATCAACATTTTCTCTACAGTATAATCATGGGTCCAGACTGCTAAGTGAAACCTGTTCTCCATTTCTTAATAATGGTTGCCAACCTATCATATCTTAACCTGCAGTCTCATGATTTATTAATAGGCATGTATATTTTAAAATATAAACTAGATTTCATAGAAAGACCTATTTTACATTTTCTAAATTTAGTTGTAGGTACCAATAAAATCCACTAGATGGCAATCTAACATTACTTTTGCTTAATCCTATCTAAACTAACAAGTCAGTCAAGCATTAAAGTATCCCTTTGAGAAGCACTACAATCATTTTAACAAAAAAGGCAAAGTTTAAAAACTGATGGCTAAAGCAATTTATGAAAGGCACAAGCAGGGACAAGCAAGAATGACAAATTTGGTTCCCTAATAAAATTCAGCAATCGAGCAATAAAAAAATCTTACCTCCTATTATTAATCTTAGTAGTTCTCTAAAAATTGAAGAATGAATTCTAGGAACAACAGAAGTTAAGAGTAGGAAAATGTTTCTTGATAATATGGCTCCTAAGAGGCCGAAGTGGTTATGAATGTGTAGCTGAGGACCCTACTTTACAGAGGAGTTTTGTACCACATGGGTACAATGTGGACTACAGCCATGATCACCTAATAAGTTTACAAGTACAGTCACTTAGGTAATAGTGATCCAAGTGGGAAAAAATTCACATAACAAGTGTGGTGGAAAGAATGATTTTTCTAGGAAATGATGGGTCCAAAGGTCTCTGGTCACCCCTTGGGGTAACTGATGTCTGTTTATGCGGCTCTCTGGGGGGACCCCGTCCCGCGGGGAATAGGAGGTGAGAGCCGCCTCTTATTCGTGGGTCATCAGAGGCCGATCCGATCTTGAATGTCTGTGGAGGAAATCTTTAAGAAGTTAGAGTACACGGCCCAAGTCTGGTTTCTGATCAAAGGCGCTTTATTGGCTCAGTAAAACGATTATATACTGTTATCCCAGGGGGAGGGTTCAGCAAGCTTATTGGACAGCTCAAGCAAATCCTCTACCAATCACATGAGTCATTCAAGCATTTAACCATACAGCAATCAGTATTTTACCAAATGTGGGGAGGGGTAAGTGCACAATCCCTAGGGGCAAGTAGGACGGGGAAAATACCACCTGCTTCCTGCTCCAGATCCGGTGACCCTGTGGTTAGCACAAAGGGCTATTTTTTCTGTAAGATTTCCTGTTTTGCCCAGGGGCTAGACCTGCCAAAGGTCACGTATGTAGTCTAGTGGGATTTTTCCACTGAGGCAAAGGCTAAGGTTGAGGGCAGCCTTCTTATGCAGGCCCAAGCAGTCTCTCACATGTTTAGACTTCATTGCCCCCAGTGTTTGTCTTATTAGTAACTAACTATACAGGTCTGGTCATCTTGTCTTTATCTTGAGGCCCAGACTCCAACAGATGTGTCTCTGGTTGCAGCTGTGATATATTTCACCTTTGTCATGACTCTACAGGATCTACCTCTATCTGTCTTGTTGTAGTGTTTCTTCCTAACTCAGGTGTCATAATAGGACAATAAACAGCATATTTGCCATCTAAGAGATCAGGAGTTATACTTTTCCTATGTCATTGGCATCCTGACCTCAGACTTCCAGCCTCCACATCACAGGAAATAAACTTGGCTCTTAAACCATAGTAGGTCATCTTTGCTAAGGCAGCATGAAGTGACTAATGCAGTACTTTATTTATTTATTTATTTATTTATTTATTTATTTATTTATTTATTTTCTTTGAGAGTTCTTTTTCTTTTTTATTATTAATTTTATTGGTTCATTTTAGGTATACATATAATGACATTCATTATTGGGAATTTGCACCTTTATGTAATCTATCTTGGTTATTATTTTTCCCCACTCCCCTGCCCTCCCTTCAACTCTGCCACCTCTCTCTTATGCTTTCATTGTTTCATAGTCATTTTTCCATTCTTCAAAAATTTTATTATAATTCATCTATCAGTCATAAGGAAAGACTATTCTACAAGAACAAAATATATGCATATGTATTGTAAGTGTGCCCTTGAGTTGATATGTGTTTAATCTCCAGCTGTTCCAACCTGTCAACTTTGCACATAGAAGTTTCACAATAAATGTTTTGCCATGATAGTGTTAAAAGGAGCAGATCAAGCTTAAATGTTCAAGATAACACTGAGATTGTTAGTGTAGATAAAAGTGCTTCACTACTGAGATAATAATATGAGATAATACTCCCAGTCTGCTAGATGTCAGATATACTGAGTTCCCCAGATCATTTCTCTAAAAATGCTTTACAGGCAAAATAATGAGATGGGTACAAAATCATGACATGAGTACAATGAGGGTCAAGCTATAATCAACCAATAATGTTACAAGTAGTCACTTAGCTAATATTGATCCAATAAAGAAGTGAGTCAGGTAGCAGGGGAACCTGGAAAGAACAAAGGCATTTGGGGGAAAGGATTAGTCTTGATGTTCTGGTCATCCACCTGGTTGATTGATATTTGTCTGAATTTAACGAGCTAGTTGATACCAATTACAATATAATCTCAAGTGTCCATTCATCCCTTAGAGAAGTGTGCAAGTCTGAACATTGTGATTTTAATCTCAAGGCCTTGCCTTCTTCAGGTGCACCTCCAGGTACAGTTTTGATAGATTCTCATCTTTTGCACTGACTGCCTCAAAGGTCTAACCCTGTCTGCCTGCCTATTAATTTCTATATAATTTAGCTGTCTATAATAGTAATAATAATACAAATAAAATTGTCAAAACAATTCCCTTTTTCTAGTTTATTAATAATCCATGTTCTTACTTATATACACTGTGAAAGAGTTGTTAGATAAAATGGCTCCAGCAGCCCCACATCCTAAATGGCTCCTCCTTGCAGAAAATAAATCACTCCAGGGAAAACTGTAACCTAACTTTTGCATAACAAAGTTCTCCAGCTTATAGTCCTTCCTGCCAAGAAATTCAAACTTACTAATGGGTTTAAACCTCACCTCTGGCTGCAGCCAAACACCTACCTCCTTTATGCTCCCCTTGCCTATATAAAGCCTCACCTAGCCAGCCCTTCACTGCTGCTCTTGCCACTGTTTGAGAACACCCAGCAGCTCTGTCCCCTAGTAAAAGCCTTGCCTTGGGTGTTAGTGTTTCAGCTCATTTTCATCCTCACATTGTACATAGTCCTGCATAATCACATGTTCTTTTAACATATATTACCTACATGTTTATACTAAGTATAGTCGTTTGAAACACTTGTAATACCACTTTCTTATTTAGTGATCCTTTCTATAGAAAGGCAATTAAATATTATTTTAGTTAAAAATACACCACACAGCACCAATCATGAATAATTGACTGCTTTAGAAACTGATGTCTCTCAGTAAGCCGCAAAAAAGCAGAAAAAATAGGAAACAGAATTTTAAACTTTAACAAGTCCCATTAAACTAATATCCATGAGAAAAGGTTTGCAGTAACTTACTGCCAGGAAGCAATCTCAAGCCATATCCTGGAGAGATGAAACTCAAATGTCTCAGTGAGTTGAGAAAATGAATGTGGAAGCACAGAGGATCAGAAAAATCAAAAATTTGCAAGGATGAATATTAGTGAGCTGTAAAAATGATGAACTCCCTAGAATTGAAAGCCTTTCACTGAATGTGGATCTGAGCATCTGAGAGAACTTTCTGAGGCTGAGCACAGTAAGGGGTTGATAACTACCAGAATTATGCTCAACTCAGCCTGGGCACACAGCAGGTGAGACAGTTTGTTCTCATGAGCCTCAAAATGCATGAGTTATTGATGGAGTCAGCAGAAGAGCCTAAGGTTCCTAATGGTACTAAATTAGTTCCACTTTAAATATTGCTCTGGACTCATCATGGTACAGTTTAAAAGCAAGACTTTAATGGGGCTAAATTGATTTACAATTTACTTGACTGTATGAGAACATTATCCAATTTTCTTTAAATGAATATAATCTAGCACACCCCAAAAAATTAACAAGAAAAATTAGTTATGAAAAATAACAGAAAAATATGACCCATTAGCAGGAGAAAAATAACTCAGTAGAATAAAAATCAGAAATCTCATAGATAATCAAATTAGATAAAGATGTTTAAAAGTTATTAAAAATCTTATAAATAGGTTTGAGGATATAGCTAAACAAATATGATTAAGATAGAAATGGGAATCATTTTAAAAGCTTAAAATGAAACTTCTAGAAATATATAACATCTGAAATAGAAAAAGACACACTAGATATGATTAAAAACAGAAAAAGAAACTTAATAACATAGTAGTAGAAACTATGCAAAATGAATCATAAAGGGTAAAGAATGCCAGGCATGCTTGTCCATAATCCATGAATTTGAGGGTAGCCTGGGCTACATAGCGAGTTCAAGGCCAGCCTGACCTGTATAGCAAGTCCTTATCTAGAAAAAAATTAAAGAATATGAAATGAGAAAACAGAAGAGAGAGCAAATGATGTGAGGAATTATAAGAGGTGATTGAAAGATGTGGTAGTTTTTTAATTAAAAACTAATTATCTCAATAAAACATATTGGCAAGCATGACAGCATGGATGGGTACAAAGCAAGGGATCGAAGGCGATTCATGGAAAATTGTCATATACTGTGACAAGTTCTTTAATTTCTTCACCATGACTTATTATGATCACCTCTCATTAAGAAAACGCTTATGGCAACTTCTGTTAAATAAAAACATCACCCAGTCCTCATTTACCTTTCTCACTGACGCTGTACAACTTCTGGCTCTTCTGCAAAAGTCAAAATTACCATGAAAGTAAATGTTCTGAAACAATTCAGTCAACTGCACAACTTATAATTAGATTTAAAAGTGTATGTAGGGCCGGGGATTTAGCTCAGCGGTTCGGTGGCCTGCCTTGCAAACGCAAGGACCCAAGTTCGATCCCCGGTGATTTAGCTAAATTGTTGCACCACCTGCCACAAGAGTAAGGTCGTGAGTTTGGTACCTGGTATCCAATAAGTAAATAAATAATAAGCAAAATAAAGGCAGATTGTGAAAAATATTATTATATACTTTAAAATATACAGCAACTACTAGAAATGATAAAACAAAGACAGGCTAATAAACTAATGGAAATTTTAAATGACAATAAATTTAAAACCTGATCATTTAGCAATTCTGAAATATGTTATGATTAACTAGAAGCTTATGCTGTGCAATAGATCTTTAAAACATGTCTTTTCTAAGCAACCTGGCACATATAATAAATATATTGAAGTATTTAAAAACCCTCAGTTAAAATAAGGGACCAGGGAATTAGCTCAGTGGTTCCACCGCCTGCCTCGCAAGTGCAAGGACCTGGTTGAGTTCAATCTTCAGAACAGCAACAAAAAAAGCAGCAAAGAAGTACAAAAACAAAATGAAAATATAATAAAATGAAATTATTTTTATTGCATTTTACCAATCAGATTATAGAAAGTAAAATTTACATTTAGAGAAATCTTCTTATGAGCTATAGATTTATGTATCTAATAAATGTTCCATCATTAAAAATAGTTACTATATGGTCTCCTTTTATTATAATACATTCACTTTCACTTTGGCAATGACTATTGTCCATTGTGATACACTTGACTTTTCAAAACATCATATAAGTGAATTATACAACATATTAACTTTTATTATGTTACTTCTTTCTTCCAGCTAAATGCTTGATATTCATCAAGTGATGTATATATCAATTACTGAGTCGCATCCTGCAGTGCCCTCATAACATAGTTTATCCTTCAACTGTTAAAGCACTACAGTTATTTCTATTTTTGGTCATTATGAAAGTATCTGTGGCCGGGCATGATGGCACATGCCTGTAATCCCAGCACTCGGGAGGCTGAGGCAGGAGGATCGCTGTGAGTTTGAGAGCAACCTGGGCTACATAGTGAGTTCCAGGGCAGTCTGAACTACATAGTGAGACCCTGTCTCAAAAAACCAAAAAGAAAAGAAAGTATCTATGAATATTAATGCATGAGGTTATCTTAAATATAACTTGTCCCTTCCTAGAGTTAATACCTAGGAGTTGAATTGCTGAGTCACACGGAAAGTTTATACGTATAATGTTACAGGATATGTCCAGACTTTTTTTTCGGGAGGTGGGTGGGACCAGGGATTGAACTCAGAACCTTGTGCTTGCAAGGCAGGTGTGGTGCCACTGAGCTAAATCTCTGGCACTCTGCTAAACTTTTTTACAGAGTAGCTTCAACATGTGGCCTTTCCACCAGAAATATATGGGATTTACAGCAGCCACATCCTTGAAATCATACGACATGGTCAATATGTTTTATTTTAGCTGTTTTTAACAAGGATTTTGTTAAATTTCAATGTGATTTAACTTTGCACTTTCAAAATGGTTAATAATGTTTAACACAGGTTAATGTGCTTACTTTCCATTTATATATCTCATTTGATAAAATGTATATTTGATATTTACACATTTAAAAATATGGCACAGTATATCTTTCTCAGGATAGCTTTTTAATAAATTCTTAATTTCTTTTTTTTCATTGAGTTCATTGGTACATTTTAGGTATACAGTACATTTGTGAATCAGGACTTTATATTTGGGGAGCCTGATTATTTTGAGTTCTTTATATTTTCTAGATAATAGTCCTTTTTCTGAGGAGCAGCTGGTACAGAGGTTTTCCCACATTGTAGGTTGTCTCTTAGTTCTGTTCATGGTTTCTTTTGCAGTGCAGAAGCTTTTTAATAAGATGAGGTCCCAGTTGTTGATTCTTTCTGCTAGTTCCTGTGCTACTGAGGATTTGTTCATAAAGTCTTTTCCTATACCAGTGTCTTCTAGAGTTCTGCCTAACTTATCTTCCAGGAAATTTAGTGACTCTTTTTAACTTTAATCCACTTGCATTTTAGTTTAGTGCATGGTGAAAGATAAGGTCTAGTTTTAATCTTTGCAGGTTGAAATCCAGATTTTCCCATATCATTTATTAAAAAGGCTATCTTGCCTCCAGTGAGTATGGTTGGCTCCTTTGTCAAAGGTGAGGTAGCTAAGTACATCTGGAGTTGTATCTGTATCTTCCAATCTATTCCACTGATCCTCAGGTCTGTTTCTTTACCAGTACCATGCTGTTTTTATCACAGTAGCTTTGTAGTATAGTTTCAAATTGGGGATTGTTATACCCACTGCCATGTCTCTGTTGCCTAGGATGGCTTTTGCTATTTTAGGTCCATTCTGGTTCTAAATGAGTTTTGGATTATTTTTTTTAATTCTGTGAAATATACTTTGGAATTTCAATCTTCATTGCATTGAATCTGTATAGCAGTTTTGGTACTATGGCCATTTTCACTATGATGATTCTTCCTACCCAGGAGCAGGGGAGATCTGTCCATTTTCTTGTATCCTGTTTGATCTCTTTTATCAGAGTGCTGTAGTTTTCAGTGTAGAGGTCTTTTGCTTCTTTCATTGGAATGATTCCTAGATACTTCATTTTTTTCAATGTTATGGTGAAAGGAATTGTTTCCCCTTTTCTCTCAATGAGTCTATTTGTGTACAAGAAGGTTATTGAGTTTTTTACTTTGACCTTGTACCCGGCTACTCAGCTGAATGCGTCATCAGCAAATAATAACAGTTTGACTTCTTCCTTTCCTATCTTTATTGATTTATTTTCTTTCTCATGTCTAATTGCTCTGATTAATCTTTCCAGAACTATATTGAACAGGAGTGGTGATAGTGGACAACCTTGTCTTGTTCCTGATTTTAACATGATGGTTTTCAGTTTTGGGCCATTGAATATGATGTTGGCTGTTGGTTTTTCATAGACAGACTTTATCAGGTTGAGATAAAGACAATCTATTCCAATTTTCTGTAGGGTTTTTTTTTAAATAATGAATGGTTGTTGGATTTTGTCAAATGCTTTTTCTGCATTGATTGAGATGAACATATGATTTTTGTCCTGGGCTCTGTTAATATAGTGTGTTACACTTACTGATTTATGTATGCTGCACCATCATATCCCTGGGATAAATGTGACTTGGTCAGGGTGTATTATCTTCTTGATGACCCTGTGTATTCTGTTCGTCAGGATCTTATTGAGGATTTTTGCATCTATGTTCATTAGGGAGATTAGCCTGTAGCTCTCTTTTTTGGTTGGGCTTTCCCTGGTTTTAGAATCAGAGTAACACTTGCTTCCAGGAATTTGGAAGTATTGCTTCCCTTTCAATTTCATTGAAAATTTTAAATTATAGTGACAGTAGTTCTCTAGAATTCCCTATAGAATTCAGCAATGAAGCCATTGGGACCTGGACTTTTCTTTGCCGGTAAATTTTAATTATGTTTTCAATTTCACTGATTGTAATTGAGTACTTAGAATTTTTTTATTTTCTTCATTCAACTTTGGTAATTCATAACTATCAAGAAATCTGTCCATTTCTTCTGTGTTTTCCATCTTATTAGAGTACATATTCTGGAAGTAGGTATTGATGATCCTCTGAATTTCTGCTGGATCTGTTGTGACTTCACTTTTTTCATTCCTAATTGCATGGACCTGAGCCTTTTCTTTCATTTTTTTTACCAGATTAGATAAGGGTTTATTGATTTTATTTATTCTTTGGAAAAACTCAATTCATTGATTTTGTTTTGTATCATTCTCTTAGTTTCCATTGCATTGATTCCTGCTCTGATCTTTATAATGTCCTCCCTTATACAAGCTTTGGGTTTTTCTTGTGCTTCTTTTTCTAGGAGCCTAAGATTTATCATTAGGTTGTTTATTTGAGCTTGCTGTTTTCCTATGGTGGGCATTTGCTATGAATTTTCCATGTAGAACTGCTTTCACTGTGTTCTGTAGATTCCTGTATGTTGTACCAGCATCATCATTTATTTGTAAAAACTGACTAATTTTTTCTTTAATTTCCTCTGTGACCCATTGATTATTCAGAAGAGTGCTGTTCAATTTCCATATGTTTGTGAAGTTCTTACATTTCTTATGATATTGATCTCCAATTTAATTGCACTATGATCTGATAATATACATAGGATAACTTTGATTACTTTGCATTTATTTAAACATGTTCTAAACAGAATTAAGAGACAATCTACAATGTAAGAAAAAAATTTTACCAGCTACTCCGCAGACAAAGGAATATTATCTAGAATATATAAAGAACTCAGAAAAAATCATCCCTCCCAAATATAAAGACCCAATTCAAAATGGGAATCTGACATGAAATGAACAGACATTTCTCAGATGAAGAAGTAAAAGCAGCAAGTAAATATATGAAAAAAATGTTCCACATCACTGGTCATTCGAGAGATGCAGATTCCATGAAGAATGGCTGCTATCAAGAAATCAATCAATAACAAATGTTTGCAGGGATGAGTGGAGAAAGGAACCCTTCTCCATTGTTGGTTGGAGTGCAGACTGGTGGAACCACTATGGAAATCAATATGGAGATACCTCAAAGAACTGGGATTAGAGGTTCCATATGACCCAGCCATCCCTCTTCTGGGTGTTTTTCCAAAAGAATTAAAAGAATCATATCACAGTGATATATGTGCACCTATGTTTATATTGGCACAGTTTGTAATAGCTAAAAGTTGGAAACATCCCATTTGCCCATCAGTTGGAGACTGGATAAAGAAGATGTGGTTTTTCTATAAAATGGAATACTACTCAGCCATAGAGAATGGGAAATTAGAGTTACTCAGTGGAAAATGGATACATATTGAGGATATACTCCTAAGTGAAATAAAAAAGTTGCACATGTATAAATACCGAATAGTTTCTCTGGTGTGAATTATAATCTGCAATAATACAGAAGATCCTAATAAGATTATGACATTGAGAAATGGGAAGAAAGGAGCTAAAGGTGTAGGGAAGGTGGGATGGGTAGGGGAAGGGTAAAAAGGCAAAAGAAAAAAATGTGAGATAATGAAAAGATGGAAATAAAGTGTTTGTAGATGAGGAGGAGAGGAGGGGGTGAAGGGAGGGCAGGGACAAGGGGAAAAAATGAGAACCAAGACTTGTCATGTAGAGGTACAATATCCCAACAATGAATGTAACTGTACTGTATCCCTAAAATGTACCAATAAACTCAATTAAAGCTGAAAAAAATTAAATCCTGAAAGTTGAAATCCTGAAAACTCTAAATTTTACTAGAGGAAAAGGACTATAAAACAAGGATAGGAAGCTGACTTCTAAGAAAGGGAGAAACCATGGATGCGAGGATGATTAAGGTTACATCTCTCACCCCACTGATTGCCTGGATTGATTTGCTTACTCTGGTTGGATAAGCAGTTGTCCTCTTTCTGCCTCATGGCTCCATGTGCATCTCTCCTGAAGCTGTGTGCTTGGCTGGAGGAGGACCTTCCCTGAAAGCATCAGGACAAGGGTAAATGAGTAGCTGTACTCCCCTGATGGAACCTCCAGGCAAGTTATCAAGAATGGGATTTGCCAATGTGAAACAGCAATGGTGAAAGTAAAATAAGATGTGCAATAGTGTCAGTATTTGATCACCAGTATTGTTTTCACCAAATTTGGGGTCTTCTTGTGAGGGTATATGTTAGAAATTTTTGCACACCCAGAACAATACAGAAGGATGATACTGAAGATTAAAGAATTTAATGGGGAATGTTCATGTTGATGTATTTTAAATAGTAGAATTTCAGAAAGAGAAGCACCACACAGAAAACAAATGTGGATGTATTCTCTGATAGCCATGCCCTAAAAGAAAAAAGTGGCTATACACCGTGATGCAAGATTTCAAAATATAGTTAATGATTGTGAAGGTTGGCCAGGTCTTGAGGACTGCCTTCATGCCAATTGCTTATAATTTACCCCCATCATATATTATCATATGTCAATTATCCTTTTTAGTTTGGGGAGTTTTCTTTTTTTTTCTTAAATTTATTCCAATATTCTAAACTATCAGTATTGTTTTCATCAATAAATTTTTATCTTTCTATCCTTTCCAGTACAGAAGATAAAAATTTTACATTTTACATATTTTTTGCAAATCTAATTCTGCAAAAATGGAGTTAAACATTAATTTTATGTATAAGCAGTATAACATGTATATACAAATGTCAAAACTTTCTTAATAAATGAAGAATACTCAGATCTTTGGGCAACCATATGTCAGTAGTGACCTATTGTGTTTTTTTATCAAAATATTTGGTTGTCCATCATGGTATTTCAGATGACTGCATCAATAAAGCTTTACACACACAATTACCAGATATGGTAATGTGTATTTATACACTTCACTTTTTCAGAACTATGGTTCATCTGTTACACCCATATGTGGTTGGTATACCTGTGTGTTTGTGCTTGTAAAGATATATAGGATGTTGGGTTTTTGTATCTCAAGTCTCTTATTTAAAAGGTGAATTAAAATGTCTTTGAAAGATATTTTTATTACTTTTTTTTCTCTTTCAGTACTGGGAATTGAACTCAGGGTCCCGCACTTACCAGGCAGGCACTGCAGCACTAAGCTACAACCCTGGTCTTATTTCTTCCAAAATTACACTATCAGAATTTTGATCTTTCAAGATTTTAGAAGGTAGGGATGCTATCCATTAAAAAACATGATCTTACAGAAAAGCCACCTTGTACCTAAAGGTACAATATCCCAACAATGAATGTAACTGTATTGTATACCTAAAATGTACCAATAAACTCAATAAAAGAAAAAAAATTTAAATATGATATTTTGGGTTTTCAACATCTGGGATTATGGTATTTGGAAGTGCATCTTTCAGATTTTGGCTCTGAATATTTCACTATTTCTCTTTTGTCCCTCTAATAAATAATTAGTTTGCTTATAGCCATAGATAAATCTTCCATGAACATAGTATGCAAGTCCTTGAACAGGCAAATGCTTCATTTCTTCAGGAAAACATCTTAGAGTGGAATGGCTGGATGTAGTGTAAATGGATGTTTAAATTCTAAAGAAGCTGCCAAATTGTTTTCCAGAGTAACAGTACCTTCATCTGCAGTGAATGAGAAATCCAGTTCCTCTACATCTTTGCCAATGCTTAGTATAAATCAGTCTTTTAAATTTTAACTACTGTAATAGGTAGGCAGTATTATCTCATTTTGGCTTTTTTTTTTTTTTTGGTTTGTTTTTTGAGACAGGGTCTCACTATGTAGTTGAGACTGACCTGGAATTCACTATGTAGCCCAGGCTGGTCTCAAACTCACAGCAATCCTCCTGCCTCAACCTCCTGAGTGCCGGGATTACAGGCATGTGCCACCATGCCTGGCTCATTGTGGTTTTAATTTGCATTTTGTAACTACTAATAGTGTTGGACTTTGTGTATCTATCTTCATTTGGTTAAGCATCTTTTTAAATTTATTGCCCACTTCCTCTATTTTTGTATTTTGTTGAATTTTTAGAGTTCTTTATATAACTTGGCTGCAAGTTCTTTGTCAAGTAAGTGATTGCAAATGTTTCCAGTCTGTAGCTTATCTTTTCATTTAACAGTGTCATTTTCTTAGATTTTTATTTTCTATTGCATTGATTCCTTACCTTTAATATTTCTTTTCTTCTGATGATTTTGGGTTTATTTTGCTCTATTTTCACATTTATGAATGTGAATGAGGTTACTGTGTGTTATATAACTCTTTCTTTCTAATACAGTCTTAACTGCTATATCTCTAAGTACTACTTTAGTTAATCCTAAATTTTCAGGTTGATTTTTTTTCTCATTTTACAAATTTCCCTTTTCAGTTCTCTTTTGACCAATGGATTCTTTGTAACTATTCTTTAGTTTTGAAATATTTGGAAAACTTCCACAGATTTTTTTCCACTTTTATTTCTAATGTAATTAATTATTTTGTAATTAGAAAACATTCTTTACATTACTTAAATTCTTTTAAATTGATAGCACCTTGTTTTCTGGTGTGTGTTTTGATCTATCTTGGTAAATATTTCATGTGACTAGAAAAGAATGTGTATTTGGATGTTAGTTGGAGCATTCTACAGACATCAGATAAATAAAGGTGAATGATGCTGTTGCTCGGGTCTTCTATGTCCTTACTGATTTTCATTCTACTTTTTCTATCAATTACAATTGAGAGTGGGATTTGAAATTTGCAGCTATAATGTGAAATTTGTCTATTTCAAAGTTCTATTGCTTCATGTATTTTGAAGTGCTAGTATAAGGTGCATAAATGTTATGTACTTTTAATAAATTTATTTAACTTTAGGAAATTACACTCTATTTCTATTATTTACTGCAAAACCTACTTTGACATTTGTATGGCCATTAATACTTCTTTTGATTAGTGTTTGCACAGCATATCATTTCTATTCAATTATGTCTATCAAATTTGTGTCTATTTAAAGTGGATTATTTTAGGGAGCATATAGTTGGGTCTTGCTTTTTTTTTTTTTTTAATCAGGGATTGAATTCAGGACCTTGTGCTTGTGAGGCAGGCAGCAGCACCACTGAGCTAAATCCCTAGCCCTGAGTTGGCTCTTGCTTTTTCAAACCAATTTGACAATCTGCTTTTAGATAAGAGTGCTTAGACTATTCATATTTGGTCTGATTATGATTAATATTTCTTGAGATTAAATCATCTTTCTATGTTTCATCTTTCTATTTGTTTCCTATTTATCTCACCCCTTCTTTATCTTTTCTGCTTAATTTTAATTATTTTAACACTTTAATTCACACCACAAAATCTATAGGTTTAAAGTATAAAATTAAATGACTTTTGATTATTCAGAGATATATGCCACCCTCACCATAATTTTAGAAACTTTTCATCACTTCCCCAAAGAAACCTAATACCCTTCACTATAATCTCCACCCCAACCCTAGGAAACTACTAATTATTTCCTGTAGATTTTTTATAGATTTGGCTACACTGGCCATTTCATTTAAATGGAATAATATATGGTTCTTTATGACTGCCTTATTTCACTTAGCATAATTTTTAAATGTTCATCTGTATTGTGGCATGTTAGTATTACTTCACTGCTTTTTATTGCCAGATACTCTCATTGTGTGGCTATGCCACATTTTCTTTATTCATTGATTGAAGCTGTCATCTTCATTGACATATTGTTGTTCGTATCTTACTTTTCAATGTATAAAATATACAATAATGCCATATTTCTCATAGATAATTTATATCCTTTTTTCCTGATCAATATAACTAATGGTTCATCAATTTAATTAAACTCCACAAATAACCATAGTTTTGTCTCATTGATTTTTATAGTGTTTTTTAATTTCTATTTCACCGATTTCATGTATTTTGCCCAGTCTGCTGGATGTTAAAGGCAGGAAGATAAGTCCAGTCTCTGTCACTACATGATGACCAGAAGCAGAAGTCCTGTTCCAGTGCTGTAGTGGGAAGATGAAGGCAAGTGCACAGGTGAAGTTGGTGGAGTACAGAGACTGAACAGAGAAGTGTTTCCTGGAAAAGCAAATGCTTCAAGAAGGCAGCAAATGAAAATAAGAAAGTGGGAGGCAGGACAGATGCCTCTTTATCTGAAATGAAAACAAAGTAAAAATTGGTGTTTAAAAAGTATAAATATGTAGTAAGATTGAAGATCAGAGAAGAGAAAATGGCTGGGAGGAAGTTCTTAGAAGGAACAGGCAGGCAGACAAGCAAGCAAGCCTTCTTCCCCTTTCTGTCCTGACTGATAAGATAGCATCTTGAAACTATACTCAAACTATAGTACTATAGTACTCAGTTGCTTTAATTTGCAATCAAGAGACTTTATCCTATATTCAAAGTTCAAGTTCCTCTGGATCATCAATATTCCAGAGAAGAAAACCAATTTTATTCTATATTAACATCATTTTGAGGTTAGTAGCCTCCTGAGATGGTTTGTACTTAATTTACAAAATGAATATTCTCTTACCTTCCCACATGTAACCCTGAACTGAAATGGTAGCTTGCCCTTAGTTATCTAGATTCAGAAAGCAACTGGCACCAATTCCAAAGCTAAACTAAGCCTTAGTTGATTATGTCCATGCAACATGAATGTACATGAAAACAGTAAATACATGCATACATACAAAAAAATACATATTTATAATTTTGAATTTGGAACAAGGAATTTCATACCTAAAACTAAAGGTGTTGCCTGGCATGTGGTACACACCTGTAATCCCCACACTCCAGGAAGCTGAGGCAAAAGAATCACGAGTTCAAACCCAGTCTGGGCAACTGAGTAACCTAGCAAGTCCCTATTTTAAAATAAGAAAATTAAAAAGGGATAGGGACATAACCCTATGCAAAAGCCTTGGGTTCAATCTCTAACACCACAACAAATAAACCAAAAAAAAAAATCCTAAATGGGGTATTTGAGGAGACATCCAAATCCCTTAGATGGGTCCTTGATATAATGACTTAAAATTTCCAAACCAGTCTCGGAGCAGTGGGGAACCTGAATGTAACCCTTGTGAGGCCACCATACCTCAGCTTCAGTTGTTGCTTGTATTGTTTATCAAATAAAATCAGTTTAGCCTGTACATTTATTTTCCTCTGGGGCTCATTTTACTTAATTTTCTAGCTGAACTATCTTACCAGGATGTTTGCTCAGTTCTGTCCCCATTACCCTCTTCCTTCTTATATACCGTGTGTGGAAGACCCCTTCAGCAATGCATTTCTGAACTGTTAGTGTCTTTTTAGAAGTGGATGGCAGTGACTAAACTGGCAACACTGCCCCTGGACATCTAAAGGAGATGTTTTCTTAGAAACCCTTGGCTTCTGTGTAAGAACTACACATCCTTGGGGATGTTTGATGGACACTCTCTGGGTCCGTGTTCAGTGAAAATAGACCTCAGAGAAATACCTTTTGTTGCCCAGTCTAATGTGAAGCCCCTCAAGCTTCTGGAAATACAGAACTCTTCATAAGTGTCCATAGGGCTACAAATTTTAGCCTACATATCTGAAATAGAGAAAGAACTTTCCCTGTTTTTTCCATGACACTTGTGGCCTTCCTCCTGAGCTCATACCAAGTGATTAGCAAGAAAATACTAAATGTCCAAAGGTTTGAACTTAGTTGGATTTAATCTTTCATTAAGATGGCATCTGTAGCTGGGGAATAGTGATGTACACCTATAATCCCTGCATTTAGAAGGCTGAGGCAGGAGGATTGCTGTGAGTTCAAGGCCACCCTAGGATACATAGAGAGTGCAAGGCCAGCCTGAACTACATTAGTGGGATCCTGCCTCAAAAAAACAAAACAAACAAACAAACAAAAACAACCCCCCAAAAAGATGGCATCTGTGTGGAAAGAGGGTATTGCATCAGGCAGGGGTAGGGATCACAATACCCGCTGGCATCTCTTCCTGTGTCTGTAGCAGAGGAAATTGGTTTGTGTTCTGGCATGGAAAGTGGTTCCAGAGAGTACTGAACAACTTCCCTTACCACCTTGCTTGTCCTTAGTTTTTAGTAGCTGAAGACCCTTGGGAGACCGTTCCCTAGATCTTGCCTAGATCTTGGGTCATTTCACCTTTTCACAGAGGGCAGCCATGCCACAAAGTGACTGACAGCAACTCAGGAAAATCAGGAGATCCTGAGCACATAATCTCAGGTAAGCCTGGCCGCCTCTTCCCAACCTGCTCCCAGAATCTCAGACATAAAACAAAAGCTCTCATTATTCATCATCCCCATTACATAAGTCTGGATATCTAATCTATTTACTCTTACTCTTTTCTCTTCCTCTTTTACTTAGAAAGCTCTAAGACAAGAAAGAAAATGTCTTCCTCCCCCCATTCCATACTCCACCACATTCCTTTTTTTATTAGGACTCCATTAGGGAAACCCTGATTTTTGTTATATTGAAGTGTAGATAGTGGGATTTAGACAATCATTTCAAGCTAGGCTACGATATTGTTGCAAAGTCCTGTTTTTGAGTATCAAAGATCCTACCATCATTCATTCTCTTTATATTCCTTATAACAAATAGTCAGTCTCTTCCTCTCCTTCCTTCACCATCCAGGTTGGATGGCTGTTAACAGCCAATGAGGCAAGTTTGCAAGCTCAGAGAAATAGAGAAAAAGGATAAACATTCATTAATGATTTTGCAAATACACTATAGAATACCTGTTAATGTCTGTTGCTGATACTACTATGGGTCAAGCAGTGGATGTCACAGATGGAGAGAGGCTCAATTTGGGGAAAGTGCTTCAAGGACAGAGATACTTAGGGGTCTTTAAGAGACCTGCTGTATTTCATGCTTGTAAAGTCAATGG
This sequence comes from Fukomys damarensis, assembly GCF_012274545.1. Taxonomy (NCBI): domain Eukaryota; kingdom Metazoa; phylum Chordata; class Mammalia; order Rodentia; family Bathyergidae; genus Fukomys; species Fukomys damarensis. The sequence continues at coordinate 39,200,044 of NW_022900921.1, forward strand.
AAACACTGCAGTCTTTAGTTACAGCTGATATATCCTATTGTGGAATTTTGCTTTTCTTTGTAGGAACATTTTGGGTCTTTCCATTTTCTTGGATCCCTTCAATCTGACAGCGGTGCCCACATTCATTTCTCCAATTCCAACTTCAGCAACTCAATGGTTTAGTCTTGGAAACCTCAGAAAAAGGCCAATCAGCATTCTTTCTTACTCATTATTTGCTCCATGTAGCAATGTAAAATAGAAAATAATTGTGTGTGAGATTATCCAAAGCCTTTTCTATATTGGAACAAATTGTTTCAGTTAATACTTATTGAGCACTTTGTTGATCCAATAATTTATGATGATGAACAAAAAGCAACTTCTCATGGTGTTTAATGAGTATCTACTGCTGTGCTGTATTTTATTCTGGCTATTCCCTTACTTTAGCTTAAAGTAAAATGTAACATACTGGAAAGCAGTATGGAATTGCAGTGAACACCGGTTTGGCTTCCCAGGCAGAGGTGTGAAACCTCAGCTGTCAGTTGTAGGGCCTTAGGCCAGCCACCCTCCCTCACTGTAGTTTGCTCTCCCTTGCAAAGCAAACAAGGGCCTCCCTCATGAGACTGTCCATGGTCATAGTAAATATGTTCTGAGTACTAGCTATGAGGTGATGCATATAAACTTCCAAATACAATCATCCAATTTGCATCATTGATGTTTTACTATAATTATCACTGACACTTTAAGGTTTTAAAATGTTGAGAATCATCTTTTATACTTCTAAAATATGTTCTTACTTGATACCCATCACAAAGCAGTGTCACTTCAATTTCGGCAGTGTTGCATTCTTTTTGGGCTTTTTGCAGTCCATCTTATCTACCGTATCTGAGATCAACAACTAATAGCATATGCTAAGTTCTCAAACAATCTTTCTTGAGTGAATAAATCTGTGTTTTGTAGATGAGGAACATTATGCTCCTGAAGCTCTGACCTGTCCAATATTAACACTGCTCAGAAGATACCAGGACTAGGTTATGATGCTCTTTCTCAGGGAAGAAGCTTCTGACAATGAGAATGTTTATGTTTTGCTT
>NW_022900921.1:39201240-39260345 GCF_012274545.1 Fukomys damarensis
CTGTCCAATATTAACACTGCTCAGAAGATACCAGGACTAGGTTATGATGCTCTTTCTCAGGGAAGAAGCTTCTGACAATGAGAATGTTTATTTGTTTTGCTTTTTTTTTTTGGTACCAGGGATTGAACTCAGGTCCTTGCACTTGCAAGGCAGGCCACCAAACCACTGAGCTAAATCCCCAGCCCCTCAGAAGCAGCAGCAGCTGCTTTTTTGTTGTTGTCATTCCGGGGATAGAACTCGGGTCCTTGTGCTCACAAGGCAGGCAGTGGAACCACTGAGCTAAATCCCCAGCCCAACAATGAGAATGTTTAATTGCTCAACTATGAAATCCAATAATCTAGTGGGCTTCCTTAAGACATTATGCTTCTGACTACTGAATATACTAGACCAGAAGCCAGAAACCAGCTTTTAATGCTTCCTGACCTTGAAGGTATGCATAACCAGCTAGTTGCTAAGATAGCTGTGCAAGATCCCACTTTGATCCCAACAAGTTCCTGCCCTAAGAAGTTAATTTGCTAGCAATCTCTTAGATTCAGATCATCCAAAAGAAAATTAATTTAAGATAATGGAAGAGATGCTCCCTGGAATGAAGGCAATGCCAGTAAATAGGCCTTAAATGCCATTAATCTGTGCAGTTGTGAAGCATAATCTCTGTATACAAAGGATATACTAAAAGCACAAACACTTTAATGCTATCTGCCTCTTTTGGGACAGTTTGGGATAAATTCTATTTACAAGCCCTTATATATGCACATGGCTTCCTCACATTCTCTTTAAATGCTGAAGACTTATTAAAGCAAATCAGCACACTTCTAGACAAATATTATTAGAAATATTTTAATTTAAATGCAGACAACAGAAATGTTATCATAGAGAAATGTTACAGAAACTTGCAATGACAGAATGCCACTTGGAACTAATTAGCAAATGAAAAGAAAAAAAGATAATCCTGATTTTACTAAGCAAATTGTTAGTCCATCACTGGACAACTGATTAATTCAGCAAAGTATACCCCTTGCTGTTTTTTTTAATGGACAGGTCAACAATTTACTCTACTAAAATGATATGTACTGAAACTTTCTGTAGTGAAATAGTTTGACATTAGAAAGTTATAACACCTCATACCAAATAGCTATAACCTGGATTTCAGCCTATAGATGGTTTATGAATCTGATATAACGTGATCATAAGTCTGGACACCTCTCTCACCCACCACACACACACAAACATACACACACAAAATATCCTGGGGCACAAGTGTCATCAATGTCCTTGACTTACGCAGGCACAGAAGCCTCAGCTTGATAACAAAATGACCTGGGCCCCAGACTGCTGCCCTTTCTGAACCACAGGTACATGGGGCAGCAGGTTTAGCATAAGGAATGTAAAATTTTTAAACTTTGGCAAATACGTGTACAAATGAGTATTTCTTGATTGTCACTTTAATAAGGAAATATCATTCTACCTCTTGAAAAAATACTCAAATTCATTTTCAAGGAACTGCAGGGTGAATTCATAAAATAAAGGCAGAATAAAATTTCTTACCTATAATAATGGTTAATTTATCATTTTTTTATCTTCTACATTTAAAAAGCATGTAAAATGTAGTTTATCATTGACAACCCCAATATGTTGCTGTTGTGGAGGTTTGGAAACAACTTTGTGAATTTTATTTAGGCCTCTATATACGTAATTCCTCAATATAGATCTATAAATTACAGATCAGACCACTAATAAAATACAAGCAAATACAAATTCACTACTCCTCCCAACTTGAATACACTTGTGAAAGTACTAATAGTAGTGTAGGGCTAGGAGTTGGCTCAGAGAGAGTAATCGCCTACCATGCACAAGGCCTGGGCTACAATTCCTAGCATTGAAAATAAAATTTTCAAAGTTGAAAACTACATTTTGAAAAATATTAATAAATAACATTAAAATGATTTTAAGAAATATTCTATGCTTATGATTTTTCTTATTGTTATATCCCAATAAAGGATATTTTAAAGAGATACAAGACCTAAAAATTAGATTCCAATCATAATTTGAAAGGATAAATTTCAGTTCATAATAATAGGATAAAAGAAATTTTAAATGCTTTTGATAATCTGGATGTATTTTAGGGGAGTGGGAAGGGAAAAATTAGGAAGTGTTTTAAAATAAAAATGTGATGCTCCAGTGATGTACTTTTCTGGTTACAGAAATAATGGATCTAAAAGAATAAATTATTGATCTATCCAAATTTCCACTCTGGGATAAAAAGAGCTGTCTTCTAAGTTGGAAGGACACCGTGAGCTATGAATCATTATAGAAACACTTAGCTTCTAAGTAAAGTTGCCATAAACCTGTCTTTGCACTGATTACGGATGAGAAGAGGGTCAATAAAAAGGTAGGGGCCAGGGATTGAGCTCAGTGGTTCCGCTGCCTGCCTCGGAAGCATAAGGTCCTGAGTTCAATCCCAGGTACCAAAAATAAATAAATTCATTCATTAATTAAAAAGGGTATGGGTTCATTATCTACTGAAAGAAACATCATTAATAACTTCTATTCTTTCCAAAATGATCAAGAGGGCTGGAGATTTAGCTCAGTGGTTCCACCACCTGCTTCACAAACACAACCCCCAGTACCAAAAAACAAAACAAAACAAAATATAATGACCAAGAAATGCCCCTACTACAGCTCTTCTCATTATTTGACAGCACCTGAAAACTTAACACTTGGATGGACATCAGGAAGTAACAAACAAGCAGTTAACAAATCACCTATTGTGTACCCAGTTAGACTTGTTGCTATGGGGAAACAAAAATAAGGAGATACAGATGAGTTCTGCCTTTAAAAGCATAAAATGTTTAAAATGTGTGCTTTCTCACTTAAAATGTAAAATTCTAAGTACTAAATTGCCCTTAACCAAAGTCCTTTCTTAGGTCTGTATCCTTTCCAAGAGAAGCAGATTAACTTGGGCCTTCTTATAACAGCAGATACGTTGTTAAGTAATATACTCAAAACCACAGCAATATAGCAACAGTGAGCCACTGAATGTGGTTCTACATTAAGCTGATGGGGAAGAGGGGTGCATTACATAAATGCTAAATCCTAACATGTGAGGAAGAGCTCTAAACATTTACAATGTGTTTGGTTACATTTGTCAAAGCTTACTCTTCTTTAAATCTTATTTAAACTATAGCTTTCTAATGTCTATATATACTACTGTACTTAATTTTAAACATATTATTAAGTACTGCCAAACATTTCTGAAAGCATAATCACTCTTCATTTTGTACATTCACAGAAAGTCCAATTATTTAAGGCAAGAGAGTTCCTTCCAGTGGACTGCCTGACTGAACAGTCCTTTGAGGTATAGCCTTCACTGAGACCAGTCCTGTGAGGGGGAACACTCAGCACAGAAGAGTGAACTCAGGAAAAATATCTCCACCATAAGATGCATGTCATGCAAATGGAGAATTCTGAAAGCTCCTCCAAGATCTCAGATTTCAATCCCTAGGAACTTTCTAACTTCTAGTTGCCATCAACTAAAGGAAAATGATACCTTGAACAAGCACATGGTCACTGAGAAAGACCTTGGTGTCACATGCCTGCAGACATACTAAGGGGTAGGAGTTAATATACCTGTTGTTTCTGAGGACACAGGGCTCTTATATTTAGATGAGTTGGCTACTTTGCCCACATAGGATATGATTTTAGCAAACACAACATGCAACATGGACTGTCATAACATTTTAACGCTCCATCAACATCCCAATCTGTATAAAACAGGCAAAGTCAGACCTTGAAAAGACAAAATAAGTCTATATAACTCCAGAATAGGAAAATCTTATGTATTTCAGCCACCATTATTTAATGATATTGCTAACTTATATTGTGATATTGCTAACTTAATATTTTCTGAAACAACTTCTCAGGAAACTTTATTGTTGTGACTTCAGTGCACATCATCTGAAACTTTGTAAAACTGATAGACCACACACACCGCATCATGTCATTTTGGAATTTGTACAACTAACATATTCCAATGAGAGCATAATAACAATGACTGTGAAAGTTATAATGCAAGTTTATATTTACAAGTACTTTACAAATAATTCATTCCTTCCTACATAAAACCTAGGATCAATCAAAATTATTCCATTTCACAGATAAGAAACTAGAAACCAAGATAAACTGTGTAGAAATCAATTCAGAGTAAGAATATGAGTTTATTGTCTTTAAACTTCCATCTTTTGGATTCAATCCCCAACCTCAACCCCTTTTTCCTAATTTATTCCACATAAAATTTCTTTCCTAATCAACTATTCTTCCACTTTTAAAATAAGTATCACTATCAAGGAATACCACAATTTAAAATCCCATGAAAATTTTAAAAACAAACCTAAACAAGCATTATTTCATAATTAGGCTGCTTTGACTACAGCCTAACTCTGGGGTTTAGAGCATTTAGCTCAGAAAGACACAGTCCATTCAGAACTAGATGTAATTGCTTAGAAAAAGTATGATATCGTTCCAACATGTGATTTGTTTTCAAGACTCAGAACAAAGTCCTAACTAAGATAATGGAAAGCAGTTGCTAAATCTAAATTATGATTTTTGGGTATCCCAATTCAATACTATGATATGCCCCACTCTACTCAACAGCAAAGTAAACAAGTATAAAACTGCTGCAAACAAGTATGAATATCTACGAGCCATCTTAAATGATGAGCCCAACCAGATTCTAAGACCCAAGTTATTCCTGTTATCTCTAAATATGTAGCTTCCAAGAATAAGGACACTTTTCTGTCTAGTAATGCAAATCAAATTCCATAAACATCCATCCACCTTTACAAAAAGCTTATTCACTGGGGAAAATAGCTGTTTGTTAATTTTTGTGAGAAAATAGGGAAAAGAAGAATATTAATCTATGTTGTCAGGTTGTGACAGCTTTCTCTTAAACTTTTATCTTAATAAAACATGATAAAGAGCAATCATTATTTTAAACAAATAAAAACTTTCACATAAAATACATTATCATTGTAAGACAGCCACTATGATATTAGTTGACACATTAGAGACCCAAGAATACTGAAAAAATGAACATTACATCATTTTCCTTAGTGAGTTTTAAACCTTACTTTTTTTCATGTTGTTACATTTCTTTTAGTAGTAAAAAATAAACTTCTGCTAAAAGGATGAATATTTTGGTCTTTAACAAGCCAGTTTTCTTTGTATCATATTTGAAATGTAAACAGTATTACTAAACACAATAATAAAATACATAAGCTAAATGTTTGCTAACATTTTCAATATACTAAAAATTCAACAATTTCACTGATTTTTATCCTGATAAAGGTAAATTATACTACTTTGGAATACATTTTTTATCTGTCGGTTTAATCTATTTTGTTGACTTTTCAGTTAACATTAAATTCATTTGAGCAATAAATCAGAAATATTTACTTTGATGGTTTTAACTATATATTTTTAACTCCAAAATGTTAGCCTTAGCCATTTTAAGCAACAAATAGAAGCAAAAATATTTTGCTGTGTATTTTTAAAATCACTTCTCAAGGATAGATGTTGTCATCCAAGGACTGATTTTTTCTTTTTCTCTCTGTTTTTTTTTTTTTTTTTTTTGTGGTAGCAGGGATCAAACTCAGGACCTTATACTTGTGAGGCAGGCGCGGCACCACTGAGCTAAATCCCCAGCCTGCAAGGACTGATTTTAGCACCTACTTTGTCTTTTATAATGAAATGCTCCTTCCCAAATTACTTATTGGAGTTGTTACTAGCAAATACTGTCATATTCCTGCAGTTCAAGATATATATGTATTACTGTAATACATTCAGTTATAAAAGTTGCCACTATTTTATACTGTAGTAAGTATTCAAGATGACTACAAGTTATATTTCATAAAATGCAAGTTCTAATCAATTTAAGCTTCCAAAAGAGGAGGACAGTAAATATTGAAAATACCAATAATTCCCTCTATTATAGAACACCACTCAGGTGAGATCTGAAAGAGATTCTTTATTGGTAGCCATACAATTGACTATCTGCAATCTCTGTTTTCTTGCTAGTTAAGAAAAAAATATAGAACCTAGACATTTAAAACATTATCAATGTAATCATCAGTACAGATTCACTGATCTTCTAAAAGTTTGTAAAAAACTGCCAAAGTCATGATGAACACAAGTATCGCAGCTACATCATTTGGAAAAAGTAATATAAATTATGCTGCTAAAGACAAAAACACTGAAATACATAAATATTACAATGTAATACAGCAGTAACTCATGACTATTATGAAAAATTAAATTTAAAACATTGTTAGAGAAATTGGGCATTTTTCATTTTAGAAAAACATTCTATTTATATACCTCCAACTTCTATGATACAGTATACAATAAAATACTTTTAAAAGATATAACATTCAAATGCTTCATTTACACAAACAATATTGTCAATACTAATAAAAGTGATGCCCTTAAACATGAACTGCTCTGCTAATTGTGATTTCAAAATGTTTTCTAAACTTCATTTTATATTTTAGTTAGCAACTGGCATTACAGACAAATCAGTTCTGTGCTGACAAAAAGAGGGTCCTAGTCAAAATACTTTCTCTCAAAAGTAATGTGTATCATATTGCTTGAAACTAAACAACTATATAAAAGTGTTAATTGTTTATCTAAACACTGATTATGAAAGACAACTGGGATGTATTCAGGCAGAGTGTTGAGTTCATGATGATTTATTTACAACAAAAGTACTTTTACTGAAGCTAACATGATATATATGTTTCTATGTCAATTACTACAGTCTCAAAGTTATAAAAATATTATATAAAATACCACAGGCTTTACAGGATATAACTTTATGTGGTTCTGATACTAGCAGCTGAAAAGTGTTTATAATTTAAAAATAAATAAACTATAGAGGTAAACCAGTTACAAAACAGTAGAGGACTGCAATATTCACAAGAGTGAAAAGAACTGCTTAATTACACAACAGCTAACAAAATGGTGAAGCAGTTGGATCAAAAGTTTTAAAAACCTCTTTCAGAGATTTGTCATCTGTTTCTTTACTGGGATCATTCTCAGGTATTGGGCTCGCCTGTCCTGACTGCCTGGCCTGCCTTGGATCACTGTACTGGGGTCTAATTAAGCCTGTTAAGGCCTGAATAGGAAGACTGTGCACTGCTGGAACCTGAACCTTGCCAGAACTCCGAAGAACATCTGCCTGTGTGTCAGCTGGCACATCAGCAGTGACTTCCACGCTTGGAGTGGTTTTCTGTGGTAGTACTGCTTCTCCAGGAGAAGGCTCATTTTTATCACTATTTTTCAAATTACTACTTTTTTTCTGGCTCTCTGTATTTTCTCCTAAAGAAACTGCTGCTAACTCTGATGTAGATGATGAACTCTGCTCCCTTGGGTCATACAAACTAATACCACTAAGAACTGTACTTGGAGTTCCCAGTGGAAGGCCAGTTGAAGATGAGAGTTTAGGAGCATAAGGAGGCAGAGTCCCAGAATTAGCACTGCTAGTTATTACCCCTGGGGGCTGCGAAGCAGTAGTGCCAGATTTGGTCAAATGAGGAGCACTCTTTGATGTATGTGACTCCTTCATAACCACTTGATGAGACTCTATATGAGGCAGTCTGTGAAGCCTAGGATCAAAATTCTTTTGCAGCCTAGGATCTCCTAATTTACTTCCTGAACTATGTAAGTCTCCAAATTGATCTAAAAAGCCTTCTCTGTTTGTTGGATTAATTTTGGCTTTGGCTGCTAATTTTGAATCAATTGAAACTGTATTTTGGTGAAGATCGCTTTTCGTATTCCATAACCTACTGAGCCTCTGGTCAGCTATAAGAGGGGGCAGAGGTAAATTGATTGAAGATACTGGATCAGGCTTAGGTAAAGGTACTGGAAGTAAGTCTTCTGGAGCCCACACAATATGTTTTGCAAAATTGGGTTTGGTTAGGATAATGTCCATTTTAATGTGACTGAACTGTCTCAACTGTGACCTTGGATCCTGAAGCATTATACCAGGTGGAGAATCCAAAGGTATTAAAAAAGCTTTTTCTCTCAGTTCTCTTTCTGCATCTTCATCATCATCATCTCCTCTTTTGTGTTTGATGTTAGGGCTAGCATTTGCATGATACAAGTCAAACTTTGCTCCACCAACTGAAGAGCTTCCTTGACTACCATTCCCTCTGACTTTTCTGGGATCCCACACAAGCCTAAGGTCCACTGGGACAGACTCAGAAGGTTTTCTACTGTCTTGCCTTGAGATAGTCCTAAGTCTAGGGTCAACAACTTGATTTCCTTTAATTTTCTCTTTAGCGAGTCTTGGATCAGTAGGAAGGCTGAGTTCTGTGGAAGGTTGTTGCTGATTCCTTAAGGTTTCTGTTTGCTTCTGTAATGTTTTCAGTATTGACTTGACACTGCTTCCTTCTTCCTCTTCACTACTGGAATACCAGTTAACTGTATCATCTAAATGCAGACAAAGACTTATTGTAAAGAACAAGACATTCATATTTGAATTAAATTAAGATTTTTTTTAAAAAATGCTCTTTCTGAAGTAAGTATAGTCTAACTTCAAGAAAATCAATGATAGAAAGGTCAGGTTTCAGTATGGGATTAGTTAATATGTGGTAAGATAATGATCAATTCAGTTATTATATTCTAATGAGAACTGATGAGACATATTGGAATATGTGTTAACATTTTTCCAGTCAGAGAAAAATCAGGACCTTTCATTCCATATGTCAAGAGGAAACTCAGAAGTGTATTGTGGTATGTATGGCAGGGTTGAGGGCAAAAATACTCTTGGAAAGGTATTTTTAAATGTTTGGGTCTCTTAAATTCAAGTAATCATTTAGCTTCATAGTTCTGAATTTATCAAGACAATATGCTAAAATTTACATACTTTTTGCCTTATCTCTATGCCTTATCCCTAAAATCTATTTACCCCTAGCATGTTAGAGATAATTTTAAGAAAGGTAGTGGTCAGAAATCTTCTAATAGGGTTAATGAATTATATACTGGTACTTCATGAAGGTGATTTTATTTCTTCATTTAAGCATATATTGGATGGCTTTGAATTGGCCATGAGAATATCTTAACTTTCACATTCCAGCATACATATGTAATCTGTAATCAATCTTCCTTCCCTTTTCTACCTCCACCTCTCAACTAGAATATCTTGGACCAGTAGCATTTATAGTACTACATATTTTCATTTTTAGATCATTTTCACTGCTTGTCAGTAGTTTCTACTAGAGGAAACTTTAGTGTCACAGGATTAGTACACATAAAACAAGCACCGGTATTTTAAAGTACTGTGTGGTTTAAAACAAACAAAAAGTTTTACTCAGATCTCAGTGTCTCAAAAAACTACTTCTAGATACTAGCTCTCTTTTCTTCTTTTGACATCCAGGAAACCTAGAGCTGGGTGTGTAATTCATTTTTACCTCATATTATTTCTTACTTCTATCCTTGTTTTCTTTTCATTTTCCTATTCATATATTTTTATAAGAAGTCATATCTTTTTTGGAACAAGCAAATATAATAACACAAGGACAGAGTAGAGCTAGCTCAACTTAAAAAACATATTACAAGAAATATAGGTAACAGCTTTTTATCAAAAAAAACTACAAGAACATTAAAACTTATAAAAAGAATATAAACAAACCTAGCTATTCAAGATTATTTCTGTATACAGAGAAAATAGACTTCATAGATCACTAATTATGTATTATAGTATATAATTTTATATCATCTAGAAGTTTTCATTTTCTTGTTTATGAAAAAACTAAGATTTTATAGAAAGGTTACCATTAAAATAGTTATTTTTAAAATTAAATTTTATGATTTAAAAGAGTAAATTTAAACTGCATAAGAAATTGACTTAGGGCCAGGGATGTAGCTCAGTGGCATTGTGCCTGCCTTGCAAGCGCAGAGTCCTGAGTTCAATCATCAATACCAAAAAAAAAAAAAAAAAAAAAAAAAAAAAAAAAAAAAAAAAAAAAAAAAAAAAAAAAAAAAAAAAAAAAAAAAAAAAAAAAAAAAAAAAGACTAAAAGAAATTGATTTATTAGAAATCCTTCATTTTCCTGTAATGTTTGATAAGAGTTAATATTACCTTCTTTGAAAACATCATGTACTAACTGCAGATGCCTAGACTTATGTAGTTTCACATAGTTATTCAAAATTTCATATTTAAGAGTGGTCAAAAACATCAATTTTGCAATTCACAGAAAAACTAAATGTTTTTATTGTTTTGTTTTGTTTTTTGAGGCAGGGTATTGCTTTCAGTTCCCCTGAACTCACTAAGTAGTCCAGGCTGGCAGCGAACTTGACAATTCTCCTGCATGATGGGATTACAGGCATGTACACCATGCCCAGCAAGAACTAAATGTTTTAAACATTCCTTATGCTTGTTTGCCATACACTTATTAATAAAAAAAACTAGGGCAAATTTACTGTTTCCCTGTAATCCTTTATATTAAAAATAGTATTTCTCAGCTGGGCATGGTGGCATGCCTGTAATCCCAGCACTCTGGGAGGCTGAGGCTGGAGGATTGCAGGTTCCAGCCCAGAGTGAGAAATTTAGTTACTTAAGTGAGTCCTTGTTTCAAAATTTAAAAAAATTTTTAAAAAGAGGGACTGGAGATATGGCTCAGGGTAAGGCCCTAGGTTCAATCCCCAGAACCAAAATTAAAAAGTATTTATTAATAATATGGCAGAAGTATGCACATTAGGCTCTTACAAATTCATGTCATAACTTCATCATTTTGAATTAGGGCTAGAAGTCAAAATTCCCAAACCAGAATGTGCTTATTATTTCTTTTCCAATTTCTTTTCTTCCTAAAAAAGGAGAAAAGTCTTAATTGCTTACAAGTCTGCCCACCTAGGCCCTTAACTCTAGCTTCAGATATACTGACTGTTTCAAGTCAAACCCCCTGCAATGAAATTATTAAAGCATTAGTGTCACTGAAGCCACAAACAATCCTAAGAAGATGGGTGCTATTAGCTAAACTGGAAGAATACATAGTTCAGATTTTCATATCTTAATATCTTTAAATAAATAAGATATAATTAAAGAGCTGACATACCTTCTTCCTTGATTGGTGTCCTACGAGGTTGTGTGCTGGTTAGTTCTTCATCTTCTTGGTATTTCTGAGTAAGTCGGACAAAAAGAGCTCTCTGCACTGCAGGGAGGAGCCCCGGGGCTGGCACAGAGTTATGGCCTGTCACGTTGCCACTCGTGTCAGGCCCATTGCCCATGTGAGGAGAGTCTTGTGCAATGAGGGGCTGCTGCTGAGCATACTCTCCATGCCACAGCCCATCTGCAGACATAGCAAGGGAAGAGAGATACCTGGTTGAGCACAAACTCCACCACAGGTATAAGAAATTCAAACTATAATAGCTATCACATTGGAGTCTCAAGTTATTATGTAATTATAAAGGGTTATTTTAAGTTATCTGAAGTTCTACTGTTTCAAAAGTTAAAGTTCTATTTCTGTTGTTTTGGTGAGATTGAAAACATTTTAAGGTTTCGATTTCACTGATTTTATTTAACTTTATTTCATACATTCCTATCGTGCTTTTAATGAAAATAAGACTATTTTAAATTATATATAACTTCTTTCAAAAGGTAAACTTACCATCAGAGTTATTGGGTGGCTGAAAATTGTGTACAGCAGACTGTGAATAGTAATTATCATAAAATTCAGCTGGGTCATGCAGGGACTCATAACTGGTGTTGAGCTGCATTTCACCAGGAATTTGCTGGTATGATGAACCTGGAGAGCAGTGATTCTCTCTGGGTGCTTTCATCACATGTCCTGGAAAGCCTGGAGAATGATAAGCACTACCCATACACAGTGGTGCGTCCTGCTGGACAAGTCCTCCAGCTTGATTGTGAGGGCCTATGATTTCAGGTGGACCAGGTGGCAAAGGTGGGCTCTGTGGCATTGGTAGACCAGGAGATCCTGCACGTGGGTGATGTCCAGGAGAGCCTGGATGCATCACAGGACTACTGCACCCCTGAGATACATTAGGTCCAGGACCTGGACTTGACCCAGAACTATACATATGCTGAGGATGTGGGCTGCTTCCCTGAAATTGTGGTCCTGGTGGTGAGGCACTGTTATAAAATGCTGGTGGTCTGTAGATAGAAAAAATATTTCTTAGTCCAAAGAGACAAACAAGAATGCCTCTCTCCTAAAGAGATACTGGTTAATTATGATTTTTCTATATCCAACAGGAATACCATGTATTTAAGAACTATTTATTCTGTATCATTAATAGACATAAATACTACACATGCCTTTTGCTTTCATTTTAGCTTAGTTTCCTTATTTGCTGCTTACAACCAGCTATTCTAAATCTTACTCATTATAGGTATTTTGGAAAAGACATAAAAGTAAGATAAATAAGAATCATCTCTAATCCCACCACCCACAGATAAATTTTTTGAATGATTCTCTCCTGGTCCTTTTTCTATATGGACTTAAAAAATTAGAAATCATGCTACATAAATGTACATCTTTTTATTGTAACTTCTAATGGGTTATTGCTGGCCTATAAAAAGACTTAGTTGTTGAATGCTGTTTTCTTTTTTTGGTGGACACCTTATTAATTCATATTTCTAACAGTTTGTCAGTTAATTCCTTTAGGTTTACTGAGAGAAATTATGCAAATAAATGAGTATATTTCTCTGTTTCTAATCTTTATACTGCTTATACATTTTTCTTACTTCATTCACTAGAATCTGATATATAATACTAGTAAAAATAGTGAACATACCTGTCTTAACTTTAATAGAAATACTTTTAATGGTTCACACAGATTATGATGTTTACTACAGATTTACTGCTCCTCATCTAATGTGACCTCATCTCTGCCTTAGTGTTGAAGGTTAAAGAAATGACCATGGTATTTAGGGCCCAGGTGCATAGACCCTAGGTAATGAAACAGCAGGGCAGGAATGGTATTGTTAGAAAATGACAGTCTGAGTCCAGATTATCCAGAAGTTTTCCTCTAATATCCTAGGGCAATATTTTCACAAAGTACCAAGTATACTGGAGACATAGGCACTATTTGAAGGTATTACCAGTAAAAATTCAGATTCATACTCAGGTGGGAGAAAAAAATCAAATCTACCAGTGTCATTCAGGATTACTATGTTGAGTGGCTTCAGGCAGTAGGGGATGGGGAGAAGAGCAAAGGGGAAGCAGCAGTCTCAGTACATGCCAGATATCTGCTACCTCTATCAGATTGATTTCCACTCACAGTTAATTTGGCATGTAACTTATTTTAACACAAATTTTTAGGGAAATTTTGCTGCTGTTTTAAAGTTTCAACTTACTTCTTCCCAATTTTATGTGCTAAATCCACAGTAGGTTTTACAACTATTTCAAAAAGAGATGGAATTTTCTTGAAATCATCAGAGAGATCTGCCTGAAAATCATCTTCAGGATCAGAAAAGGGAAAATGTTCTGGTGGGGTTGGCAGAAGCCCAACTCCTGGAGGTGGTTTGGGAAGAGGAGTTATACCACACTTTCTAAGTTCTTCTAATTCTCTTTCATCTTCATTTATAAGCTCTTCATCAGTATTCAATACCTAAAAATAATTGGTAAAGATTACTATTTCAAAGCAAGCTCTCTTTTTCACATTTAAAACTGTGAAGACGTTAGTAACTGAGTTATGTCAACAGAAAAATATTAAAGTTTAAATGGATCAGAGATAACTAATTCTTTATTTTCAATAAACAGAATGAGGTTTAAAAAGGGATATTACTCAAAAATAAATTAGGGTTTTTTTAATAGCAGGGCTGGGATAAGAGCAAAATATTCCTAATCTAATAATTCTGTTTTTCCCATACATTATCCAGTATTAAAAGAATAAAACATAAAATAACAAATCTTCAATTTCTTAACAGAATTTTACAAAATATGCTTTATAAAATATATTCAGGCCAAATCAATCTGTGGAGAGACCCAAGAAAAATATTCAAGGCACAAAACTACTCACTTTCTCCAAAAGTTTCTTCGTTTCTTTAGTCAGATCATCATGAGAAAACTTACAGTTGTCCCCTTGGTAACATTTTGCTCCACTATGATAAAACTTGCATGGAAATTCATGTATAGAAAAAGTATTAAGGAACAGACCAAGTAAAATCAAAGTCTAATTTTTTAGACAAAAACCGTAAGATTATTAAAATCTAGAGATCTGATGTACAACATTGTAGCTATGGTCAACAATATTGTATTGTACCTTTTTATAAAGGTATAATACTTTCAAGAAAGTAGATCTCATATTAAATGTTCTTACCAAAATAAAAAAATTGTGCTAACCAGTAAGACTATATTATTCTACATTGTACTTAAGGTTCTATAATTACAAATCAATAGGACTGTATTATTATATATTATACTGAATGTCCTATAATCACATCAGATTATTTTTTAAGATTAAAGGGTAAAACACTTACAATAGTTACTGAAAATGCTACAGTATTTTAATTATGCAGGTTTTGTTAGTTTCCAGAGTAAAATAAGTATTATACAGAGAAAATAAACATTGAAGCTAGAACTTATATTTATAAAAAAAATAAAGGAGCCATGTTAAAAACAAATATCCCAACAATGAAAATTACAGAGTAATTTTATTTAAGGTTATGGAGACAAATTTCTAAAGAAAATAATTAAATCTAAAAGTATAGGGGAAGGCCGGGCATGGTAGCATATGCCTATAATCCCAGCACTCAGGAGGCTGAGGTAGGAGGATCACTGTTAGTTCGAGACCAGCCTGGGCTACAAAGTGAGTTCCAGGTCAGTCTCAATTACATAGTGGGACCCTGTCTCAATAAACCAAAAAGATAAATGAATAAAAATTAAAGTATAGGGAAAAATACACCATGCACCACCATTTTCAGGTGGTGGTGTGTTCAGGGACTACCTGGATGGTTTTAGGCAATGTATTACCTGATGATTGCAAATGTTTTTTCAATGTAGCTTAAATTATACTGCTTTTATTATAAAAAAAAAAGGTTAAGCATCTTTTCATTTGATTTCGGACAAATCACAATTCACTTCTTGTGAATTATTGGTATCTTGGCTCTTTTTCTTCTCAATTTTTAGAAAGTCATAAAATAAGGGGTTTCCCCTTTATAAATTATATAAGTTGCATTCAATTTTTCTCACTCTATTATTTCTCTTTTTACTTAGCTTATACATATACTTTGTTAAGCAAATTTAAGTTTAAAAAATTCGGTCTTAATAAATATATGAAAAAATGTTCAACATCACTGGTCATCTGAGAGATTTAAGATGAAAACAAACACTAAAATTCCACCTCATGCTCCTCTGGAGCCGTGCCATTTCCAGCGGGCGCCACTGATTGGCTATGACACAGCTCCAGGCGGGTGAGTTTTATGTCATCGCTGCAGCTTGGACTCAGAGCCACCTCTGCTGGGCAGTCCAGCCCAAACTATGGGCCTCCTCTGGAGCCGCGCTGTTTCCAGAGGGCGCCACAGATTGGCTCTGACACAGCGCCAGGAGGGTAGCTGCACGGGTGCCCCTGAGCACCATTGCCCCCCCACTGGCTATTAGATCCCCTGACTGAGCCAGTCTTTGGACGCACTCTGCAGAGGCATGGCAGGCTATAAAGGGTGGTGATTGATCTTATTATGTTCCTGATTGTATCAATAGGGATAAAGGATAGGGATTGATTTGATGAGTTATTTTCTCAATTATGAAAATAAGAATGTCTATAAGTCATTAGAGAATCAAAGACTGGGACGCAACGATATCAGGAAGATTTAATGACCCAGAGATTGAATCAAGGGCAACCCAACAGAAAAAATAAAGATGAGAAAACAATAAGCAAGCCACAAAAACATACTTCAAGTAGGCAAACAGTACGGCAAAGGAGAATGAAAAATCAGATAGTGAACCTCCAGGACACTCAGAACTCACAGCACAGGAAGTAAAAAAAGTGATCAATCAACCTGTAGAAAAATTCAAAACAGAAATTATTTCGCAGATAACCATAGAGATGGTGAGCAAAATGAAACACATGATTCAAGACTCCAGAACAGAAACTGACAAAAAAAATAGATGAGCTTAGGAACGTAATAGAAGTCATGCAATAGAAGGCCCAGCATAAGAAAGAAATGGAAACAATGAATGTCCAACATAGGAAAGAAATGGAATCCATTAAACAGATTCAAACAGATATACAGAAGATTAAAAACTCTATTGAAAGCATATGCAACAGAATAAAAGATTGCGAAGATAGAATCTCAGACATAGCAGATAGGATAACAGACAGTAACCATGAAAAAAGAGGTCTCTTAAAAACAGTAAGGGAGGAGAGGGGAGAAAAAGTAAAAAGAGTCAACAAAAGGACAACAACATGACAAGAATAAGTCAAAATATATCAGTTGTAACCATCAATGTTAATGGCCTCAATTCACCAATCAAGAGAAATAGATTGGCAGAATGGATTAAGAAGCAAAATCCAACAATATGTTGTATACAAGAAACACACCTAGTGAAAAAGGAAGTCCATAGACTGAAAGTGAAAGGATGGAAAACAATTCTGCATGAGACAGGAGCTCAGAAAAAAACAGGGGTAGCAATCTTATTCACAAACAAAGCAAACTTCAAACCAAAACTGATTAAGAGAGACAAAGAAGGCCACTACATCCTTGTAAAGGGAACAATCCAAGAGGAAGAAATGACAATCATAAACATATATGCACCAAATATAAATGCCCCCAACTATATAAAACAAATATTAAGTAACATGAAAAACCAAATAACAACTAATACAATTGTAGTGCAGGATCTGAATACCCCACTATCACAAATAGACAGATCATCTAGGCAAAAAATCAACAATGAAATACTAGAACTGAACCAAGCTTTTGAACGTAGGGACTTACTAGACATCTATAGAGTGTTCCATCCCACAAAATCAGAATAGACATTCTTTTCAGCTGCACATGGCTAGCTGCACATGGGTCATTCTCCAAGATAGATCACATACTAGCTCACAAAACAGATTTGAATAAACTGAAAAGAATTGAAGTTATCACCTGTATATTATCATATAATAGTGCAATCCACCTGGAGATCAATAGCATAAGAAACCATAGGAACTTCACAAACACATGGAAACTGAACAACACTCTCCTGAACAATCAATGGATCACAGAGGAAATTAAAGAAGAAATCAGACAGTTTTTACAAATAAAAATGCCAATACAACATACAGGAATCTATATCGGACACAATGAAAGCAGTTCTATGTGGAAAATTCCTAGCACTGAATGCTCACATTAGGAAAACAGAGCAAGCTCAAATAAACAACCTAACAATGACTCTTAGACTCCTAGAAAAACAAGAGCAAGAAAAACCCAAAGCTTGAACAAGAGAAAAAATTATAAAGATTAGAGCAGAAATCAATGCAATGGAAACTAAGAAAATGAAACAAAAAATAGAAGAATCGAAGAGCTGGTTTTATGAAAGAATAAAATTAATAAACCCTTAGCAAACCTTATCAAAAAAAGGAAAGAAAAGGCTCAGATTCATGCAATCAGGAATGAAAAAGGTGACGTTACAACAGATTCAGCAGAAATCCAGAGGATCATTAATACATACTATGAGATCTACTCCTATTACTCTTCAAACTTTTCAATGAAATTGAAAGAGAAGCAATACTTTCAAATTCATTCCTGGAAGCAAATATCACTTTGATTCCCAAACCTGGGAAAGATGTAACTAAAAAAGAGTACAGGCCAATCTCCTTAATGAATATAGATGCAAAAATCCTCAGTAAGATACTAGCAAACAGAATACAGAGGATCATCAAGAAGATCATCCATCCTGACCAGGTCGGATTTATTCTAGGGATGCAAGGATGGTTCAACATACATAAATTAATAAATGTAATACACTATATTAACAAAGTCAAGGACAAGAACCACATGATCCTCTCGATAGATGCAGAAAAAGCATTTGACAAAATTCAATACCCATTCATGATAAAAACTCTGCAAAAATTTGGAATAGATGGTCTATGTCTCAACTTAATAAAGGCTATCTATGAAAAACCAATAGCCAACATCATATTAAATGGCCAAAAACTGAAAACCTTCACGTTAAAATCAGGAACAAGACAAGGATGCCCACTATCACCATTCCTCTTCAATATAGTTCTGGAAACATTAGCCATAGCAATTAGACAAGAGAAAGAAATTAAAGCAATAAAGATAGGAAAGGAAGAAGTTAAACTGTCATTATTTGCCAATGATATGATACTCTACATTGAAGACCCAAAAAACTCCACCAAAAGACTTCTAGACTTAATTGACACTTTTAGCAGAGTAGCTGGATACAAGGTCAACACCCAAAATCAATAGCCTTCTTGTACATAAAAAACAGACTCACTGAGAAAGAAATTAGGGAAACAATTCCTTTCACAATAGCATCCAAAAAAATGAAGTATCTGGGAATCAATCTAACAAAAGAAGCAAAAGACCGCTACACTGAAAACTACAGCACTCTGAAAAAAAGAGATGGAGGAGGATACAAGAAAATGGAAAGATGTCCCCTGCTCCTGGGTAGGAAGAATCAACATAGTGAAAATGGCCATATTACCAAAACTGCTATACAGATTCAATGCAATGCCAATTGAAATCCGAACACTATACTTCAAAGAACTAGAAAGAAGAATCCAAAAATTCATTTGGAACCATAAGAGACCTAGAATAGCAAAAGCCATCCTAGGCAACAGACACATGGCAGCGGGTATAACAATTCCCAATTTGAAACTATACTACAAAGCCACTGTGATAAAAACAGCATGGTACTGGCAAAGAAGCAGACCTGAGGATCAGAGGAATAGACTGGAAGATACATTTTTACAGAGACAAGAGTACAACCTAATATTTCCAAAAGTACAACCTATGTATTTCCAAAAGGAACATATAGTGTTTATCATTGGGTGGTAATATTTGATGAGATTCATTTTATAATTTTCAATAATGATAATTTACTACTTACAAAGCTAAGTAAAAGAAATTAAGATAACATTTTTCCATCTATTCTTTCAGGAAGCACAATCTCATGAAGTATTTTAAAGCTGATTATATTACATATAAAGTACCTTTATTTCATTTCTTTAGAAAATAAAAGTTAGTTTGTCCCTTTGAAATACAAAGTCTTACTAGACTGCGTTTATGTAATTTCTTATTTTAAATTTGAAAGCAAGCAAGGAGTATTTAGCTTATATCTGTGGTTTTAAAAACTGCAATGATTGTTTTAAAACCTCAATATTCTTGTTTATATATATATTTTAATAAAGGATATTATGCATATAAATGCAGTTCTCTCCTTTGGTACAATATCCCTGTAAATAAAATTTGCAGATCTCTTTTCTTTTCTCCAGCTCTGCATCATGATCAAATTTACACTGATCTCCCTGTTCAAAAGAAATAGAGACAGAGAGAGGGAGGGAGAGAGGAAGGGAGAGAGAGCAAAATAACAAATGTATTTTCTTTGTGGTGTTTCACAGTGGACTTATAATCACTATTGTCAGTCGTCAAATACTGAGCACAATAATCCCTTAAAATTCCTGCCAAGCAGGAGATGCGGCTGTGTGCAGCAGTGAGGCACCACAGCAAGCAAGGCCTCAGAGGGAAATGACCACATCCCACCAGCCCTCATTATTTCTAGCTGAACTACTATGGAAGCTTATTTAACCTTTTGGCGCTGTGTTTTAATTGGGGACAATAATAGTACAGTAACTATTTAATAGGATCACTGTAAGGATTAAATAAATCATTTCATACTAGTTTTACTGTGAATAGCATTTGCCACAGAAGTCATATTTGCCACAAGTATTAATATGTTTGTTAAATAAAATGCAACTTCTGCAAATTATGTTACTGTCCCAGAATAATCTGTATAGTTTAGATCTAATGTACAGTACTTTATGCAAAATATTAAAGAACTAGTTTTATTACAAATAAATGCAAAATGAAAAATAACTCTAGCAACTTACAAAAATCTTTACATTTTAAAGACTATTTTGCAAGTTAGAGTGACTTAAGATATTCCATACACACTTACCTTAATACATCTGCCTTCCAGGAAGTATTTACAGATTTGTTTTCCTTTGTGTTCCACTGTGTGCTGATTAATAAATTCCTGAGTCATAACCTTCCATTTTTTCCCTGGTTTACTATACTGCAAGAAAAAATTTTTACTTGAGCAACATATGCAATAGTAATGGGTATTAAAATGTACAATTAAATGGATCTGGAGAACAGTATACTGCTCGACTATATAGAATAATCGAGTCTAGACATTCCGATACTATTCATTTAAATGGAGAGATATGCTTCTATTAATCTGCCTATTATTACTAGTGGGTGCAAAGACGCCTATTTCTATTTTAATAAAAGTGTGCATGTATATATATATATATATATATATATATATATATATATATGGGTTTTGCTATTGTAGTTCAGGTGAGCTTTGAACTCACTATGTAGTCTAGACTGGCCTCAAACTCATGGCAATCTTCCTGCCCCAGCCTCCCAAGTGGTGGGATTATAGGTGAGAATATATATTTTTAAAATAAATTCATAAAAAGCTGGAAATTTCTTAATAATATTCAATGTTGTCAAAGGTGCTATGAAATGCAAATTATGTACTGTTGATAGGTAGGACTTTAAAATATCCATTGGGAGTGTATTATGCAAGTTAATAGGCCAATTGAGAATATAACTCTCTAATGAGAACATAAGATATTAGGTAATCATATGCACACCAATCCCTGAAAAATACACCAAACAAACTATACTTGTGTTAACATGTTTAAACTTTCTCTTTCTGTTTATATTACTAAGAACGCCTCGTTGTTTTAATATTGGATTGGGGAATAGTTTTGTTTTAGAGATTACTTTAAACAGGTAGAAAACTTCTCAGTATCCATAACCATAAGATTCTTGACTGGAATAGTATAATCAAGGTACTGTAAAAATCTAAAGAAACTTCAGCAAATAAATTTTAGAACATCTACCACAAAAAAAAAAGTCTAGCTTTTAAGTTTGAGCCTACAAAGGAACCACAAATATTCTCCATGCTTAAGAGATGGAAGGAGAACCACAGAAATAATCTAGTGTATCACCTTCATGAAAACCAATGATTACAAAAGTTACTGACTTGTCCATCACATGGAGTTAGTAAAGTCAGGACAATACTTAGGAATCCCATGTTCTTTGCATTGTATCACATGCCCACTAATAAATACAAGAAGGGAGAAGGAGAGAAAGAGGAAGGGAAAACCAAGCAATCTACTTGGTCATTTAAAATGTATCTGCTTTAGAAGCCCTATTACATTTACATAAGGGACAAGGAAGAGGAAATAAAAGGCTCTACCAGGAAAAGAAAATGTATTTACAGAATCCTTAATAGCTACTATAAACATTTTTTTTAAATTTGAGTGTTATGGCAAGCAAATAAGTCTTTAAAACCTGACAAAAGTTTGCTTGTTCTGTAACTGTCCTTGAGTTTTCAGAAAAATTCATGTAGATCTATCTGAAGGTATCCCTGAATTTATCTGGCCTTCTAGTATCTTGTAGTCCTTGAAAGGCCAAGGATGGACAAGGACCTACACTGGTCACTCTAGTATGGCCTGCATGTCCCCTCTACTTTGGGTGGGCCTCTCCAGGACAACTCCTGAACATGAGCTGCTTCCTTGGGATCTGGAATTCTCCTGGTCATTTCTGGAATCATAAGGAATGTCTCTCATGACAGCCAATAAAATGACATAGTTGATAATGTATTTTAATCTTGATTTTTTTATTGTATGATAATAATTATAGCCCAGATTTATAGATATCTAAAATATTGGTGCTTGAAGGAATACTTAAGAGTTAATTTACTACTATGCCTCATTTTACAGAGTAAATTAAATCCCAAAGACAGGCAGAAACTTTTTCAAAGGCACACTTTCTAGAAAACTAATAATTTTAGAACAGGGTATAAGCACTGGGTATGGAACATGTTTACTCAGAAAGCATTCACATTAGGGTAGAAAAAGCAACACATTTTAAGGATCTACTGTTGTCTGGGAAGATGAACAGCCAGAAATAAGTAATCACCTAGAAATTCTAAAATAATAGTGACAACTTTAATAATTCCAAAGCTGTTCTTGTGTGGAATAGTAGCGGCTCAGTAAATGTTAATAGATACGTAAGATAATAAAAGAATTTACAGTCAAGTATATTTTGAAAATGATGCATTAAATAAAGTAAAATAAGATTCTGCACCAGACACCTCTGCCCAATATTAGCAGGCTATAGTGGTACAAGTTTCTTGACCATTTATAATTTAGCTGTATATCTTAGGAATCTGACAGAAGCTTTACATGACTCAAATGGGTATGTTAGATAGCAGAGTCAGGCCAGTACAGTTCCTTTGCTAATGGCTGCTACCAAGACTTAAGTCCTTGAAGTAGCAGGGCTCCACTGAGCTCACTTCCACCCAAGCTCAATTGACTCCAACTAAATTCTTACTCTCTGAATCAACTGTTTGTCATCAGCAGGTGTCCTAAGGCCTGCCCAGCTCTATCCTTCACACACCTGTACCTGTAATGAATAAACACTGGATGTCCTTGGAGTCCTTTGTCTTTGCTGCCCCGAGCAGCTTGGATGGACCCAACACACAGTTTCTCTTAAATCTCTGTCCTTGTGTCTTTATTTATCTTTCCTATCTTGCAGACATTGTACTGGCTCACAAGACATCAAGACCCATGGCCGGGGTTTTCAATAATGTCTCTTATAACCTTCTTTATGCCTAATCTGCTCAGAACAATTAATAGCTGAATGTTGACTAAAAATCCGCAGAAACAGAGCAACATATGCAGAGTTTCCCATATATATTTGGGTCTGAAGTTCTCTTTTTAGATCACAGCTATTAACATTCTCTTAAATAGTACACTGAGTACCTATTAAGAAATCTCTGCCCATTATCTTTCAACTCAGAGATCAAACAGCCAAGCACCTTAAAATTACAATATATTTCACACAACGTTATAGCTTTAAATAACCATATCATTGATCCTGCATAATTCAATCAAATCTTACTAGAACTATAGTAGAATATATGAATTGGGTCACTCTGACCCAGAAAGTTTCTACCAGACTGAAATGTACATGTTCAGAGTTCAACACAATTCATACACAACTCAATTCAACACAAATTTATTACATAGCTATCATGTTCAAGCTATCTAAGTTCATCTTTTCAACAACTTCCTTTCAGTGCTTTCAACTCTAGTAAGTAAATTAATTTAACCTAGTCTCCCATCTCAGCACTGCCACGTATTGAGCTATTAGCATGTTATTATTATTTGCATCTAGGAAAGATGACTCCTAAAAAAAGAAATCATGATCAAAGATTAATAAGAGGATATCTTTGCTTTCAAACATATCACTGTTGAGGTTCTTTCACACATATATATTTATTTCTAGGTCACTAGATCATCCAAATGTGTACCTCTATATTAGTATCATGACTTATTAAAACAGCAACTCCTTTTTTAGGGGTGTTTATACATAGTCATTTGATATAAGCTGGAAATTATTCATTTACTAGGAAAGTAGAATTAAAATGCTTTCTTCACAATCACAATGCTTTATTTTCAACCAGATGGACTGACAGATAAAGCTCCTCTCCTCTTCCTATATAAATTCTCAGTACCTCTTGAAAGTCATCCGTTCCTGAAAAATCACTGGGACCTTTATTGACTCTTCCCCCACGGTCTTTTCGTTTGATTTTCTTCGGCAAACAACGTCCACGACCAATATTAAAACTTTTAACCCTCTGTTCAGTACCTAAAAAATTAAAATATACCTCAAAGATAGAAAAACACCATACCTATCAATTCATTTGTTCACAAGGAAAAGCATATTTTTAATAGTCTATTCCATACTGCATCCTTTCCCCTCAGATGAACTGAATCTTTACACTTTACTTCCTGGGTACTGTTCCTTGTTACTTTGTTTTTAAGGGATGCTAACAACATAGGAAGCAAGGAACAAGGATATAGATGGCTAGAGAAGCAAACTCGTTTTTTTCTTCCAATTTTCCTTAAGCTACAATAATTAATAAGCCTTTCTGTTAAGAAAATGGAGCACTATATTCACATTTATGAAGACTTCAGAGATGCTATATTAGACATTTGTAGCAAACTAGATTAAAGTTGATAATTTTGAGTAGATTACATATAGACATTTATATACATAATTGCCAAGTAAAAATATAGTGATTTTATGTTTTGAAAAATTTTTAATTAAAAGTATCTAAAACAATACCCCAATTTTTAAAAATGTGGTAGGGTCTCATTTCACCAAAGTCATACTTATTAGTAAGTTTTCTAACAACCTTAAAAACCTATAAAACAACTGTAAATATAAAAAAATGTTTCATTTCCTTAAAAAGAAATCAGAGAAATGAAAAATTTATCTATTTTCATCTCAGAATAATAAAGCACAGTGTTGGTAGGGATCTGGAGAAATTTGCATTTTTAACACATTAAGGGAGCCAGGGGTGTAGTTCAGTGGTGCTGTGCCTACCTGGCAAGTATGAGGTCCTGAGTTCAATCCTCAATGCAATAAAAAAAAAAAAAAATACTAACAGGAGAGATTAGAGCTAATATGTTAACCTCAATATAAGAAAAAAAATTATAGAGCTAAAGGGCCGGGGATTTAGCTCAGTGATTTTGCCACCTGACTGGCAAGTGCAAGGTCCCAAATTTGACCCCAGTACAAAAAAAAAAACTATCAAAATTATAGGGCTGGGGACTTAGCTCAGTGAAGCCTCTGCCTGCCTTGCAAGCACAAGGTCCCGAGTTCAATCTCCAGTACCAAAAAAGAAACAAAATTATCACTCCCCTATATATAACACTCCCTAAATTAGTATATAACTGAATATCTCATAGACATGAGTCTCTGTCAAACACATTAGGGAAGTATAGTTATAAATTGTTACACCTCCTTTATGGATATCTACTTGGTATATGGATCCAAAAAAATCTTCAAATGCGTGGCCTATGTCTTTTGATTCTTCAAATCTACTTTTAGTTATTTTTAAGAAAAAAATATCACATTCTGAGATATGTATAAATATGTTTACTGCATGGTCAGTAACACAACTGGAAAAGGACTCCAGTGCAACTGAGTGCAATTTAAATCCCAATTACTATACTATGAACAAATCTAATGTACGAGATTATATTTAACTGAATAGAAAGTAGGTGCTAAAAGTTTTTCCTTAACTTTAGCACAACTGAGATACAATTTATAAAGGGAAAAAATAGTTTTTTGTTAAAAAAAATTGTCAGAAAACTTTTTTAAATTTTTAGAAAAATGTATGCCCAAAATAGTAATAATTATTATCTCTGAGTGGTAGGGATTCAAATTATTTTTGTTTTATCTGTGATTACTGTTGGGTTATTTCCTATACAGAAAGAGTTTCTTTCAGAAGACTATTTATCACTCTCATAATTCAAAGGCAAAACATAAATAAAAAATAAATTAAAAAGTGATCGATCCTCAGTTATTTAAAAGGACAAACAAGGAAGAGCTTGAAAGGAAAAATCCTTGTGTGAAAGGAATGACCAAGTTCTCTTTACATTATCCATTCTCCAAGTGGGATATCACTGATATTACTACCAATAGATTCCATTACAATTTACCCATTATAATTTCATAGATATAAATTCTTTTCCTTTTAGTTCAGTTAAGCCCAGATACATATTTTGCAAAGGAATTTTTAGAAAATAAAAATAAAGCCATAGAAAGTAATCAAATTTACTCATAATTGACTCCTTTTTTCAAAGATAAGGTATGGTAGCTCACTATCTCAAGTTCATCTTGTTCCAGTTTTCTTGAAGCACAAATATCAATCAGCCATCACATAAGGTTAATTTGAATTTTATGTGACACATGGTTTCTTCATTGTTGTCACCAGGTGGCAACTTGCAAACTGATCTCTGTAAGAACCATATGCCTCAACACAATAGATAAACAGGTCATCGCTGTAGACATTTTTTTGATTATGTTCTTACTTTCAAACCTAAAGGATGTCCATAACCCTATGCACAATTGCATAGTAAAGATGACCAGTATTTTAAAGCCTAATAAAAGAACAGCTTCCCAATAATCTGTCTTTATTGATCTTAAAATATAATGTAATATAGAGGAACAGAGATAACTGTATACTGACATCATACAGTGGAGAAATTATACAATAAAGTTTTCTTACATTTTATATTCCTTTAAAATATTGAAATACCTAATTGAAATATTAAGATATCATGCATACTGAAATATATATAGACTTGATCTTCATGAATTTAGGTACCACAAGAATTAGCTTATCTTGAGAAAGGGCTGAGAACTTTTTAAATTTTTACACTTATACCTACCCATTCTAATGAAGTTTTAATATTAAAAACAGACTATAAGTTCAAACTTACCTTGCTGAGTTCCTTTTATTCTCTGTTTTTTCCCTGATTCTTTAGAAAATGATGACCCTAAAGAACAATTTGAGGTTTCTTTAGCTTGTCTGTAATGTTTCAGGTGATTGGCAAAATCTTCCTCTGTCTCCTGGCCATAGTTACCAAAGTTGTCATCACTGTAGTTACCAAAGTTATCATCACTGTAGGTACTGTACTCATTATATTCTTTACTTTTAAATTTTTTGTTATGTTGACCCTTCTTTGATGTCATGTAGCTTCCTGATATATGTCCATGCTAAATGGAAATGAAAAATCATTAATAGGATTTTTCAATTATATACATTAATTGATAACATAGAATGTTTTAATTGTAACATAGAATGTCTTTTTTTCCCCCCCAGAAATTTGGGAGAAAAAAAGAGAAAAGATAGTTATTAGTTCTGACTCTCCCTTAGTACTTACAAATGATGCACTTTAACCCTAAGGTCAGAAAGCTAAATGCTACTACTCTCGTGTTATTAAACATTATAGTCATTAGCTTTTGTTTTCCATCTTTTACGTCTCAATGTCTATATGCATAGGAATATTTAAAAATCCACACCACCAGACATAAGTTCCTTCTCCAAAAAAATCCTCCAATGATAATATATGTGAAAATTTTGTAAAAATAAAATGTTGAGGGCCGGGGATTTAGTTCAGTGGTTCTGCTGCCTATCTTATAAGTGCAAAGTCCTGAGTTCGATCTCCGGTACCAAAAATGAAAATGTTGATATCTAAGATCTAATAGAAAAAAAACAGACCTTCCCCCAATACTGAAAAACACTGAATAAATAAATTACTCACTAGACAGTGTTTATTATGATAAACATTATCAATTTTATTGCTTCCTTACTAAAGCATGGAACAAAAAAATTTAATAACAGCATTCAAGTCTGTTCCTTTCACTGGAGTACTTTAACTAGTTTTATCATATCCTGTTAGTCTTTTTAATAAAGCAAAATAAAATTACCCATAATTGTTATTTAAGGATCTAGAAAAACCCATTCCATGCCTCATCATTAGCTTGTCATTTTAAATGTGATACAAAGTTTTTTTGTGTGTGTGATTTCACTTGATAAGGTCTTTATTGACCTGATTTTTTTAAAAATTGTCTCCTTTAAGATTCAAATATACATAAGAACCAATTAAAATGAATACCTTACATGAATGAAAATATTATTTATAATTTTTATATAACATGGTTTTATCTAGTAATACAGCTAATAGTTAAACAGTATTGCTTATAGTCAGTAAAGAAGCTCAGCATTTTGTTATTCTAATTGTTTCACTACATCCTTACATCCTTAAAATTTAAGAACAATGGTATTTTTATAAATTCACACACATACTCTTACTCTGTTTTTAAAATCCAGTTTTGCAAATGCTTTAAGATTTACTAACATTGATGCACATGGCAGTTTGGAACTATCTTTGCTTTTTTTCTCTTCCTTTTAGCTATTGCCAAATTGTTTCTTCCAACCATCTACAAATCTTATATTCTTATTAGTTTCTTCATTCTGTTTGACATCATACTTTCACACTTATACTTTCCCATTATCTTGTTCATCATTATTTTGATCATCTTACTAAGATGACCTAAGAAAGCTGTTTCTATGACTATGGCAGGACCATTAATGAAAGATCTAACAATACAAGCATCTACATAAGCAGTGAAGATTTTCATCCAAAACAGTCCGTGGGGAATTTGGGAGTCGCACTTAATAAGGTAACAACGGGTCTAAGGCTGTCATCTTTTAAGAATGTTTATATCAAATTCACATCCACTACCTGACAAAGTTCAAGAAAACCAAGAACTGAAGAGTCTAAGAGGTAAAACAAAGTCATTATTGTCCCATGTGAGTTTATAATTTCCATGAAAGAAATTTGATACATATTATGAATTTAAATAACTACAGTGTATGATCAAGTGCCAACAGGTGGTGGAGAAAAGTCTTCAATGACTGTCATATGAGGGGGTGGCTAAAGAGAAACCAGGTGGGGCTGAGGAGGGGGCAATGATGCTGTGATTTGCTATTACTTGTGATGAATTTTCTAGTATCCTAAACGTACTGGATATATGCCCCATGTTTTTAAAAACATGTCTATTAAGCTCATTTCAGTATCACATTTTTATATCATGAGCTAAAATATGTGAGGAAATGAATCTGCAGGTTTTGTGCTTTTGCACATATTCTAATAATTACCTAATTAGATAAAATGAGGAACTAAAAGGACAATTTAATGATACTTCATTTAGCTTTGCAAACTTGACTATAAAAAAGGCAACAGTGTTAGAATATAAAAAATGCTAACAAACAATTATTTGGTTTGTAAACTCACAGGATCAAATTAGAACAGCTCTTATAGACAATAGTGGCATCATCACTATCATCTCACAAAACAATATTTATATAATTTAAAAATATATTTTGTTTTAAATTGTTTTCTTTTCCCCTTTCCCTTCTCTTCTTTTCCCTTTGTGCTGGAGATCAAACCTAGGACCTTGAACATGCTGGTCAAATGCTCTACCAATGACCTAACCCCTTAAACCTGTTTTCTGTTTAAAACATTTCAAATGATATTTGCACATTACCCATCTTCAAAATTCAATACCACCTCATTTCTTAATCATGCTAGATAGAGTGCTATGATGTATTATAGGTTAATGGTTTCATTTTACTCTAACCCAAATACCAAAGAATATGACTATCTTTGGAGATACAGCCTTTACTGAGATGATTAAGTTAAATGATGCTGTCAAAGACTCTAATCCAATTACACCATTATAAGAAGAGGAAACCTGGACAGAGACACCAGGGGTTTTTGTGTACTGAGGGACAACTATATGAGGACAAAACAGTGAGAACGCAACCGTGTAGAAAGCAAGGAAAGAGGCCTACAATGCGTCCTTCCCTTAAACTCCTCAGAGAAAACCAACCCTGCTGGCACCTCATCTTGGACTTCTTACTTTCAGCCTGAAAAAATAAATTTCTGTTGTTTAAGCTACCTAGTCTGTGGCATACATGGCAATTAGAGCAAACTAATACATAATATATTCTTTACTTTCAAAGACAGAATTTGCAAGATGTGCCTGGCAAACATATGCTCCTACGACAAACACAAACACATTTTCAAAATACCAGAAAGCAAAAAAAAAAAAAAAAAAAAAGTAAAGTTTTATTTTTCCCTTTAAATTCAATTGCCTCAAAACCCCACAAAATGGAAAATAACAAGTGTCAGCAAGGAAGTGAAGTTAGAATCCTAATGTGCTCCTGATAGGAATGTAAGATAGTGCACAGCCTCTGCAGAAAATAGTTTTGTGGTTCCACAGAAAGTGAAGCACAGAATTAGATGATCCAGCAATTCCACTTCCAGATATATACCTCAATAAATGTAAAGGGTTTAGAAACAAATTTGCACATCCATGTTAACAAAGCAGCATTATTTACAAGAACTAAAAGGTGGAAACAACATAAGTGCCCATCAACAGATGTATGGATAAACAAAATGTGGTATTTACATAATGAAATATTATATAGCCTTTAAAAAGAAATTCTGATATATGCTGCATGAATGAACCCTAAAAATATATTAAACAAATCAAATACAAGAAGACAAATATAGTACAATTTCAAATATATGAGGTATCTAAAATAGGCAAATTCATAGAAACAAAAAGAACAGTGATTACCAGGGATTGGGAGCAAAGCAAAATGAAGTGTTATTGCTGAATGCATACAAAATTTCTACTTAGGATGATCCCATCCTAGTAATGGTTAAACAACATTGTTAATGCACTTAATGCAACTAAATTGCACACTTAAAAGGGTCAAAATGGTATCTTTCATGTTATATACATTTTATCACAATAAAAAAGGCAATACCTGAGAAAATGGAATGTCATAATCCCTGTAGAAACCAGTTCTTTTCTTATGGGAACTTTCTATATGTTCAACATCTGAATCCAGGCTGTAGTCTGAACTATCATCACTAGATGGAGAATTATGCTGAAGGGAGGGAGAAGAAAAAGTTAAGTTTGCAAAAAGAAGGAAAATTACTAAGTAAACTTGTTTCAGTCAGAAGAGCAAATCAGTAGACTAGATTATCCTAGTAGACTCTTTAAGTATTACTGAGTAGGTCTTGCTCCAAAAGCCAATACCAATTCCACCGAGGTTTTCTGGAGAAACATTTCTTCTCCACTGCTCAAGGACCTTATGGTAACATTTTCCTCATCATCCTTCAAAATACTGAATATCTAAAACAAAAGCCTGTCCTGTACAAAAAATAACAATTATATATTAGTATCTGCATAACAGTAGTATCTGGAAGACTGCATAACAAGTATCATCTCTCGGAAATTAAATTAGAAGAGTCATCTCTTTTATTAATATCTGTCATTACTGGATTTTTAAATAATTTACCTTCATGTCACTTTGGTAACTACAAATAAATAGTACACAAATATATTGTACTTTGTGGCAAATTAAAACAAACAAAAATCTTGTTTCCTGGACTGTCTGCCTCATATCTGTCAAACAGGTAGTCCACCAGGCAACCTGATGCTACTTCTGGTTAACCTTCTCAAAATGCCACTTATTTAATAAGCCTTACCATCTGAATTGTTTTCCTCATCAGACAGATCTACTGCCTCAAAACTGGGGACTGAACCCAGGGCCTTTGCACTGAGATATATCCCCAGACCCACCCACCTCCTTGTTTTTAGACAGAATCTTATTGTCACTAAGTGGCTAGGCTGGATTCAAATTTACACTCCTGCTTTAACTACCAAGAGTGCTGCAGTTAAAGGCATGGACTACTACACTTGGCTATTTCTACCTCTTTTACAATGAAAACATGTCTAAATCTAGCTGATCTCCATGGTCTCTTTCATATATAAAATATGCATAATCAGTTCTTGATATTTCTTATCATTAAATATTTTTCTTTTGAAATCTCATTTTTCTCCACATCAACTCTAGTCCATACTGCTGTCTCCCTTTCCTTATTTCATGTATATTATTTGAACTGCACACTGTAAAATGTCTACCTGTATCTCTACACTGTGAGTTAGCATGTAGTATTTTGATAACTGTTTTATGCTTATCAATTGTTTCACCATAGCTTTTCTTTTCAATGATACAATGGCATTTTATTGAAAAGTAAAAGTTTGCATTTGATATGCTTTTGTACAATTGATGTGATCTTTGCTGTTGTATGCATGTTGATAGTTTATCAAACCTTGGCTCATACTTTGTTAGTTTGAGAACAACATTCTGATTCTTATGTCAGATTTGATATAATTTAAAGCTGAATACAGCTGTTCACAAGCATAAGATGGTCCAAGCAAAGTAAAAAAAAAAGCAATCCCAAGTGCTTTCACTGACTTAAAATTATTTGGCAAAGAATTCCACACTTTACGGGTTTCATTTTCAAAACTAACAACTGTGTCATCCCTTCAAACTCTATCTTCTCTTATCTTCTCAAGTGCTGCATGCAGGTCGTAGAATTTATTTTTCCAGATAGAGCTTTCTTGGAATTCTAACAGCTCCATTTCCAGATTTCCATAATCTAACCAATATAAGCAGAAGAGATCAAGTTCTTCAAATTTGGCTTCATCTGGAGAAGTAAGAAAACACAGGGTGGTCTCCATCTTATGGAACTGTAAAGATCTGCTACTAAAATTCTTCTTTACAGCTGCTACCATGCTAGAAAATTCCTTGTAGATTTCCTGATAACTTGTAAATTTGTCTGCAAATGTAGACTTTTCTAAATGCATTTTTAGATTTGGAAACTATTTCAGCTGCCCCTTTCTAGGTTTCTCTCAAACACCTGCAGTTTTGTCTCAAATGTTTTGATATCATAAAACATCCTTTCTGCTGTTTTCCCTGTGCTTTGTAGTCTTTTGTTGAGTACACTGTAGTGTAAAAATCTGTAAAAAAAAAAAAAAATGAGGTTATTAAGCCAGGCCATATCAGGGAGTTGTGGATATTCCGGCCCTTTTTCATTTATAAACAGCCTAATTTCATCCAAGCAGGCTACAAATTTCTCCAGGACTTGTCCTCTGCTCAGCCACCAGACATTACTGTACACAAGTAAAGCATTATACTGTGCCTGAACCTCAAGAAGAGCTTGAAACTGGTGAAAATTAAGAGCATGAACCATGATGTAATTAACCCTTTTGGAGACATCTTTGAGGATATCAATCTAATTTTTTGCTGCTTTCCTTCCCACAAAGAGCTTCTTGATGTATAATATAATGAAACTGAATAACTGGATGTTTTGCTTCTTTAACAAAGAACTGAATGAAACCCGATGTTACCTCCACCATGCAAGGTTCCACATCACTAGTAATTGAAACCACTTTTTCTGGTCTTATGTCTTGTGACAAAAAAGACTCCATCACAGCATTATTGATATCTATCCCTTGTGTTCTTCCAGGCAGACACCAGTTTCACCAGCTCTTCTCTCATGATGTCACCAATAGTATAACGCAAAATTATTGCTAGGCTTGAATGATTATTTACATCTGTGCTTTCATCCAAACACATGGAGCCTTTTGTAAGTCAGTGGTGAGCTGCTGACTAACATCACTTGCCATGCGCAGGACTCAATCTTTAACAGTATTTCGGCTAAGTGGCATCTCAGAGATGCATTGCATAATTTCATCCTTGTTTGGGAAATCATGAAAAAGGGAATTACTTCCAGAAAACATGGCCATTTTGATAAAATCCCCATCAGAGAGGGGCTTACCATGCTTTACTATGCTTAGTGAAATCTAAAAGCTGGCAGTTGTCAGATAATTTGTTTTAGAAAGATAGTGGCAAAAACTAAGATACTGAGAACAGTATTTCCTCAATTTCTCTTCCAGAAATTCTTTCCTTTCAGTTTCACCAAGTTTGGCAACACTTTTGAGGTTGGTGTCAAAATGCCATCTGACACCTGATGTGTGACACACAACACTTTTACTACACAAAATACATAACGCCATTGCACTCAATCACTCCAAATGATTCTGTCCAGGACTCTTGGAATGATCTTCCGCTATCTGTTTTCAGTCTTGCTTTTTTTGCTGTAGTCATTTTTGGTGTTTAAAATGGAATCTGCTGCTTAGGCTCATCCAGCTCCATCCCTCCAGCACAGTCACCGCCTTCTCCCCACTTTCTGGATGCTGTTCCCACACCCAGGCCTGCAGCTCCTCCAGCAAGATGGCCAGGAACTGCTACAGCACCAGCAGCTCCAGAATCTGGTCCTTGCTGTGGGCTTCTGGCTGCAGCCACTGGTGACAGAGCTCACGAAGCCGGTGCAGCGCCTCCAGGGGCACCGGGGTCTCCTGGGAGCAGAACTGCCTGAAGCAATGCCAGAGAACAACACGCCGCCTGCTTGCAGCTGGCAAGGCTTCTGTGCCCAAGCATGATCCTCCTCTTTCACCATCACCTGGACGATGACCCCGCTGCCCTGCAGCCCCGCCTGCCTCCATCCCTCCAGGGAGGCCACTGAGCCCTGCTCTCCTGGAGGGTGGGTCCCTGAGCTCTGGTCTCCCTCTCTGGCGCTGACCTAAGGAGACAACTCGTACAGAACCCTGGCAGATGCGCTGAGGCAGGCTCATTTGCATCAGTACAGGTAGGTCCTTCTGTGAGTCTCTCCAGAGCGACAGGACACTAGAGAGAGGAAGACACCAGGGAGGAGCTGCCAGCCCAGCCGGGAAGGTACCCACACTGCAGGCTCCATGCCTCCCCAGCCTCAGGAACCACAGTCCTTCACCACAGCTTTATGAGGTCAGTTCTTCTTTCTCTTACTCTTCCTCCTCCTCCCCTTCCTCTTCCCCCTCCCTTCTTATCACTTGTTTCACCATAGCTTTTTGAGGACACCTCTTGTCATCATCATCATGATCATCATCATCATCATCCTCTTCCTCCTCCTTCCTCCTTCTTCTTTCCTTTCCTTCTCCTTCTTCTATCAATGTATTTACCATAACCCTAACCAATAAATTCTTATTATTACCTAAATACTTCATGCTGCGGGAAATAGAAGAAAGAATCAACAACTGGGATCTCATCTTATTAAAAAGCTTCTGCACTGCAAAAGAAACCATCAGCAGGACTAAGAGACAACATACAATGTGGGAAAAAATTTTTACCAGCTGCTCTTCAGACAAAGGACTATTATGTAGACTATATAAAGAACTCAAAAAAATCAGCCACCCCCAAATATAAAGACCCAATTCAAAAATGGGCAACTGAAATGGAACAGACATTTTTCAGACAAAGAAGTAAAAGCAGCAGGTAAATATATGAAAAAACGTTTCACAACACTGGTCATTCGAGAGATGCAGATGAAAATAACACTGAGATTCCACCTCACCCCACAAAGAATGGCTGCTATCACGAAATCAACCAATAACAAATGTTGGCGGAGTTGTGGGGAGAAAGGAACCCTTCTCCATTGTTGGTGGGAGTGCAGACTGGTGCAACCACTATGGAAGTCAATATGGAGATACCTCAAAGAGCTTGGACTGGAGGTTCCATTTGACTCAGACATCCCTCTGCTGGGTATCTTTCCAAAAGAATTAAAAGAATCATATCACAGTAATATATGCGCACCTACATTTATAGCAGCAGTTTGTAATAGCTAAAACTTGGAAACAGACAAATGCCCATCAGTTGGAGACTGGATAAAGAAGATGTGGTTTTTCTATAAAATGGAATACTACTCAGCCATAAAGAATGAGAAATTAGAGTCATTCATAGGAAAATGGATACATATTGAGGATATACTCAAGTGAAATAAGTCACACATGTATAAATATCAAATAGCTTCTCTAGTGTGAAAAATATAATGGTACATAAGATCCTAATGATATAATTGACAATGTGAAATAGGAAGAAAAGGGCTAAAGGTGTAGGGGAAGTGGGAAGGGTAGGGGAAAGGTGTAAGGGAAAAGAAAAAAAAATATGAGAAAATGAAAAAATGGAAATAAAGTATTTGTAAATAGGGAAGGGAGGAGGGGGTGAAAGGAGGGCAGGGGTAAGGGGGAAAAATGAGAACCAAAACATGTCATGTAAAGAGGTACAAGATGCCAATGATAAATGTAACTGTACTGTATACCTAAAATGTACCAATAAACTCAATGAGAAAAAAATAAATACTTCATGCTGGATAAAGAATCAAAAACAAATAAATTAACAAATCTTAAAGGGAAGAAGTTTAATAAAGTTAACAAGCAGTAAACAGGTCTGAGTTCTAGTGACACTGTCTCTAAGTAAGAGGCAGTATCAAGATAGTCTTCTCTGCTTCCTATCTGAGCTTGTGTAACCTTCTAGATGGGAGGAAAGAAGATGCCTCCAGCAGCAGCAATATGAGAAGTATATGTTTCAAGAAAGAAGTACAGTGAACTTAGTACAATGTCCTAATAGGTTTCTGGAAAAAGTTAACACATTTTCTAGTGAAACAAATGACCAGAATGCAGTCCCTTCATTAACTACTCTGTAACTGTAATTGCTCTCTTATGTAAGGTCTAAGAAAAATGGTGGTGTATACTTTGAACTAACAGGTACTGTTTGAGAACTCAGAAGAAATGGATCCTTTCTTTTACTCCCAGTGAAGAATTTGTGCTTCATGCAGCTAGGCTGCAGGCCTTGGAGGAAGAAGGAGTACAGATGCCTAATGCAAAGTCTTTTTTTTCATTTACATTTGTTACATAGGGAAGTTTATTAATTCCTTAATGTTCTGTAGCCCTGGATAAGAAAGTTTAATCATAGTAGGAAAGTTTCTTCAGTCACAGGTAATATAGGTTTTGGTTTTAATGAGCACTTATACAACTAGATTTTTATATTTAAATCTTTGATCTAGAGTTTATCCTGACAAAAGGAGTAACTCCACTTTTATGTCCATATCATTACATGATTTTCTCGCTTATTCGTTTATTTTTCAGTGCTGGAAATCAAACCCAGTGCCTTGTCCATGCTAGGCAAATGCTCTACCAATGAGCTACATCCCCAAACATCCACCTTTTCATAAAGGTTTGAGATGCTCATACATCATATACTATAATTCCACATGTTGGGTTTTCTTCTGTGCTCCACTGGACCATCTACTTCTCCATACACCGATAAATAAATAAATAAATATATACTTGGGACAGGTTCTTGCTTTGTAGTGCAAGCTGGCCTTAAACTCACTGTGTAGTGCAGGCTGGCCTCAAACTTGTGGCAATCTCAGTCTCCTGTGCACTAGGATTACAAGCCTGCATTACCACATCTGGTCCTCCACACACCAATACTAGATGGGTTGTTCAAAAGCAAAGACTTTATTGCAGTATCACATGTTAGGGTTACTCTACATATTCTTTTTCAACTGCCATTCTTCGGTGGCAGTTTTCAAGATAATCCACAAACTCCTTAATACTCCTCCCTTCAAGAAATAGAGATTAGCTCCTCTCCCCTTGAGTGTGGGCTAGACTTAATGTCTCACTTCTTATAAACAGAATGTATTTTTTAAAAGTGACAGTATATTATTTCTGAGATTAAATTATAAAACTGAAGCTTTGATCTTCAGTATTCATCTTCCTCTCTTTTGTTTCAGTGGTCCTAAAGAAAGCCAGGTAAATACCATGAGGACACTGAGGCAACCTGCAGAAAGGCCTATGTGGCAAAAGATTATAGGATCATTGAAAAGATTTGGCTCTTGTGTATTTCTTACTAAGGGAGGTAATAAATTATATTCTTCAAAAAGTCTTCTGAACTTTCAACCTTCTGAAATCAATTTTTAAGGTAGTGTATTTCTATAAAATGACTAATTTCATCTTGATGAAATATATAGTCAGGGCTGGCCTTGAGCTTGCTATGTAGCCCAGGCTGGCTTCAAACTTGGGATCCTCCAACCTCAACTTTCTTAGTGCTGGGATTACAGATGTGCACCACCACACCCTGCTCTTCTTGGTTTTCATATTTACTTTCATAAATGTATATAAATAAATGTCTTATTGTTTTTATTCCCTTTTTAACACAGCTAAATATTATTTTCTTTTTTTTTTCTTGATTAGTATATTGGTCAGCTTTTTCTTGCTGAGACAAAAGTACCTGATATTTACAATTTAAAGGAAGAGAAGATTATTTTAGCTCACAGTTTCAGAGGTTTCAATCCATGATTAACTGGCTCCAATGCAGAATGTGGTAGCAGAAAGTTGATTGACTGATGGCAGCCCAAAAGCAGAATGGATTGGGAAAAAAACAGAGAGAAAGAGGCCAAGGACCAGAAATAGTTCTCAAGGTCATTCTCCCATGATCCATTTCCTCCAACTAGGCCTCAACTCTTACTAGCCCAGTCAGCTATGAACACCTCAATGGTTTAACTTATTAATAAGCTTAGGGCCCTCACAATCCAGTCACTTCTCTAGAAGTCGCTTAATTCAGTCAAGCTCACAAGCAAGATTAACTAG
Source organism: Fukomys damarensis (assembly GCF_012274545.1). Taxonomy (NCBI): domain Eukaryota; kingdom Metazoa; phylum Chordata; class Mammalia; order Rodentia; family Bathyergidae; genus Fukomys; species Fukomys damarensis. Next base: position 39,239,257 of record NW_022900921.1, read on the forward strand.
ACAATTAGTTTGGACAATGATTTATATACATTATCTTTTAAATATTTTTTTTTCATTGTAATTTAACTGTCAGGGAGGTTGTTTCTTTTGTTTGGCTTGTGCTTGAGATGGAACCCATGCATTCTACGCAAGTGCTCTACCACTGAATCCCAGGCTCACTCTAACTAATTAAATTTTGTTTATAACTACAGTTCTTCCTTTTAGTTTGTCTTATTTTCCACTGTTTTTCTAGTTTTTCAAGTTAGGTTTTTAGCTCACCTTCTTAAAAATTTTGTTCATTTTTTACTGCTATGAATATGTAATACTATAATCTTCAGACAATTGCTTTACCTATATACTATAGACACATATCAAGATACTGATATATAATAAGACTTTATCATTATTTTCATGAAATTTCTGGTTTAGTCTGTGTTTCCGCTGTGTTTCATAGGCTATTTAAAGCACACATTTAAATTACCAAACAGAAAGGAAGTCTTGTTTTTTTACTTTCATTTTCTTTTGTGGTACTGGACATTGAACCCTGGAACTGATCTTCCCACACCACTACACCCCCACATCCCTAATCTTTTTTTTGTGACAGTGTATCATTAAGTCTGTACATTGCCCAGGCTGTGCTAGAACTTATAATCCTCATACCTTAATATCCATCCCGGAGTGCTGGCATTACAGGGCATGCATCACCATGCTATCTTTTACTTTATTTTTTAATGCTAGTTTTATTGCATTGAGGTTTGAAGTAACTCCTATTATTTCTACTCTACTAACTGTAGTTTTCATATGGCTTATGATATAGTCAATTTTTATGAGTATTCCAAGTGTACTTTTGTTTTTTGGTGTTGAAGATTAAATGCAGGTCCTCCTTCATGTTACAACTAAGCTACATCCTCAGCCCAAGTATGCTTAAATGGATGGTGTACTTTCATGATACAAGGCTTTATATACATTTATAATTTCTCTTCAATATCTTACCATCTTTCTCATCACTTAATTGATCTCCTTCAATTAAGAGAAGTATAATGATATATCTTTTATTATTAATAAATTCTATTTCTTCTAGTCCATAGTTTCTACTTTATGAAAATTGCTGCCTTTGGGAATATATGTCTTTATTGTAAATTGTAATATTTACTATTATAAAATGCCCTTGTTTTTAATGGCTTTTTTATCTAAATTTTACTTTTTTGGATAGCAGTTTGTGATTTTTGCCTTCCCTTTCTTTGCTTTTGCCTAATATAGCTCTATCATTCTTTGTATCTTTCTTCTAGCCACAGCTTAGGGTTGGATTTTGCATTGTTGGGGAATATATTTTTTGGTGTTTAAAATGGCTTATATTTGATGCCTTCACATTGCTTTTATCTAATAACCTTTGTGCCTACTTTTGCCTACTCTCTTTACTAAAGCAGCAGTAATGAAATTAGGCAGTGATAGCCTGTTCTTTCTCTATTTCATCTCTAGAATAATAATTTCAAGTAATATTTCTACTCTCAGTTAATAACTATAAGGTAATCAGCAAGTTTATCTTGCTTACCACATACTCTTCTATTCTTCCTGACATTCTTTACAGTTGTAATGTTCTGATACATAATATACTGCCCCCTCACAGGTATCATTTTATTTTACAATTAAATGTGAATGTGCACATAGATCACTCTCTAACCTCAGTAATTTTGGTTATCTGAACTTGTTCTGTAGTAGGCTCATGTTAACAGTATTTCTTCAGCTCTTATATGTACAGGTTGTCTGAAGACAGTACCTTTGATGGTCCATATTTTGCCAAACATAAAATAAATAGCTCACATTGAGTATCTTATTTAAATTTGTCACTAGGGCCGGGGATTTAGCTCAGCGGTTCGGTTTTTCGCCTTGCAAGCGCAAAGACCCAAGTTCAATCCCTGGTACCAATAAATAAATAAATAAATACATACATACATACATACATACATACATAAATAAGTCACTGCACTATCTTCTTGGCATAATACCGCTGATGTCAAAAATTTTATATAGGGCCACAGATTTACCTCAGTGGCACCACACCTGCCTCATAAGTACAAGGTCCTGAGTTCGATCCCCAGTACCAAAAAGGAAGAAAAAAAATTTTTATAAATCTGAGTTTTTTGCTTTTTTTTTTTTTTTTTTGGTACTGGGGAATCAAACTCCAGACCTTGTGCTTGTGAAGCAGGCGGTGGAACCACTGAGTTAAATCCCCAGCCCTGAGTTTTTTTTTTAATAAGGAATTTAGGGTTTTGCCCAAATGGCAAAATAATTTTTTTCAAATTCTATTTTTTGTTATTTGATCATAGCTTGTATTATTTTCCTATTTCTTCATCATTTTGAAATACTAATTTTGCATATGGGTGTGATCATTCTTTTCCATTATTCTCTTTTTCCTTATAATTTCTCTAGAATGTGACCACAGTCATACCTTGATTCTCATTGGGGGTGGGGAGGAAAGCTTAATTTCATAGCTCTCGGGTTACCTCCTCTGTTGCCAGAATGAAGTATTCAAAACTGTCTGAGGGATAGGGATATAGTTCAGTAGTGCTGCTGCCTGCCTCGAAAGCAGAAGGTCTTGATCCCAGGTATCAAAAAAAAAAAAAGCGCTGGAAGCTAGGCCTGGTGGTGCACACCTATAATCCCAGCACTTAAGAGGCTGAGGCAGGAGGATTGTCACACTACACTGAGTTTAAAGCCAACCTCAACTACACAGTGAAACTGTCTCAAAAGCAAACAAAAACAGAAAACAACAACAAAAAGACTGAGTATCTTCTGAGACATGTCTCTTCTCCTTTCTTTCCCTCTTTATTTTCTGATCACTTCTTTTCCTGACCTACTATGAGTGTTTCTCAATTTAAATTCTACTCCCTGGGCTGGAGATAGAGCTCAGTTGGTTCCACCGCCTGCCTTGCAAGCACAAGATCATGACTTCAATCTCAAGTACCAAAAAAAAAACAATTCTACTCCCAGAAGTTACCCCTTCAGTGTTTGACTGTCTGATTTGGTTGATTAGTACAAGTTCATCAGGCCCAGACTATCCTAGCACCATCCAATTTTCTGTAGTTATCTTATATTCAAGTATGAAGCAGAACTAGTAAAGGTCCTTTAGACTGATGTCATTAATAGACAGGCACCTGAGACTTCCATGTTGGGAGGGCCTTCATTTCAGATTAAGGCCTGTTGATAATTTGTTTTCTGGACATGCCTTTACCTGCCTTTTGCTTCATCCCACACAGCTGCTGATTCCACCCTTGTTGTTGTCTGTTGTTTCATCCCACCCACTTATATTAATGAAGTTTATAGGGATAACTTGCTATCCCATTTTTTTGTAGATGTTGCTGATGAGTTTTTGGTTTTGTTATCCTAATTTTCTAACTGCTATGGGGGAAATTCAGGGAGTTTCAAAAGCTGCTGCCACCTTTTCCCAGTTTTCTCAGCTAGCAGTTTCCCTTTTTTCCCCACCCCAAAATCACATTATTGTCCATAAAACACTCTATTGTTTTCTTGATAGCATTGTTTTTCAATTGTCTATTGGCTCTCTCTCTCTCTTTTCCATTTCCATGTATTTTATATAAAAGCAAACTGTTTCATTTACCACTATAACCTCCAGCATATAGCTGCTGCATGGCATGCATGCCATCGGTTCACCACCACTGGCTTAGAGGCTTCTACAGTAAGAATGGGATAATACATATGAATAAATAAATAAATAAATATGTGGATAATGCCAATGCTGTTGCTCTGTATCGGAACAGAATAAAACTTTTTTTGCTTAACTTTCTAATATCCTTATATAAAATCTTCTATCCATAAAAGATTATTTTAAAAATCTACATTAAGATTTACCTTGATTATTTTAAGTATTTTAATTCATGAAATCTGTTAGAAATTGTGGTTAAAAAAATCAAAATATCTGTTATATTTTATTTTTAAAATAGGCAATGCCATATACTTTCCAACTTTCAGTATTTTAAATCTCATAAAAATGTACCAAGAACTAGAAAATAGATTCTAACTAACCTTATGTTTCTCACGTTTTCTCCTTTTGGATTTTTTCTTCTCTCTTTCTTTCTTGTGTTTTTTCCTTGATTTTCTATAAGCTTTCTCATTTTTATGCTTTTCATCTTCTTTTGTTTGCTGTTCTTGTGTTTCTTCAAATCCTGCATCATCTATTTCACCATCTTCTAATTCACCATCTTCTCTGTAAAACACAATGGAAGTGTTAATTTTAAAAGTTAGTTCTAAACAAGTGATAAAAACAATTAAAAAGAAAAAAGATAGGCACTGAAATTTAAGTGCTAATTCTATAAAGACCCCAAGAGTAAATATTTTACATTTGAAAAACATTTTAAAAATGAAGGACTGGAAATATAATTTAATGGTAGAGCACTTGACTAACATGTAAAAGGCCCTGAGTTTGATCCCCAATACTGGAAAAAAAATTCTCAGCAGTGAAAGTTTGTCTACTTCTAATTTGAATGAGTATCCCTGACTCTCCTAAAATGAATGAGCATAATACACTACTATCTCAAAGTATTATTGTAGCTAACCTCTATGAAACTACCCTTAAGGAAAAAATAGTTTATATTTGTGGAAACACTAATTACAGAAAAGAATTTTTTGATTTAGTGGTCCATACACAGCTATAAATAGCTTTAAAATAAAATCAATTTATTTCTTACCAATTTATTTCTTATTTAGAAAAGGAATAAACAAATATTAGTATGTAGAAAAGGAATAAAACCCAGACCACAAAAAATTATAAATTCCTTAACCTGAACCTGTAAAAAATACTCATAGTAAATTATACATCTAATTCTACTTTCCAAATAGTCTTTGCTATTATGGAAGCTGAATTTTAGCCTTTGTGTAACTGGCAGCAAATGAGAAGCATCCAAACATTTTAAAGTAATTTAGAATTACTAGGTATGTGTAATTTCTAAACTGCAAAACCCACCATGTCACTCTTCTGCTAAAATCTTCAGTAATGATATATGTGAAATTTGCTTCCAAATAATTCACTGGAGCTAGGCATGGTGGTACATGGTGGTAATTTCAGCACTTGGGATGCTGAGGCAGGAGAAATTCAGGTTCAAGGCCAGCCTTGGGTACACAGTGAGTTCAAGGCCAGCCTGAACTACATCGTGAGACCCTGTCTCAAAAAACAAACAAAATCCACTGAGAATAGAGGAAGTGGACTCAAGATTGGCTATGAGTTGGTAATCAGTGAAACTGTGGGATATGTATATGAGGATGCACCCTACAATTCTTTGTATAGTTAAAGTTTTCCATAATAAAAAGATAATCTTCAATGATTCCCTTCTGGCCTGAAGATAACAAATCTCCTTGATATTGCCAAAATGCCCTTTATAATTGAGTCCTTGTTTATCTAGCTATTTTCAATTTCTTACTCAGCTATTTCAATTTCAATTTCTCAAATCTCTAAGCCTCATTCTAAAATCTCACTGCCCTGCACCATAGTAACAGCCCCCCACAAACCTGGCACCTAGATAACTCCAACACTTAGAATCCAGTTCAAATGTCTTTTTCTCCAGGATGCCTCTCCTCACCCAAGTTTAGATGAGAGGCTCCATCCTAAGTAGTCCAGTAACAACTTTTTATCTTATTCCTATATTATGCACATTGTATTCAAATATGTTGTGTATTGCTTGGTAAAAATAGGGTATATGGTTGTTCATAATACACATACAGTATGTCTAGCAACGGTATACATGGCTATGTATCTCTAGTATTTAGTGTGGTGCTCTCGTTTACTGAATGATTGAATGGAAAATAGCCATAACTCCTGCATTATAGAACAGGTACATGGGCCACCTTAACTTGGATGTAAAATCACTGTCATTTTTCTCCAGTTTATAATAAAATAAAAAAGTTATACATTACTTAGATGGACTGGAAAATTTCTTGTGAGACAGGCCTAGCATTCTAGTTACTTATATAAAAATATTTTGAACTTTTACAAAACTATAAAATTTTTTTGCCCAAGAAAAATCAGTGGATACATTCACCAAAGGACAAGTATAAAATGTTTTCTAGCAGTTTTAGTTGAGTAAAAAACTGTAAATCCAAATCTCTATGAATATGTAAAGAGACACAAAAACTATGCTTTATTTATATAATAGAATACTATAAAGAAAAATTAACTGCTGATATATAAAATAATATGTGTAAATCTTGCAGACATAATGATGAGTGAAATGCTAGACATAAGATACTACATGTGATTTTACTTGTATGTACTTTAAGAACAGAAAAACTAACCTATAATGACAGCAGCCAGATTAGCGATTTACCTCTTGGCAGAGTATAACTGATCAAAAAAAGGTACTGAGACTTCTGAAGTGTTTAAATACTCTGTATATTAAACTGTGTTGTGATTATTGTATGTACATAAATATGTATATATTTGTTAAAATTAGTTTAGTATATACATTTGACAATTATACACTTCATTGTCTAAATTTATACAATAAAATTTTAATTACCAAAAAATTTTATATCTTGGATCAATAGTTCGTATTTAGAATTATAACCATAGCTATTTAAAAACAAAGTACTCAAGCTGAAAATGCTACATATGAATTTATTTCCTACCTTACTCTGGGGTATTTATATTTGTAATGAGATATAAAATACAGCAAATTTTAATTTTTTTCTTTCTTCTCCCTCAGCCTACTTATCATTTCAGCATTTATACAAGAACAGATATAAATGTGAATTTTTGTTACAAAATGGAGAGGAAAAAGAAAAAAGATCATTCACACTCCTACAAACTGCTTCCAAATGCTTTAAAAAGGCCACTGTGCGCACATATGAAAAGTATATGTGGCATAATGGAAAGAGGAGGAGACTCAATAGGATGAAAGCTGGATTCTAATTCCAGCTCTGTCATCAAAATAAAATAAAGCTTTCTTGACTGAGCACATAGCGATGTATCAGATACTAACATAGTTCTGTGATTTTGAGAAAAAACAGAAATGAGAATTAAGAGTGCTTAGTATTATCTAGATTTTCAACTACTGCAACATTATTTTAACAGCTGTTCTGTTTACTAAACACAAGATATTTTTAATGTAATGAGAAGTTCCTGAGTCAATTATGTATAGGTGATTTATTAATTATAGAAATAATAATGACTATGTTCTTTTCAGGAAAGTGGAATATTCATGTTCTTGTACCAAAGACTAGTAAATACTGTAACTGATCAGTTAATGACAAATTATTTTTAAGAGTTTGTCTCTTAGGCAAATGCAGAGACAGAAAGTAGATTAGGAGTTGCCACATAGATTAAAGCAAGGGGAGTGATTAATATGGGGGCTCTCTGTGGAGTAAGGAAAATGTTCATAAAATTAGGTAATGAGGGCCAGGGATTTAGATCAGTGGTTTTGCTACCAGCCTCACAAGTGCAAGGTCCCAAGTTTGATCTCTGGTACCAAAAGAAAAAAAAAATTAGGTAATGATAATAACAGTACAACCCTCAATTTACTGAAACTAATGAATTATAAATATATTTTAAAAGGATAACCTCTAGCCAGGTGTGGTGGCACATGCCTATAATTCCAGTACTTAGGAGGCTGAGGCAGGAGGATCACCATGAATTTGAGGCCAGCCTAGGCTACATAGTAAGTTCAAGGCCAGCCTGAACTCCACATGAGAATCTGTCTCACAAAAATAAAAGGGGGGAGAACGGTAAATTCTAAAAGTCTTATTTTTTAATAAAGTTTAAAAAATATATTCCTCTACATTTAAATATCTAGATTGGAGACAAGTAGAGAAAATAATAATAGAGTATGGTATAAGTTAAAGACTATGAAATTGGTCAATGCCCTCACTGTCTACAATTCTTATTCTAAAAGTTATTATTCACTAAATCCTTATAAACTGATATGCCTTAATAAAGGATTCTAATTTTCTGGTATAGCTGGCTATTATAAATTAACCTGAACCTATCAGTCTTACCTCCACAGGTAGTCTGTGTCTTTATAATTGCTTACTGGCTCCTGTTAGAAACTACAGAACAGAAACTGAGCCTTCTGGAAAAAAAACTCAACAGCCTCAATAAAGACTACTCGAGCACTCTTGATGGGTGATATTACAAGAACATTACTGGGACAAATACGAAAGTCCCAGAATATGCTGATATGATCACCACAAAAAGTAGACATTTTTTAGAATATGCCAAGTGACTGTGTCAGGATTTTTTCACAGTCTAGGAGCAGACAACTTAATAGAATTATCTTAAAACCAACAAACATGATGCTTTCCTAAATGCCTGAAACTACTCATAATACTTTTCTTTATTCTTTTGCTAATTCATGCTGTCATCTCTCCCTTAACACAAATGATCAGGTAGGGCACTTCTCTGTACTGGTGCCCTACAACTCTGCATGTCTCCACAAAGACCATAGACTGATCTAAGCCTTAGTAGAATCCCCTGTGATCCTCCAGAATATAGAATATGGACCACTCTCAGGTCACTGTGAAATTTGAGATGTTATCAAAAATCCCTGGCCATGGGTCTCAATGCCCTGTGAGACAGTATGACATCCATGAGATAAGAAAGAGGGAAATAAAGAGACAGAGACAGGGATTTAAGAGAAGCAGAGTCTTGGGCTGATCTAAACTGCTCTTCGGCAGCAAAGACAAAAATAGCAAGGACATCCAGTATTTTATTTGTTACAAGCGTGGGAAAGGAAGAAGCTGAGCTAGCCTTGGGATGCCTGCTGATAACAAGTATTAATCAGGCAGGACTGCAGAATGAGGGCACTAGTTTATCTTTGCTGAAGAGAACAAATGGTTAATTCAGAAGGGAAGAATTTAGTTAAGAGTCAGTTGACTTTGGCTGGAAATGAACTCAGCCGACTGGACTACTTCCTATGTAACACAGCCAAATTACAGATGGGCAAGAGGCTTGTGACACTATAGCCTGCTAATAGTAGGCAGAAGTATTGGCTATAGTGAAAGACCTACATGAGTTTTTGTGATTATCTTATTTATTGCAGTTAGTCTTTACAATTGCATAAATAGCTTCTCTTCACAAATGACCAGAGGTAAAATTTGATGAACACCAGATAAACTTCAAAGTGTTCTTATCCTTATCCTTTATTGAAAACATTCTTAGGCCCTCTGGAGTATAGTTTACAGGAACTCTGCTAACCCTTTCTTTATCATAACTACAGCAATTTTTACTTGGTTTGTATTAATCCGTAAACCAATCTCAAAATCTGTCAGTCTCAAACCAAATATAGATTCTTCAAGAATGGCATTTACTATATACACATGTGCAATATTATGTTTTACCTAACCTAACATCTTCAATAATCCTATGACAACCTTTGTAAATTTCATCTAATTCTGTATAAGGTATTTCTACCTCAGAGAAACCTAAGAATTTATTTTATTACAAGTAGTATCTCTTTTGTTTTTTAAACTACATGAGTCAAAAACATATGCCCTTGTAGTTTCATCTAACTTGTAGCTGGGTATGGTGGTACACACCTATAATCCTGGATTCTCAGGAGGTTGAGGCAAGAGACTGAAAATTCAAGGCCAGGAGGGCAACATTTTAAGACCCTGTAACAACATACAATTTTGTAAAAAGGACAAGGATGTAGCTCTATTGTAAATGCTTACCTAGCAGGTTTAAGCCCCTGGGTTCACTCCCCAGAGCCCAGTGGGGGATTGGGGGACTTGTATAATATTTTATTACACAGCAATTATGTAACAATATGATAATTTTACATATTTTCTTATCAAGTCTTTCAGAAGAACATGCTGTCTTTCTGGGAGTATCTGAAAAGACACTAATCTTCTTGGGTAGGGAAAAGTCATCAAAATTTTCTTGCTGGGCATGGTGGCGCACACCTGTAATCCCAGCACTTGGAAGACTGAGGCAGGAGGATCACTATGAGTTCAAGGCCAGCGTAGACTACAGAGTGACTTCAAGACCAGCCTGAATTACATAGCCAGACCCTGTCTCAAAAACAAAAACAACAACAAAACTTTGTTAATAATGTTAATTGAAAAGGTAAATAAAACCATAAGGCCTAGAAATACAATAAATTAATCTAAAATCACTGATCTATTGTGCATGCCTGTAATCCCAGTACTCTGGAGGCCGAGGCAAAAGGATCGCTGAGAGTTTGAGGCCAGCCTAAGCTGCAAAGTTGAGCTCATGGCCAGGATGAACTACATAGCAAAACCCTGTTTCACAAAACTAAAAAATAAATCAATAAAATAAGATCCTGATCTAGGTGGTAAAGGTAAAAGAATTCTTGGTTGCAAAACAAGAAAAAATATCAAGTACTGCTAATACATCCTCTGCTTGCAGAGTAATGCCACAGAGAAGGTTGACCATAAATGCATAGTCAAGTTGAAAGAAAAGATAATGTGGCTGTCAAAAACAGACTCAGGGAGGGGAGGAGGGGGTGAAGGGAGGGCAGAGGTAAGGGGAAAAAAATGAGAATCAAGACTTGCCATGTAAAGGTACATGATCCCAACAATGAATGTAACTGTACTGTATCCCTAAATGTACCCATAAACTCAATAAAAAAAAAAAAACAGACTCAGAAAAGCTTCATATTTGATCTCCTGGTCAAAGTGATGGAATCTTCCTTTTGTGCCTTCTGGTTCCTCCTTAATAACAGTCATGGTTATTTTTACTTGCATGGCACATATGCTCCTTCATGGCTGTTATTTCATTGATGTTACAAAAATTTACTTCGCAACAGAAAAAAATAAATAAAGGTATTACTGTCTAATCAAGCTAAATCCAAGAACTTCAGCCAGAACTCCTACAACAGTGATGACACATGGAAGTGAATATGTAACTTGTTCTATACCTATAGGACTAAAGGATCAAAAGCAGTTGCTTGTTAAAATAAAACCAAGTTCCCAGAATATGTGTACCAAATGCTCACTGTTAAGTCCCTGAGCCCGACACTCATATCCCACCTCACACTTATTTGATAAACCAAGCCTGTGCTTTTGTGAAAAGCATAAACTGAAAATCAAAAGAAAATTTCTAGCCCCTAAATGAACCAATTAGAACTTTAATACCTAGAATCCTTCCCAATGTGTAATAAACTTTTCTTTGTACCTTATATTTTCAATATGAAGACATACACTGAATTTGTTTCTTACCCAGCAAGCAGATTAATTTACCCCTCCTCCCTTTTTAAAGCTCTGGTGGCATCTGCAATACTTCCAGAAAGGTATTGTAGAGGGTCTTATTGAACTATCAAATATTTAAATAAACCACAACTAAAATTCTGAAGATTAAAATGAGGCAAAGAATGAGATTAATTTACACAAGGATATGCCAGAAACTAATGATTAAATTTTAGATGTGAGCTGCAAATTTGGCCCCAAGCATCAAGAAAACAAGGATTAGACATAAGACAACAATGCTTTGAAGACAAAAAGAGTAGGTGTTAAAAGAGAAGCACTTTTCTGGGAATAATATCACAGAGCAATCTCTCCTCTGAAGCTTCATAACTATTACCTGATATAAACAGTACTTGATACAAAAGACACTGTCCTCAAAAGGCATCCATAAAAACAGTAACAACAGTTTACTGCTTATATCCCAATTTGAGCCAAAGGCAAGCTGACAAAATTCAATTGAGAAAAAGCAATTATATAATAAAGCAATTACAGAATAAATTATTAAAAGTAATTATAAATTGTATAAATATTGTCTGATATTCTGACTTAATCCAGCAATGAAATTCATAACATCTAGAAAAATTCTTAAAAACTGTATGTATGGAAGAATTCTTTCTCTCCAGCTTAAATTCATTCATTCATTCAACATGTACTTATTCACCATCTTCTCAGAAGGGTTGTAACAGTAAGCAGCAACAACAGATGGCTTCTCCTGGTATGAAGTTTTAAATCTAGTGGTAGGAGAGACAGCAATAGACAAATCACACAATAAATATAAAAAGAAACACACAAATACTTGAAAGGTTAGAAACTAAGACAAAGTCAACAACACTGAATCATAGAGTAAATATGAATTCCTTCATGGGCAGGGATTTAGCTCAGTGGCACCATGCCTGCCTCACAAGTGCAAAGTCCTGAGTTCAATACCCAGTACCCTTCCCAAAAAAGATATTAACTTTTTTTCTCAGCATTAGGGACTGGGCCCAGGATCCTCTTGCCTCAGCCTTCCAAGTACAGTAGTAGCTGGGTTTACAGCCAGGTTTACACCTGGCTGAGAATATTAAGTTTGATACTTTTAAATTTCATGAGAAAAGCCATCAACAATATGTATAATATAATCATTTTGTTCCAGAGATATTGTGTGTACACACACACGTTACAGGAAAAAAAGTTCTTCCCACTATCTTGTATTCCACTACCTTAAGTGGAAGTAACATTTTAATACTATAATGTGCATTAAAGAAATAATTGGAACAATTAAGAGCACTGAGAAATTACCACTATTGAATTATAATGTCCTACTTTTAAAACTAGACCACTAAAATTTCTAACTAAATTATAAGAACTTCATAGGTAAAAATTATATCTCTATAGGTCAGAAGTTTATAATGAAGAGGATTTCAGCTCCAACTAAATATTGGTTTTCACATTTGGCCATATGGAATTCAAAAACAGAAGATATTTGGTGCAATATATGTACAACCAAAATATTATGTATTTTGTCTTATGTCAATGGGTTATTGACTTTCATCTTGATTTGCTTATATAATTTTAAAACATAATCTTACATCATTCAAGATGTGAAAATCAACCCATAATCTCCCTTATGGGTCTAATAATAAAAGTTATAAAGAACTCAACCCCACACAAAAGCAATTCATGATCTAACATTCTGACAACTGTTAATAATCTAGAAAAAGAACTAAAAGAGCTGTTTGTTCTTCCTTATACATTTCGAATGAATTCCCTTAATAAGCTGAAACATACACAGTGGAAGAATTTGTTTTCTATAGCTCAAAACACAGGTCTAAGTTAGGTAGGTTTAAACGATTTCATATTCTCTTAAAATGTTAAGATAATTAGTATTCTTTATAGAGTCAATTTTCAATATTTTAAGATTTTTAAGGGTATTTTAGGATTTAGACAAAGGTGTTATTTAAGATGAACTTAAAATAAAATAGGACAAAAGTATTTATGACTCGGTAATATGTCAAATCAATAAGAAAATCTTTTCATGTCCAATATCCTGACCTAGTTTCTAATACCACAGTAACACTTTGAGGCAATGGTAAAGGTAGGGAGCTAAAACAGTTAGGTTGTGGTTCTCACATAACTGTTCAATCCTCTTATACAAGTTATTTATACTCTGAGTCTGTTATTTTAACTATGAAATTAATATACTAATACCTTCTCTATTATACCAAATGAAGGTGCACAAATATAAACTGATATGTGTATAAAATTGAGCATCACGATAGTTCCAAAGCTTTATTTCTGTACCAACTTTACAAACAGATTGTGATTTTTTTATATAGTTTTATGCTATACTTTTTTTTTTTTTTGAGACAGGGTCTCACTATGTAGTTGAGATTGACCTAGAATTGACCGTGTAGCCCAGACTAGGCTCAAACTCACAGCGATCCTCCTGCCTCAGCCTCCCAAATGCTTGGATTACAGGTGTGCACCACCACTCCCAGCTCTATACTACACTTTTAACAATAACTTGGGACTTGCTGTGGTCTCAAGATGGGTACAATTTATGAACATTTAAGTATTAAAAATTACTTGAAATAATTAAAACACATTAAAAAACAAATCAAGTGAAAAGACCTGTACAATCATTTATAATCAAGTTTGCTCTCTGCTATGAATAATAATCTGCCCCCCAAAAAATTTTTTTTTTTTTTTGCTAAAATCATTTAATGACTTGCAGCCATGGCTGGTTCACGGCATCAGTAGTAACATAATAGCTCCAGAACCCAACCACTGACAAAAAGATATGTAGAATAAGAATGTCCTCAAAAAATCAACCATAAAACCAAAAGAAGATAAATCCTAAGAGAATTAAGAATTTAGGCAGAGGACCTAGTGAAAGATGACAACTAAATTTAAGATATTAACACAATGAAAAGAATAGTCTTTACCAGAAAGAGGAGTGCTCAACACTGGAAGTAATGTAAAAGTGTGTAGAGCCATATAAGCACTGCCTATGAGAAAAGATATCCTGTGAGGCAGACATTTTTGGTCATTTCCCTATCACTGGGACAAAATACCTGACATTCACAATTTAAAGGAGAGGTTTATTTGTCTTCCAGTTTGCAATAGGTTCAGTCCATGGTTAGTTGGCTCAAAGGCAAAAATAGCATGGTAAAAAGATATGGCAGAGGAAAGGTGTTCAAACCCTGGTAACCAGGAATCAGAGGCAAGGATAATTTATACCCTGCCACTTCATGCTCCCAGGGACCCGCCTTCAATCAGGCCCCACCCCTGAGTACATTCACTGACGAATATAGTACCTACATGGTCCAATCACCATCCAGAAGCCCCATCTCTGAACACTTGGGACCTTGCAGGAACACTTTAGATGTAAACCGTGATAGATGCAAGTAGCTGCTTGACTGGTACATTGTGGAGATGAGAATTTGACTTTAGTAGAGCCTGACATCATTTATAACCAAATCCCCTGCTTTAATTCCATGTTCTTGTTACTTAGGCAACTCATGATAATTTAAGTTTTACATAGGGGATTTTACTTTAAAAGAATAAACTTTCTAATGCAAGCATCCAATCTTCATTTTATGTGAATAAACTGACATTCTCATCCACCTATATTCTCTTGTGAGAGGAATTTATATCCTTAGATAAATATGTGGGCTCTGGAGTTAAGATTACTTGAGTTCCTACTGTTTTCTCCAGGAACTTGAGAAATTTATCAGTCTATTCATATCTGTTTCTTCCTCTGTAAAAAAATGAAGTACGGTCCAGGGATTTAGCTCAGTGGTGCTGCTGCCTGGCTCCCAAGTGCAAGGTACCAAGTTCAATCCCTGGTACCGAAACAAAAACAAAAAACAAAAAAGATGAAGAAGAAATAATAGGACCTTTTCCTGGGCCTATTATGAGGAATAATTCACATTAAGTCACTGAAACGGTACCTGAAGTGACAAGTAAATGTTGACCAGGGCCTGCCTCACAAGTGCAAGGTCCCAAGTTTAATCCCTAGTACCAAAATTAATTAATTAATTTAAAATAAATGTTGACCATTGTTATTAGTTTTGAGTATGAATTAATATTTCTGAGTCTGAACAAAACTCTGCGATAAATTTCTGAATCTGAAAAACAGGACCACTGTGTTGCACAACAGGGAATATGCTCTCAGCCCTGAACTGAATTCAGGATCACCCACCATGTGAAACTCTTTAGTAGCCAGTCTGTCCAGATGAAAACTTTCTACATCACAAAGGATAACAAACCCAAATGCCTGCAGGGGTCAGGCAGGTCACCTAAATGAGTGAAGCACACCATGGTTGGTGAGTTTGCAGAGTATGTATGACTGATAAGACTGTAGAGGGAAGAGAATATAAGTCACACTTTAAAGACATTCAAACACCATCTATTAAACATCTACTAAAACATCTACTTAAAAGCCTACTTGTCTTCTTTCTAATGAACTCCCCTTCTATAGTCTGCTTCCCCCTAACCCATTTATCATCATGCAGCTGATGCTTCTGCTGCTTAAAAAATTTCTGACAGGATCTCTACATCTCATCATGGATCGGGTCCTGAACTTTAAATATTTCCCTACTTCCCAAAAACAGTTATAGTTGTATCCTCTCCACATACTAACACTTTAAATCATCCCTGAACTTACTGTGCCATTTCATTAATCTGTGTGTTTCATATATGTGCCTCTGCTTCTACTTGGGTAAACTAATATGCATCCTCCAGGCCTAGTTATTCTGAGGCCAAAAGCTCTCATCTATACTCCCACTATACTCACAGCTCTTACACTATGACATTTATTTACCAATCTGTTTCTCTGCCTAGATAATAGTCTTGGAAAGCAAGTTCATGATAGACACTGTATTCAGATTTGTTTCCCAGTATTTAACCTACCCTTAGCAGAGAGGAAACACTGTAAATCTGTTGAATGAAAATTACTAAGAATGAAATAATTTGTTTCTGAGATTAAGTAACATTTTTTCTATGAATCATAGAGCTTTCAAACATCAAAGCGGAATCTGATACATAACTCAGGTTTTTTTTAATTTGCTAAAGAAAAACTCCCTTTGATAATTTCAATAACAGTTAAATCAGTTAACTAGGAATCAAAAGATTAATGGCTGGACAGAAAAAGCAATTTCACTAAATGTATTAATTTGCAAACCAATTATTGTGTAGAACATACAGTGTATTCTATTCTGAGAAGAGGGATATGCAGCTTTTAAATTAAAATTGACTTTTTAAAGTGAAAAAGGAAATTGAAAATAATCTAGTTCAACTAGTTTTCTACTTCACAAATAAGAAAAAGAATCAACATCTGTAATTCCAGCACTCTGGGAGGCTGAGGCAAGAGGATAGCAGGTTTGAGCCTAGCCTGAAAAACTTAACAACTTAGTGAGACCCTTTCTCAAAATTTTAAAAAGGCTGGGAATTTGGTTAAGTGCAAAGGCCTTGCATTCAATCCTGGAGGAGGAAGGGGAGAGGAGGAATAGAAGAGGAGAAATTACTATAGAAAAAACAATTACGAAAAAAGAAGAGTGTTGGCTGGGGATGTAGCTCAGTGGCACTGTGCCCACCTGCCAAGCACAAGGTCCTGAGTTTGATTCCCAGTACCAAAGGCTATACTTTCAGGGATCATTTCTATAGTTGGTGACTAGAGAAGTTTCTCTGATCATATAGAGCATCAATCCCCAGAACCAGAAAAAGAAGTGTGTTAACCAAGTCAGAAGAAAGATCAGGACCACACCCAGGTTTTATTCAAAATGGTGGCCCTCTCAAATGTACCATATTACAATTCCGAACAATTCAAGAATTAAAGGTCAGAGTGTATTCCATCACTTCCCTGTGCAAACTTAATGAAGAGTGAAAATAATATTGCAAGTAAGAATTTGCATACCTGGGTATTCCCTCAGGCTCTATTTGTGGGATCCTGGACAAATTATTGAACACTGTAATACTACTAGATTACCTACTCTCTAAATGACATTAATTCAAGAATCAAATGGAAGCCTTGTCACAAATGAAAAATATAATCATTGTCATCCTCACACTGTTAGATTCTTCAGGGCAGTCTCATGGCAAGATTTCAATCCATTTGGGGGACCATAGGGAGTTGGGAATTTAACAATTTTAACTAGGTGGAGTTTTTTTGTTTTTTGAGACAGGATCTTGCTGTTAATCAGGTTGACCTCAAACTCATGATCCTCCTACCTCACCCTTCTGAGTAGCTGGGATTACAGACATATACCACCACACCCAACTTCTATTTTACAAGAAGGAAAGCCTGAAGAAAATAAAAACAAAGTGGGTAAATTGTTCATAATGGGCAAAAAATAACCTCCTCCCAAAGTAAAGTGTTATCCCTACCTCCTAAGCTTTTATACTAGTTCATATTTAAATAATATAATTTAAATATTTAAATTATCTTTCTTCCCATACAGACCCTGCAAAACTTTTTACCATCAGAGTATTTCAGAAAATTCTATAGTAGTTACTTGGGTTATATTTAACTTTTCCTATTCTGTTGTAGATGTGTTCAAAGCAGGGAACTCAGTATTTAAACTTCAGCAGTTGTTTGTGGAGCCAGAATGTAGGTGAGCGACATAGGATTTGCCCACCACAGGAGACCCCAGGTTGGATCCCCAACACTGCCAAAAAATAAAGAGTTCTTCGCTATTGGTTTATTTGGCTCAACATCCATCTAAAATATAAAGCTAGACTTCTGGAGTTGTGCCTGAGAAAAATAAAGAACCACATGAAAAGAGAGAAAGATTATACCTCCCTTTGACTTCTCCCATGTGTGTGTGTGTGTGTGTGTGTGTGTTTGAGACAGGGTCCCACTATGTAGTTCAGGCTGGCCTTGAACTCATGGCAATCCTTCTATCTCAGCCTTCCAAATGCTGGGATTACAGGTGTGCACCATGACACCCAACTTCCATTTCTATCATTTTTAATGAAGATCTTTAGATACTAGGCTATATTTATGCATAAACATTCTATATAAGTTTATTTATAAATACTGCTGTACTAATAACACTTTATAAAAATACAATGTTTTTACTTCGGGCATTAAAATACTTAAAGGAACATATACCAAATGGATATTTTTTAAAAGTTACTCATTTGGTAAACAAGTCGTGTACAATGTTTACCATAGAAAATATGTAAAATATCTTTTTTAAATGAAGTTATTATTTTTGTTGATTTTTGGAATTCCATGTTACCTTCATTTGTGAATTCACTAGCTAGTAAAAACTTTTTTAAAAAATATGAAATCTGTGAATTCCATTTACGTTTAGATTGTCATCCTGTAAATTATAATAGTAATACTTTAATTTGTATAAAATCAAAGCAGTTATAAATATAAATCATAGACTGCACTTTTTCCTGTGTAGTTTTCAAGAATGCCAGAAAAAAATCTGACAAAACCTAGTTCTATATAACAAATTTTATATAGCCTTCTCCATCTAATAGAAACTTGTATTATAATATAAAATTGTTACAATATGGAAACAATATTTGAGTTCACACATTAGTCCATTTTCCCCAAAACTTTTTAATAATCATCGAGATGCCTATTAGAAATACAATTACCACAAAGTTACCCTAGAGATTGATTCAATTGTGGGCAGGACAAAAATCTTTATTCTATGAGTGAGTATGATTAGCTAAGATTGGAAAACAATGACTTAGTACAATGGTTTTTAATATGGCACATATTAGAATTACCCTGGAAATTTAAAATTTTTTAAACCCACGGTGAGTTCCACAACAAAGGAAATAGCACCAGTACTTTACTTTATTCATTTATTTTTGAGACAGGATCTCACTTTTAGTTCAGGCTGGCCTCAAACTCAGGACAATCATCTTGCCTCAGGCTTGGAAGTGCTGGGATTACAGGCCTATGGCAGCATGCCTGATGCACCAGTACAATATTTTAAAGCTCCTCAGAGACAGTTGAGAACCACTGATCTTGTAGAACTTGAAAATTTCTTGCAGAAACCTATTAACTAGGTTTCCTTAAATTCTCAAAGATACATAGTTGCAAAGCTGAAGCTAGAACCATTTCTCCTGATTCCTAATTCACTTTTTATGTAGTTCTTTTATTTTCATGAGTTGAAAAAAAAAGGGCTCTTTTTTACCTAACAGGGACGGGGGTAACAAAACAAAGCAAAAATCCCTCTCTAGCCAGCATGATAGCAACACATGCTACAATTCCATCACTTAGGGAGACTGAGGCAGGAGGATCACAAATTCCAGATCAGCCTGGGCAAACTAGCAACTTACATCCTATCTCAAAATAAATAATTTTTTTAAAGGGCTAAGGATGTAGTTCAGTGGGAAGGCCCTGGGTTCAATCTTGAGTACCACAAAATAAACTCTTTTTGGTCCAGACTAACATTGCCATTTAACTTGGTAAGTTAAAACACAACTAATTAGAAAAAATTTTCTTGGCTCTAACTTAAAAATTAAAAATAGACAAAATTAACAATTGTACTTAATCTTTGACTGCCACGTTGTTACATATACCTCAGAGAGAATTCTTTAAAGTGTTTATTTGATCCTAAGCCAGTATTTCAAAATTTTAAATTCTTTGAGTCTGACCTCACAGTTCCTTACTATTTGGATCCCTACCCTTGCTGATTTCATTATGTAGAATACATAATTCTACATATTGATACTACTTAGCCCACTAACACATAAGAACAGATCTTTTTCCATATAAAATAAATGAATTTTAGGCTGTATTTGCAAAGCCCACATCGCTGGTTTGTCCAGATAATCACATTAGAAAATTTCTCAAGGTATGGCTAATCTATTCCAAAGCCTTTCTTCGTAATAATAATTGTAAGAAAGTAACGGGGAGGAGGGAAGAGGTAGCTCAATAGCAGAGTGCTTGCCTAGCATGGGAAGGCCCTGGGTTTGATCTCTAGTCCTGAAGTGGGAAAAAAAGCTGAAACATCAAAGAGTAGGAGGTAGTTCAATGGTAAAGCCCTTGCCTAGCACATGAGGCCCTGAATTCAATCCTCAATATGCATTTTTCAGAAAAAAAAAAAATGTGTCAAATGCAAGCCTATGCACCTGAATTTTTGAGAGTGCATTTTCCTTTTTAAATTTTGTTACACATTTGCTTGGATTACTTTTGGGGAATCTACTTTTATTATTACAATATGGAAGTTGTTTCACATATTTAGCCCTCTCAAGATTGCCAGACATATTTCAAATTTTATATTTGCTTGTGATCTCTGATTCTCAAAAAACCAAGTGTTTGTCACGCTTTACCAAAAGCAGTCCACATTAACTCTACAAGTAAAACTTCACCAATTCTTATATAACCTCATTAGAATATAATGTATACTTCTAGTCACAAACGCCTAACAGTGAAGATTCAAATCTTCAAATCGATTTTCTAAATAAGAATCAGATGCAAGGGATTTTGTTCCAGTAATTTTAATGAAAGAAACCCCTCCCTTTAAAAAATAATTAAAGAAATTTACCCAAAACTATACTTTGAAACCCCACAGCCGCCACCACCACCACCGTTAAATGGAATCAAGACTGCGCCTCTCTAGGCATAGCAAAAGTAAAATAGAAAAAAAAAAAATCAGAAATCTCACTTAAGTGTTCTAGGGATCTAGAGTATCTTGGAAATCCGGCTAGACTGCATCAACCATAGAGTTTCTACTTAGGAGAAAACTGCGCTACGCTAATTTTAAGTCTTTGGTGTTCGTATACTTAACTTGAAATTGGCCATGTTAAACTGCAAAGGGGAGAGACTGTCGCTAACACCTGGCCTTGGGGGAGCGGGCTCCGACCTCTCTCTAAGCCCCCGGCTCGGGGACTCTCAGCGGCGTCCTGGGAGGAGTCACGGATGCACGCGTCCGCCCGAACCGGGCTCCGGC
>NW_022900921.1:39261215-39279275 GCF_012274545.1 Fukomys damarensis
GAGAGATTCCTCCGCGAGCCGCGGCCCTTGCCCAGCCCGCCGGGGCCAAGGACGTCTGTCATTGGATGAAACTGCCTGTCAATCACATGCAGAGGTGGGTCTCCGCGCTCTCGGCGCAGCGGCGGAGGCGGCAGCTGGTTATTGGTAAGATCGGCGTGAGACGCGGCCGGATGGCGCTGGAATCGCGCGGGAGGGGGGGTGGCCTTGCTGGCTCCTGCGACCCACCCGCGCTCCTCCGTGTGCGTCAGGCCCGTAGCCCCCGAAACCGTTAAGCAGGAGTGGGGTGAACTCGGCTGCACAAAAAACCTTTGTTCCTGAAATAATAGACCGGTGTGTTTTCTTCAGTGTTGAGATTTTTTTGTAACGTTTAGTGTTCACGCACGCTTTAAGGAGAATAATATAATACGGCGTTAAATGATCTGTGATATTTAATACTAGATTTACCCAGCCATTCCTCGGTAAAATCAGCCATTACTGACAAATCTGACATTTTTGTAACTGTTGACTTGTATGTAAGATGCTTGCAAACCCTTCAGAAGTAGAAGCAGTGAAACCTTGTATTTCTTTACACTTAGAATGTGCCCTTCTGAATTAATATTTAAATGATGAGTCAATCTTTTGGCCTATTGAATGTAGGGTATTAGATCTGAGGGAAAGTTTTTCACTTTTTGTTAAAATGATGGGTTCAATGGTTGATCTCCACAGACATCTGGCTGCCTTTGCTTAATAGTGTGTTCTGCTAATACTTCAAGTGGTATTATTCAGCAGCAACTGAATCGGATTAAATTTAAAATTAAAAGTTTTGGGTGTGTGCATTGAAAAGAGAAAAGAAATTGCTTTTTTTAAAAAAGTTGAATGTAGCCATTGATGAGACCTGTACACTGATAATTCAGCAGGCAGATACCACTTTTGTCCGGTAAGAAATTTACAAAAAGCTGGTGTTTTGTCCTTGGTAATAATATTAGTTTTTTCTCTGTTGTGACTTTTATTTACTGTACCACCCAAAGGCAAAAAACAGTTGCTCATTCACAAATATGTTTTCTGCCTGATGAGAGGCATAGACTTGGATCTGAGGAAGAAATTCCTGTGCCCCCTGTGTAATGATACACTTTAAGGTTACCCATGAATATTTGCTTTAATGATCTTCCTTGGAAAGTTTAAACACACACCTCAGATCCAAGAATCAGTACATAAGCCCAGTTGTTGTAAAAGTACCTTTAAAATGGTGCCTCCAAACAAGATTAAGGTACAGTTGTCAGGCTCCATTTTCAGAAAAGATTAGTGTTTCTTCTACCTATACTTCTTTCCGATGACAACCTCAGAATGGAAAACAGTTGGGCTGGGGATTTAGCTCAGTGATTTTGGTGCCTGCCTCGCAAGTGCAAGGGCCTGAGTTATCCCCGGTGTATTAAAAAAAAAAAAAAAAAAAGAAAAGAAAGAAGAAAAAGTTGATGGATTTCTTGGCTATGTTTAACTGTTTACTCTTAAAATTTAATCTATGTTTAGAAATACCTGTTTAGAATTTAATATAACTTTTACAGTTACCAGGTTCTATGAACAAATCTTTTTTTTTTTTTTTGTACTGGGGATCGAACTCAGGTCCTATGCTTCCGAGGCTAAATCCCCAGCTCTTTTTTTAAAATCAGCAATGCAAAGGATCTATGCATAAATTTGGAAGCTGACAATTGCATGGGAGTAGCTTTTGTTTTGTGAATATGTGCTATCTTCATGTCTGTGTATTCATAACTCATATCTCTCATTTCTCCTCTAGATGCCTTCCATCTTTTATAGATTTATTCTCAAGAGTTTGATGTTTTCATTAGTTTTCTATTGCTGCATAATAAGTTGCCATGAATTTATTGGGAGTCTTTTTGTTGTGTTTTAAAACAGCGTCTCACTATGTTGTTCAGGGTGACCTTGAGCTCACTAGCCCAGGCTGGCCCTGAAATCACAGTGATCCTCCTGCCTTTGCCACCCAAGTACTGGGATTACAGGTGTGTGCCACCACACCCAATTTATTTATGTATTTGGATACTGGAAATTGAACCAGGACCTTGTACATGCTTAGCACATGTTTTACCACTGAACTACACAGTAAGCCCTGACTTTTTTTTTTTCCCCCTTTCCAATCCTTTGATTCCAGTTCGTTTTCTTCATTCACTAAGATCTCCAGTTCTATAATACCCAGGACAATTGTTATTTGGTTTTGGAGTGCTGAAGTCTCCTTCTAGAGGTGATTTCTAGGTTCTTTCTGTCCTGAACAAAAGAATTGGTCAAAACAAGCATAAATGGTAGCAAAATACTACTTTTACAGTACTAAAGGCAGAAAACACCAGTTAGGGCCAAGAAAAGGAAAATAAGCACACCCTACAGGGTGAGAGTGGATCACCATGCAAGAGCATGAGGTGGCAAAAAGCTCAGTATTCACTGTCCTTTTTGTTTCTCCCATTCCTGGCTGATGTCATGTCTAGGCCGTTCTAGAAAATCTGCTTAAATTCTCTTAACAAGTCATGCCTTCTCCAGCCAGCTTTGCCATGCCCTAGTCTCCTGCTCACAAGGTAAGTAGAAGAAACTTAGAGAACATACTTATTTACCGATCAAAGTCTTCCCAGTTAAGATGATGTCTAGGGATTTTATGTATACTCTTTCACACTGAATAAATGTCCTCTTCTATTCATAATTTACTGAGAATTTTGTGGTAGATGAGTATTTCTCTAAAAAAATTTTGTCACTATTTGTTTTGAGTGTTGAGATTATACCCAGCTCTCTCCCCCTGTGGGGTTCTTGTCTGAGGCTTCACAGACGGACAGGACAGAACAGCAAACGTGAGGAGTGTGGTTTATTAGAAAAGAGAAAAGCCCAGGGGTGGGGGTTAAAGAGGACACCAAGGAAGTGTCTGAATCTAAAACCTTTTATATAGCTCTTTAGGGCAGAAAATGTATAAAACTTGTTTTTTTAAAAAAGCAGGTTTGTTGCTGCTTGCTGCTGCTTAGCAAAGCTTTCTTTTGCCTGTGTATTCCATCCTTTATCATTTCCAGCTTCAGATTCCCTCCAGGGTTATCTCTACCCTTGCTTTTAGTTTACTTAGTTTGTTTGGGCCTTGCCTCTTTATACCTTTATTTTCTGGTCTCAAGATGATCATGTTGTTTTCTCTTTTATTCTGTATGCCATTCAGATCTGAACATAAGAGTATTTAAAGAAACAACTGAATGGAGTTTAACAGCTGTAAGTAAACTAGAAGGGATAGTAAAGCAACCTTCCAGTAGCAACTGTCAACCCTAAACCTGAAGGGATTATAGAAGAGTTGTTGCCAAAACCAAGAGAGAACTGTAGTTAAGGGAGAGGGGCTGTCTGACAAGAGCTGTAGTATCTGGTAAAGACAAGATGGTCCCAGCTACTCAGGAGGCTTTGGCCGGAGAATCCCTTGAGCCCAACAGAATGAAACCAGCCTGGGAAATATAATGGGGCCCCATCTCCAAAAACTAAAAAATTTTGAAAAAAATTTGAGCTGGGGTCATAGCTCATTGATAGAGTGTTGATCCTTAGCACAACAAAAAACAAAACTAAACAAAAATCAAGAAAAAAAAAGCCACCATTGCCAAACCAAGGCTGTTTAGGGGATAGAAGGTTTTAGAAGAAATTCTCTCTCAAAACGGATACATATTGAAGATATACTCCTAAGTAAAATAAATAAGTCACACATGTCTAAATACCGAATAGTTTCCCTGGTGTGAATAATCTGCAATAATACATAAGATCCTAATAAGATTACTGACATTTAGAAATGGGAAGAAAGGAGCTAAAGGTGTAGGGAAGGTGGGATGGGTAGGGGAAGGGTAATAAGGGGAAAGAAAAAAATGTGAGATAATGAAAAGATGAAAATAAAGTGTTTGTAGATGGGGAGGGGACGAGGGGGTGAAGGGAGGGCAGGGGTAAGGGGAAAAAATGAGAATCAAGACTTGTCATGTAGAGGTACAAGATCCCAACAATGAATGTAACTGTACTGTATCACTAAAATGTACCAATAAACTCAATTAAAGCTGGAAAAAAAAAAAAAGAAATTCTCTCTCCAACCTCCTTTTTGCCAACCACTGACTGAATCTAACACAAGTCAAAGAGCAAGGGAATACAGATATTACTTAACAACCAACCTGTTTAACAACTCTTTCGACATATGACCCACCACTCAGACTTATGACCTATTTTTTTGTACAATTATGCACATCTTATTTATACAGCCTCAATTTTTTCGTTACAGTTCACCTTGTTTGTATACTACTATACTTTTTGCTGATTGTACTCTATAGGACAGTGCTGTAGTTTTATGTTGTTATACACTATAGTACTGTATGTAAGTTATGCAAATAAAAGCAAAATCATCAAGTTGGAGTTTTCTTTACTATTTCTTTAATATTGTTCATACTACATACAGAATCTCATTTAGCAAACAATTATGTTATTGACCTAGTTGCAGGAGCACAGCAGGGTCATTAAAAGAGGAATGACTTTGCAGAGGCAGTCTCCACAATGCATTGTAGGACGGAAAAGTTGGAGACGGGCAAATAGAAAATATTCAATAAAATCCCTTAACCTTACAAATCATGTTTATGGATTTCTCAGTAATAAGGTTCTTTAAAATTTTATATATTAGGTAAATATAAATTTTACTTTGTAATATATTGCAATACTTTATTGGATTTTATTTGTTACTACAATTGTCTTCAACTTACGGACATTTGAATTGCGAACTTTTGTAAATGTACTGTATGAGGCTCACTTTGTCAGATTACAAATGAATCCAACTTACAAACATTCTCCCAGAATGGAACTCATTTGTAAATCAAGGACTTATGGTATTTTGTTTATGCTTTTTTATGCTTTTAATGTATATTCATAAGTGATTCAGGTTTTTTTCCTTTTCCTAATATTTGTAACTATTATCATGGCTACACTAGCTTTGTAGAATGAGTTAGGATGAGTTAGAATGAGTTTTTTTTTAAAAAAATCATGTGAAGGAGACTGTATATAGTGGGAATGTTCTGTTCCTTGAAAGTTTGGAAGAATTTTTGGAAAGATTTTTCAACTCATTTCTTTGACTTTGTCACTAGTTACAGGTCTACTCAAGCTTTTTATTTTTTTCTTGAGTCAGTTCTGAGGCATGTACGTTATCTGATTTATACATTTTACCTAAATTGTTTCAGAATTTGTTCATGTCATCTAAGATTTCAAATATACTTATATTTTATTATTAGCCTTTTAAGTAATCTCTATTATTTGTAGTTAGGCCACTTTTACATTACAGTATCGGTCAATCTCATTTGGAGATTGTCTATTTTGTTCATTAGTTTTTTTAAAGAATTAAGTTTTTTCTGTATGTCATTTTCTGTTCTTATTTGTATTGTGCCTGTTTCATTAATTTCTGCTCTTATTTATATTTTCATTCTTGCTTTCTTTGAGATTATTTTCTTTTCTAACTTACTTGTTAGAAGAAGATTTAAGTATATAAATTTCTCCTGAAGAACTGTTTATTTTGAGGAACTGGGAAATGAAACTAGGGCACTGGACTACATCCTCAGACATTTTTTATTTTTTATTTTGAGACAAGGTCTCACTAAGCCTTTTAAGTGTCCTAGGCTGGGCTGGAATTTATAATCCTCCTACCACATCTGGTTAAATCCCTTAAATTTTAATATGTGGTATTTTCATTTTCATTTAGTTTCAGTGACTTTACAAATTTCTTTCTGTTTTGTATTGTTTTGAGATAGGGCCTCAATATGTAGTTCAGACTGACTTGAATTCGTTATATTTCCCAGGGTGACCTTTAACTAATGGCAATACTCCTCCCTCCACCTCTCAACAGGAGACTGGGATTACAGGCATGAACCACCACACCCAGCTTATAGATTTCTTTGTAATTTATTATTTAATCCATGAGTTAATGGTTATAACTTCCAGCTTAACCATCATGAGGTCATAAATTATACTCTATAATACCTGTTCTTTAAAATTCATTGAGACATGTATAAGATTACTTTTTGTAAATGTTTCATATGTGCTTAAGAAAATATAAATTTTCTCATTTCTTTTTATTCCATTAAGTTTATTGGTACATTATACATTATGATCACATCATTGGGAATTTGTACCTTTAGATGATATATTTTGGTTCTTGTTTATTTCCCATTCCCCTTCCACCCCTCCACCCAATTCTCTCATTCTTTAATGCAGGTCATGACTTAGTTATAAATTTCTTATTTTCTAATTATTGTTGATTTTTACTTGTCTACTTGATGAAGCAATCAAATAAAATAAATTGAAATCCTTCAAATGATGTTGGAGTTATCCATTTCTTGTATAGTTGTTTCACATTTTGCTTCATATGAGAACATTAGATGTCTAAAGTTTGCATACATGTCTAAAGTTTGTTTTGTCTTCTAGTGAATTATTCAGAAACTTTCTCCTTGATAATGCTGTTTGTCCTAAAGTTTTTTCCTTTTTATGTTCTTGTAGCTACAAAAGCTTTCTTTTGACTTTTGCCTGATCAGCCCTTTTTCCTTAGTTTCTCAGTATTTCATAAGTTCAGAATTCTGTACCACCTTGACTTTAGTCCAGAGGACATCTGTATGAAGCCCAGGTTATTATCTGTCCAAGGCAATGGTGTAGAAAGTAAGGGCATCATTGGAGCCATTTTATTTTTCTTTTCACCACCTTAACCCTCCCAAGCTGCTTTCTGCCCCAGATCCAAGACATCAACTATTATGGATACGCCCCCAAAAATTTATGTGTTGGAAATTTAACCCCCAATGCAGTAGTTTTGAGAGGGGGCTTTATAGAACATGTTAAGGTCACAAGACTTTATCACCTATGAGAAGGGCTTACAGGAGTGGATTATCGCTCTTTAATTCCCCTACCATGTAAGGACACAGTCTGTCTCTGTCTTGCCCTTCTGCCTGCTGCCATGAGAGGACAGACACAATGAAAAGGCCGTTATTAGACTAAATATCAGCTTCTTGGACTCAAACTTCCCAGGCTCCAGAACTATGAGGAAATGAGTGTCTGTTCCTCATGAATTACTCAATCTAACATGCTCTCTTACAGCCAAACAAATGTGGTGGGGAAGTAGCTTATTGGCTGAGTGCTTGCCCAGCATGTGCAAGGCCCTGAGTTCAATTCCCAGTACCACAAAAAAAAATGAACTAATATTGCTGAGAGCCAACCCAGCTAGCTAGACCTTGCTTTAGGATTTCTACTGGCTGCAGGCTGTGAGGGAAGCATCCTGGGAGATCCTCAAACTACACAATAAATTAGCCCAGTTCAGTACAATGTCATATAAAAATCTGCTTTTACAACTTTGGGAGGAGGTTGAAAGTGAGTCATGAGATGATTCGGCTACCAGTGATGATTTGGATCATTGAGCCAAAGAAGATAGTGAGATATGACAGAAAAGTACAGAAGGAAGACCCCTTTCAGATGAGAAAGAAAGCAGTAATGTAAATAAATATTTGATCATCAAAATGATACAAAATGGTCATGTAACACCTGACTAAGCCAACATTAGAATTAGGTTGGAAAATGTTATTATGTTCTTGCCAGAATGAAACTATTGGACAAAATGCCAATGCTGTGATTCAATGTTGGGAATTGTTTGTAACAGACACTACTACAAGATGTTTGGAAATACACTAATAATGAAATATAAGTAAAACATTCTATATGCACCAATAGTAATAAAAACACATTTATCATGTGAACTAAAAGCCCTCTGAACTATCTGAACTAAAGGCCTTCATAGCAGGACTTCATCATTTTAGCCGTCAGAATCTAAAGGATTTATGGAGAAGTGACAAATGTGGTGTTGAGATTTTTAAAACAGCAATGACAAGAGATTTGTGTTCCTTTAAAACTGCCTACATTTTGATAACAAAAAGACCCAACAAGAAAGAAAACATCTGACAGTTTGGCTTCTATTTGCTCATCTTTTCCTTTGTTTCAAACTGCCAAGCAATTTATTTATTTTTCTTTTTTAGAATTTGGCAAGCAGCTTTGCATTTAACATTCAGTCACACTACTACAACCTTATAAAGCAAGAGTCTATAAAAACAATTTTTTTAAATGTTAGCAACAGAAGTCCTCAAAGTCCCCTAGGATCTTGTAGCACAGTATTGTGTTCCTCACTGGCAGGGACAGGTTTTGCAGGTCCTCCGACCACCTTGGCTCTGTTGTTCAGGAAGGGCTGAGGCACTCTTGGGGGACCATCTAAAGGATTCCTGCTATTTCCGGTCTTGGAAGCCTCCTGAATGGGACCTTTGGTTAGCATGTCAGGGGTCACATCAGACATGTCCATCCAGAAGAGCAGGTATTTTTTGGGCTTGGATGAGGAGGCCAAGGAAGTCTCTCCACAGAGGCGGAATACTCAATTTTGTTTTTCGCAGATGCAAGGACCTGGTAGAGGGAGCACATGGTGGGAAGACCAGGTTGGTGTTGAGCAGAAAGGAGCACAGGAAGGGCTGGGGGTAGCTGGCCAGCTATGTGATGATCCCAATAAACAGCAAGTTATCATGCAGCAAGTTCTCCAGAATGTTCTCCAGCTTGGACAGGACAACACTGATGAAAGGGCCTGTGAATGGAATGCTCAGAGTCCTCACAGAATGGTGACTGGCAAAGACAGTCTCCTCTCTCACCCCAAATGGAGAAGGTACACCCTCCACAGTAGGATCTTCTGCTACAAGAGAGTCGAAGTCATCCTCTTCCTCTTCCATGTCCTTCTGCTCCTCCTGGTCATCTTCCTTCTCTCCTTGGTCCTCTTCCTTGCCTTACTGTCTGGGGACAAACAAGGGCTTCAGCATGGGAAAGTTCTAGTCCATCAGTCTCTCGGAGCCCGAATCCAGTTTTCTAATGATCTAGTCATATTGTGCAATGAAGTCTTTGCTCTCTGAGCTGATTACCAGCAGGTCTGGACTGTGCTCTTGTCTGGGAGGTGGAGGCTGCTGACTCTGGCTCTTATCCTGGGGCTACTTCAGGCACATCCTCTTGCACTGGGTCTTTGGACATGTTCTGAAACAGGTTTGAATTATCCCTTTTGAGTTCCCCCTAAGAATCTGTCTCTGGTGGGGGACTAAGGGGCTCATTCACAGGGGAACTCTGAACCTCAGGCTGGGCCTCAGCAGGTGACCTTACAATTTCGTCCTGTGAGTCCCTGGCATCCTCTGCATCCTTCTCTGCACAGAGCCTGTACACCATCACATTGTCAAGCAATTTACACACCATCTTGAATACATGACAGTTGACAACTTGCATCATTTCATGGTTGTTGAAGCCTTCAGCAATATATGTCAAGTATAAAAATACATACCCGGTAGATGTGAAGACATTTTACACCCTAAATTTAGTAATTTTCCTGGAACTCAGCCACTAGGTCTGTATTGGTGCCGTACTAAAATCCTATGAAGCTGTGAATAGACTTACATATATTTCACAAATTATCACAAATGTCACATTTGTTGGTTCCCTAGTTACCCACCAATGTTACATTTGCTAAAAGAACACCAGTTCACCTGCATAAGAACTATTTTCAAGAACAAAGCTGAGATTCTTGAAAAAATACTGCAAGGTCACAATAGAGAAATGTATAGTACAATCTTTGGATTTCAGAAAGACACAATATTGGCTTCCTGTATGGTTAAAAAAAAAAAGTAGTATTGATACTGTCTATATTACACCATGATGATAAGATTAATAGTGCACCACCAAGGCTGGAGATGTAGCTCAGTGATGCTACCGCCTGCCTCACAAACTCAAGGACCTGAGTTCAATTCCCAGTACCAAAAATAAAAATAAAATAATGTACTGCCAACAGAGTAGAAACAACCCACAATGTGGGAAAAAATTTTCACCAGCTGTTCCTCACAAAGGTCTACTATCTAGAATATATAAAGAACTTTAAAAAAATCAGGGCCCCCAAATATAAAGACCCAATCCAAAAATGGGCATCTGAAATGAACAGACATGTCTCAGACAAAGAAATAAAATCAGCAAATAAACATGAAAAAATGTTCAACATCATTGGTCATTCGAGAGATGCTGATGAAAACAACACTGAGGTTCTACCACACCCCAGAAAGAATTGCTGCTATCAAGAAACCAACCAATAACAAATGCTGGTGGGGCTGTGTGGAAAGATGCTAGTGGAAATGTAGACTGGTGCAACCACTGGAGATCAGTATGGAGAGACCTCAAAGAACTGGAATTAGAGGTCCCATTTGACCCAGCTCTTCCTCTGTTGGGTATCTTCCCTAAAGACCTAAAAGAATCATACCACAGCAATATATGTGCACCCATGTTCATAGCAGCACAATTTGTAATAGGTAAAATTGGGAAGCAGCCCAATTGCCCAGCAATAGGAGACTGGATAAAGAAAATGTGTTTGTTTTTTTTAAATAAAAGGGAGTACTACTCATCCATATAAAATGGGAAATTAGAGACATAGCTAAATGGATGTACATAGAGGTGATATCGTGTGGAATAAATAGGACACACGTAAATACTGAATAGTTTCTCTGGTGTGAGAAACTGAAAGTGTAAATAAGAACTAAAGGATATAATAGTGTGAAATAGTAAGAAAAGGGGCAAAGGGAAGGGGAAGTGGGAGGGGTTGGGGAAAGGAAAGAAGGGAGTGTAATTAATTAAGAAAATGAAAAAATGGAAACAAAATCTTTGTAAAGTAGGGAGGGAGGAGAATGGGGGATAAATAAGAACCAAGATAGGTTATGTAAAGGTGCAAATTTCCAATGATGAATGTCATTATATTGTATACCTAAAATGTACAAATAAAATTAATTTTTTAAAAAAAGATTAATAGTGCAGCTGGGCATGGTGGTGCATACCAGTAATCCCAGAACTTGGGAAGCTGAGGCAGGATTATCCTGAGTTCAAGGTCAGCTGATGCTATATAGTGAGTTCCAGGCTAGTCTGGAATACATAAGAAGACCCTGCTTCAAAATAAAGAAGAAAGATTGATAGTGAATCCTCAAAATACATGAAGCCAGAAATAAAATGAAAGGTGAAGTACATGTTGTTGACATGTTGTGCAGCAACTATGATGTCACAACACAAAGCAATGGCCAATGGTTGTGTTTCACTCGATCCTAAACACATTAGGCATAAATAGTTTCATAGTCAAGTACAAAATATCATGGAGAAACTTTCTTAGAGGATTGGGACTGGAATTGATAAATGATCAATTAAAACAATATGTATCTGCCAAAAGAACCCCACAAAAGAATTATGGAGCAGACCAGTGAACAGACAGTTGAAACATCACAAAAACCTCCTAATAAAACTGAAAGACCAACAAGATGTCAAGTATGTCTTACCAAAGGAGATAGGAAAATAAAACACATCTGCTGTAGATGTAAGCAATACTTGTGTATAGAACTGCTGTTCTCGTGTGAAAACAACCAGATGTGTGATAATAAAGGAAAGATTATTGTGATAAACAATTGTGTGCATTTTCATTGTAGTTCAATAGGAATTTCTTCCTGCTCTTATTTTTTAGATTTAGTAAGCAATTGATGTAGAAAATGTTGATGTTTATTCTAAACACATTACATATTTGATATTTCATTGATATTTCATTTTCCTGCTAAGTGAACATGGTATATTATAATAGGAACCTCCTGACAAAAGAGGAAGATGAGAGGTGACAAGTATGGCTTGCCAAACAGACTATGAAAGCTAAGCACACATACTGTCGTTGCAAGCAAGACTTATGTATGGAACATGTTTTCATGTGTGAAAATTGCCTTAGGTGTGATAACTGAAAGATTATTCCTGTGGTAGTTTTGTTTGTGTTTTTATTGTAGTTCACATAGGAATTTATTTATGCTTTTATTTTTTAGATTTTGTAAGCAGAAAAATAGGTGACATTGAAAATGTTGCAGTTTGTTCTAAACACTCATTACATATTAAAAACAAACAAATGAATTAAAATATCAACCCATAGACATTGGTTCAAAATAGCATCTAGTCACACAAACTCCACCATCACCCTGAATCCCCAGAGGTATATCGCAATTTTCTGTTTCATGTTATCCTGCTAACATTTTACTATATTTGCTTTATCATGCTACTAGCTTTCTGTTCTTCCTTTTAGCAATAACTTTATTTTTTTCTTGACACATTTCAAAGTAAGCTGCAAACTTCACAAGACTTCACTCCTATTCAGTCCTTTTGGTCTACCTTAACAAATTATTACAGAGCAAGAGGCTTATAAGACATATTTCTCACATAAACCACAAGAGGCTGGGGGTGGGGGAGGGCGGTGCAAGGTCAAGACACAAGATATGAATGGTAGTCTTGTGACCTCACATGGCAAAACCAAGCAAGGGAGATTTCTAGGGTGTCTTTTTATAAGGGAACTAATCCCATTGCTGAGGCCTCAGCCTTCATGATGAGAATCACCTCCCAAGGCTTTATCTCCAAATATTACCACTGATGATAGGTTTCCCTGTAGCAACTCCTAAACACTTCATCATGAATATTATTAATTTGAATTTAATATTTTTGCAATATAATTTTAAGGTAAGTTTTACATACAATGAAAACACTTGATGAAATCTGACAAATGCATAAAAGACATTCACCTGTGTCATCCAAATCCTTAATGAAAAAATTCAATCAATAATGTCAAGTGTGATATTAGCTATAGGTTTTAAGATGTCCATTATAGGATTGAGGAAATTCTTGTATATTCCTGGTTTGCTAAAAGTTGTTATCCTGATTTGGTGTCAAATATTGTCACATAATTTCTTGTGCCAATTGAAGCAACCAATTCTTTTAATTCTTGACATGTTTGATTATATTGATTGATTTTCAAATACCGAAACAACTTTATATACCTGGGATAAATACCACTTTTCTTCATAATGTTGATCTGATTTCCATTGTTTTGTTGAAAATTTAAAAATCTGTATTCAGAAAGGATATTGGTCTGCAGGTTGGGGATTTTTCATTGATTGTTTTTGTTGTTTTTTGTTAATTTTTCTCTTTGATTGTTTTTGGTATCAGGTTAATGCTGACCTTATAAAATAATTTGAGAAGTGTTCCTTTTTTATTTTCTGTAGGAGATAACATAGAGTTACTATTTCCTCCTTAAATGTTTGTAGAATTCTCTAGAAAAACCAAATGGGCCTTGAAATTTCTTATTTTGAGTAGAGTTGCTTTTATGTGTGTTTGTTTTGGGCTGGGGATTGAACCAGGCCTCAAGCATGCTAATGTGTGCTTTATCCATAGAGCTACACCCTAGTCCTAGATTTCTTATTTTGGAAGATTTTAAGCTATGAATTTAGTTTCTTCAGTAGTTATTATTCTGTTAGGATTATGTGTTTTTAATTGTGTTTTTCAGTGTTGAGATTTCAAATTTATTTTTAATTTTAATTAGCATATTTTTGCAATACAATATATGCAATACAGTGCAAATATTATATTGCATTATGCAATATAATGATTGCATTCATGGTGGGGAGTTGGTACATTTATATACTATATCTCAATTCTTTTTTGTCTTCTCCTTGCCCTCCCTACCTGTCTCTTCTCTCACTTAGATAAGTTTTAATAGTTTGTGGTTTGTGTGGAACTTGACCATTTAAAATAATTTGTTGAATTCATACATAAAGAATTTTGCATAGTACTGACTTACTGTCCTTTTTATTATCTGTGGAGTCTATAGAGAAATACCCTTTTTCAATTATGAGTGATGATTTGTATGCTCTTCCTTTACGGTGTTGGTAGAGATTTATTGATTTTATTATCTTTCTAAAGACTTTCTTTTTGGTTTTTCCTACAGTCTTCCCCTTTGCAAACTGTGGGTAAAGGTTAGGACTGCAATCTGGGAGCTGTCTCAGGGTAAATGCTGCAGTGGCAAGTGCTTCCAGCAAGTACACAGGAATTAATAATGCCTAGACCTCTGAACTGTTGTGTTCCACCTGTTCTGGGAGGGTCTTAATTCTTTTCAAGCATTTCTTCTTCCTCATTCTCTTCTTGTTTTGCAATTATTCTGTTAAATTATTCTATTTCCATAATTTTTATTTCTATTTATCTCTTATAACTTCGCTGTTTTAGAGCAGTTGTCTTGCTATGATTTATTCTGGATAATTTTTTCTAACATCTTTCAGTTCACTAATTTTCAACCCAATTTAGTCTTCTATTAAAGCCATCTTATTATTCAAGGTTGAAACAGAACCACTAGGTCAGAAGAACATAGATAGATTGATTGATTTATACAGATTTGGCTTTGCACAGTTTTGGGAGCTATTTAACAGTCTCTGTACAGCTCTTTTCTGATGCTGCAGCTACATTCTGCAAAGCACAATTTTAGGAATGGATATCAAGTTGGGTAGATTGAGCTCAAAATAGAATCCCTCAAGACAAATTGGAACCTAGTTTCTCACATTGTCTGATTTTTTTATGGTTAGATATTGTATAGGAAAATCTTACGTTCTTTACCGTGGAGCTAAGTACATACCAGAATATGAAGACTGAGGGAGGACCTGGGGTGGATTATCAATGCAGGTCTGCTTTTTGCCATATCAACAAGGTAAACCATCAGACGACAACATGCATGATTGCAATAGCATTTATTGCCTCTCACCAATCAAATGTATGTAAAAAAACAATACAGCTACTATTTTGCTTCTACCTTCCGAATTTTGTGCAAAATCTTTTTTATGGCCCTCCCTAAACATACAATAGAGGACAAGAATACTGGAAAACACAGTTTGGCCTAGCCAAGAAAACATATTTCAAAATCACCAACTATTTACTTTTCAACTAGGCACCCATGTGTTCCTCTTTAATCTATACTGAACTTCCAAATAAAGATAACAAAATCATAGTTCTGCCTCACATGATCAAACTATCCTGATTAAAAAAAAAACTTACCTGGGCTGAGGAATTAGCTCAATGGTACCACCACCTGCCTCACAAATTCAAGTTCCTGAGTTCAATCCCTGGAGCCAAAAAAAAAAAAAAAAAAAGGAAAAGAAACGAACAAAAAAACTAAACTTTCCCCTAAAAAGAATTTTTTTTCAGCTTTAATTGAGTTTATTGGTACATTTTAGGAATACAGTACAGTTACATTCATTGTTGGGATCTTGTACCTCTACATGACAGGTCTTGATTCTCATTTTTTCCCCTTACCTCTGCCCTCCCTTCACCCCCTCCTCCCCTCCCCATCTACAAACACTTTATTTTCATCTTAAAAATAATTTTTTAAAAGTCTATTTTCTACCTTTGAGTGATATTTATTTCTCTTTTAGTTTGTCTGTTAGGTTAGGCTCATGTCTCCTTTCATAGCATAAACCTTAAATAATAAGATATAAAGTTAGCTACTATAAAATCCTGTGGTAGATGGCAGAGGAATGAGAAAAGGGAAAATTTGAATGGATGGATAGATAGGGAAATGCAATTGTGTATCACTAATGACAAGACTACATTCTGAGAAGTATATTATTAGGCAGCTTCATCTTTGGGTGAAGGTCACTATAAATTTACAGAGATGAGATGTATGAGGCTGCTGCTGGTATAACATAGCATACTGATTTAAAGAGCACTTTTTTTTTTACATAAGTAAGAGTATAAAAAGTATAGTATAGTAAAATATACAAATCTACTGGTCAGTCATATTATCATTTTCCAGAATTGCATATTGTACTGTTTCCAGAATTGCATAACTGTATATGCTATATTTTTATGCACCTGGAAGCACAGAAGCTTTCTTTACACCAGTATCACCATGAACAGTAATAACATAATTGTGCTATGATGTTACAATGGCGACAAGGTCGTTAGGCAATAGAGAATTTTTCAGCTTCTTCAATAATCTTTTTTTTTTTTTTTTTTGGTATCAAGGATAGAACTCAGAACTTTGTGCTTGTGAGGCAGGTGGCAGAAGCACTAGCTAAATCCCCAGCCCCAGCTTCTTCAATAATCTTATGGAACTACTATCAGTTAGGCAGTCTATCCCCAACCAAAGCATTGTTACACAACACGATTCCACTTCCACACATGTATTTGAGTATGCAAGATTTATATCACATTAAACATGAAATATTCCTCTCACAGTCATTTTGCTTCTGGTCATGTGATTATAACTGGTATTGTATAACTACCTTATACCTTTTGCCATGTTTTCTTTGCTCTCAATTGGTTCTGTCTCCTTGTGTGGTGGGTAAACCATTTGGACAACTACTAGTAATGCCTGCGGTGGGAATGTTTAATCAAAGAATATAGCTCTGTCCTACCCAAGAAATTACCTGCTTTCTAGACCTATTCTTCCTTCACTTCATTATGTAGTCAGGATAACTTACCCCTGCCAGGATAGTAAATCCTTTATTTACCTGTTGATTCACTGAACTGAGCCCTAAGTGGCCAAATGACAGTTTCAACTTAAAGCTTCACAGTGAGTTTGCCAGGCCCATTGATGGAAGCATTCCTACTTTTGGAATTCAACCGCTCTCCACCACCACCACCACCACGATTTTCAGCGACGTGTGAAGCCTGGGGAGCAGGTGCTACTGACACCTAGTGGTAAAGGCGAGGGATGTTGCTAAACATCCTAACATCCCCTGATGCACGACTCACCTTATCCGAACCCAAGAATATTGCTGAAGTTGAAAAAGCTTGCTCTAGTCAGCAGAATCCAAAGTTGTGGGGATAGGAAGTAAACGTTTTCCTTAGGGGTCGCTTATAATAATACGGAGAGAATCTCATTTCCTTTTGTATCTATCACTTTGCTGTGTGCTGGGCTTTTTTTTTAATGAGAAAAACAATGATTCAAGTTGTATAATATAGTTCTTCCCTCTGAAGAGGAGATACTATTGGTTTTTATTACCTGAATTTTTCTTTTAATTTTTAGTAACAATTCAATTACAAAAGAAAGTGATTGCCTACACTATAAACACAGAAAGTAGAATTTCCCTGGAGGAGATGTCTGGCTGCAAACAATTGTCTTGACTCTGCAGTGGAGTGCACACTGATGAGTGCTAGGAATCAATCCTTTAAGTTACAGGAGCAAGTCAGGTTCTCTACCATTGGACCAACCTGCAGTTTCTGTTACATATTCCCTTATTCGGCTTCATACTAAGCAAAATTGAACATTCTGTTTTCCAAACATGCTTTCCTTTGCTGCCTTCTTAAAACTGATGACCATTTACCTCCCAACTTCATCCATTCCTGTGGAAATTATATCACGACTGAACTCAAATCCACCCCTTGAAAGTTTTCTCAGCCGCATGTGCTGTCCCCATCCTCTTCGCACTTGATACTTTTAATTAAACAAACTTTCCTGCCTCAATTATTAACTTATTTCCTAATTGTAGAGACCCTACAAGTCACATTACCTGTCTACACTTCGGTTTATTCATTTGAAAAATGCGAATGGTAACAGTACCTTACAGAGCAGTTGCTAGGATTGAATCAGCTAAATTTTGAAACACTTCTAAAATATTGCTGGCGGCATGCTCAAATCAATGTGAGATGTTGCTAACATCCCTTAGAAATACTCTGATCGCGATTTAAGAGTTTTCACCAGAAGGAGGCGAATCCTAAGGATTAGATTTACAAGTTCTACTAGATTTTTAAAAATTAGGCTATGCTGGGGATTTGGCTCAGTGGTTCTGCCGCCTGCCTTGCAAGCACAAGGATCCAAGTTCGATTCCCAGTACCAAAAACAAAACAAAATTAGGCTAGATCGCTGCCATGATAGATAAAACTACGTAGAGAGCTACGCAAGAAGGACTGCGCCTGCGGTAGGCGGGGGGCGGAGCAGGCGGGGGCGGAGTCTCGGGAGGCGGGGCAGCGCGTGCGCGTGCAGCGAGTGCGGCCCTGCGTAGTACGCGGATACCTGTGCACGCGTGCGGTTTCACCCTGAAGCTCGGCACTGGTGAGTGGAGGACCGCTCGCTTGAGGAATGGATTTTGAAAATCTTTTCTCAAAACCTCCCAACCCGGCCCTCGGTAAAAGACCGGCCTCGGACCCTGACAAAAGGTGACCACCCCTCATCTA
>NW_022900921.1:39281064-39284841 GCF_012274545.1 Fukomys damarensis
CTCTTTCAGCGAGTGTCCCCGGCGGGTCCCGCCCCTTCGTTCCGGCGGAGGCCGCGTCGGGCGCGCAGGGCGGGTATCTCTCTTGGCGAGGCCGGGGGATTGGGTGTAGGTCGGGGGCCGCCGCGGCCGGGCGTTCCTAGTGGTCCCGGGGAGCTCTGGCTCTTTCCTGCGCGCCTACCCCTGCAGGCCCGTGGCCCCTCTTTTGCCGGCGTGTCCGGCGTCATCCCCGGCAGAGGTCGCTTGTGGCTTCTCTTGACACGTGCGGGGACCAACCACAAGTTTATTAAACCGTAAAGAGCACTCGCCAGTGGTCCCTTGATTCTCAGGAAAAGGGCCCAAAGACCAAAGTAAAGTAGCAAATAACAAGGCGTGGT
Organism: Fukomys damarensis; assembly: GCF_012274545.1. Classification (NCBI taxonomy): domain Eukaryota; kingdom Metazoa; phylum Chordata; class Mammalia; order Rodentia; family Bathyergidae; genus Fukomys; species Fukomys damarensis. The sequence continues at coordinate 39,281,439 of NW_022900921.1, forward strand.
GGCGCATGCCTGTAATCTAAGCACTGGGGAGCTTGAGGTAGGGGAGGCCAGCCCGGACTACCCAGCGAGAACCCGTCCGAAAACAAAAAACGCAGCAAACACCATTTGGATTTAATATGTCCTTTTATGTTTAAAATTTAAGATTGCTGGCTAAATGGTTCTAATTTGTTGATCTCCTTTTTGAAGATGTATGTAGTTTACACATAGATATTCACTTTTTATTCTTTGAGCTCAAGGTGTCTTTAGACCTTCTTCTCTCTCAAACCTTTTTCCTCTGTTTCCCTAGTTTTCCCTAAAAGTTGAAACCCTATCATACGTCATTTATTCTTTTATTTCCCTCATCGAAGACATATCTCCAATTCAGGTTCGTTTTGTCTCTTGATATCGCTCTTGTCTTCACTTCGCTCTCTGTAATACCTTTATGGAAATTACTACATTCACTCAGGCAACTGTTAAGAGCTTTACTATGCATTTTATGTAAACTACATTCCGTAATCCTCACAACAACCTTGATGAGAATATGATGTTATTGTATTTACAAATGAAGAAATTGAAGCCCAGACAAGTTAAATAATCTATAGGATTTTACAATGTAAGTGGCAGAGAAAGATCGCATTGCTCTGACAGTGTGATTTCAGGCCCCATGATTCCATCCCTAGCTAATAAGATCTGTGTTTAGAAAGATATGGGTAGGTATTACTGTGTGTGGACAATATGAACATCTGAGAGAAACTGATAAAACAGAATTCAACAAAATGAATCATCTCAAAATACCGAAAAAAAATTTTTTAAAGCTACCAGTTTGAAAATGCATTGAATGAAGAATTCATTCACAAAAACTTGACTGAAAGTAGACAAAAAGATAACTGAAGGTGACTGTGATGGTGCATATCTGTAATTCTGACCCCCTGGGAGGCTGGAATTGCACATTCCAGCCCAGCCTGGGCAGGTTAAGCCACGTGGTGAGACCGTCTCAAAAAATAAAAAACTGGGGATGTAGGTCAGTATGAAGGCCTTCACTTCAGTTAAATCTTCAGTGCTGGTCAGGGCAGTTGAGGGAGAGAACACTTCCAAAAGATCGGTGATGGATGATATGAAAATAGGATGAACTGTCTGTTTATTCATATTGTTTGCCTGTTTTTCTCTTTAGCTGTTGATCTTACTCTTTCAAATTTTATGCTGTCTGCAAATATTTTGCTCACGTTTTGTCTTGATTTTGCCAATGGCATTTTTCAGTGTTAAAAATAGGGGTTTTGTTTTTTCCTTTGCTTTATGCACTTAAGGGTCAGTCTTTTGTAGTTTCTGGGGCTTTTCTAGTTTGTGATGGAAATATTTTACTTTTTTTTTCAGTTTTATTGAGCACATGCTACATGTGGGGGGAGGGGTGTTCTAGGCCCAGGGGTTATAGCAATAAATGAACAAAAGATATTAAAACCTTGCTGTATAAAATGTATTTTATGGGAGAGAGGAGGAGACAGGCTGTATATAAATATATGGTGTTTTAGATAAATGCCATGGAGAAATGAAAAGAGAGTAGGGGGTTAAGTACTAGTAGGACAGAGGGAGGGTGTTCATATTTTAAAGAAGACAGTTGAGGACAAGCCTCAGGGATAACTCCAGTAAGTAGCGTCTGAATCAGAACAGGAAGGAAGTGAAGGATGTTAGTGTGTGGGGAGTAGAGTGTTCTGTGTGGGGACAAGGAGATGGGGTGGTATGTTGTAATTGAGTGCAATTAAGACAGGCCTTGAGGTTTGGGAGGTGCTGGGGAGGGTTTGGGGAAGCAGCTCAGGTAGGGACTTAAGGTACCACAAATTACTTTGGCGTTCATTCTGATTGAGATGAGTCCATCAGAGTGCTTTCAGCAAGGAGCAACGCTATCTGATGGGTGTTTTAGCAGGGTCACTCTGGCTGTTGTTGAGGGTAGACTGTAGGGCAGCCAGAGCAGCTTGGATCACTTATTAGCAAGAAGTAGTTAAATACGGGTATATTTTGAAATTAGAACAATTTCCTCAGAGATTTGGATGGGAGTTGTGAGAGAGGAGTTAAGTTCTATTCAAGTGTTGGTTAAAATCATTAGAAGATGGGGTTGCTCTTTAAGACAGCAGGAGGGTTTGGTTTCAGAGAGATAAGATTCAGTGTTGAATATGTTCAAATTATGTCTGGTTGATATCCAGGAGGATATGTTGGGTAGGAAATGGCTATGTTTGTTTTAAGGGGAGGAGTCTGAGTAGGACACTTGAATGTTAACATTAGTTAGATTAGATACAATTACAAACCATGGGACAGGAGGAGTTCGCTAGCAACAAGAGTACAGTGAAGAGAAGAGGTATGAGGACTTTTAGAGTTGTAAAGGTGAGGAACCAACAAAGGAGACGGAGAATTAGCAACTAGTGAGGGGAGAAGAAACCAGGAGAGTTTAGGATACCTGAAGATGGCTTAAAAATGTGTTTTAGTCAGGCTCAGTGAAATACACCTATAATTCCAACCCTGCCTCTAAGCTGAGGCAGGAGAATCGCAAATTTAAGCCCTATCTGGGCAATTTAACAGCTTAGAGAGACTCTTTCAAAAAAGGACTGGGGAACGTAGCTCAGAGCAAAGGCCCTGGGTTAAAGTCCCCTAAAATTGTTTTACAAACAAGAAGGTGGTCAGCTCTGTCCTGTCCTACTCATCAGTCAGTTCATATAAAGGCTGAGACTTGTGGCCCTTATTGTAGTGGTAGAAGTGAACACGTATTTGGAGTTGGCAGTGTCAGATAATAATGTGGTTTCAGGGCACACACTTGTTCACCAGTGTCTGAATTTTTCCATCTCTTCGTTTATCTTAGGTTCATTAGTATTGTTGGCATATTCTCAAGTAATTAGCTATACATTTCTATGCATGATAATGTCATTCTTGTGAGTCCGAAAACAAATTTTTTCACCTTCACTCTTGAATATATTTCTCCTAACCTCAGAAGGAACCCTACATTCTGCCTGAAATGCCTTCTCTCTCACATTTCTCTTTGCTAACTTAATGGTCTTTTGGATTTAACCCTCTAGTTCTCAACTGTAGGTTTACAGAATTCCTTATATATGTACCTCTACTTACCACACCGTATTGAAATTGCTTTATATTTTTTTCCCCAAGCAGAAAGTTCTCAGGAAACAAATAGGTTTGTCTTTTTCATTGTTGTATCCCCAGCCAAGGGCCTGATATATGGTGACTGTATTTGTATTTGTTGAAAGAATGGAATGCTGGATGGATGAATGATTTATAGCAGCTAATTCTTGGATATTAAATGTGTGTGCCAGCTGGTTGTGGTGGTGCACCCTTGTAATTCCAACACTCGGAAGGCTGAGGCAGAGGGATCGCTGTGAGTTCAAGACCAGCCTGGGCTACATAGTGAGACCCTGTCTCAAAAAAA
>NW_022900921.1:39284856-39329076 GCF_012274545.1 Fukomys damarensis
AAAAAAAAAAAAAAAAAAAAAAAGGAATGTATGTGCCTCACGTAATCCAAAATTTTTATTTCACAGGTTATTCATAAATGTTGATATATGCTATTCATAACTGTGTAAATTATATATCTGGGGAATTTAGAATAGAGTTAGACTTTTAATTTTTAATTTTTTTGTGGGCAAATATGAAGACAAGCCAAAGCAGTGAACGTAATGTGATATGAACCTCTTCCGGGCTGAAGAAACACTTTTGTGTTATTTGATATTTTTGCTGCAGAATCCATGATGAACTAGATGATACAGAAGTTGAAGAGGCTCAAGAAGAAAAAATAAAATGGAAAGTTAAACTGGAATGTGAGCAAATTCCCAAAAAAGTAAGATTAAGTTGAATTATTGCAATCAGAGCTGAGAATAGAGGTGAAAAATCAGCGAGGAGTCCTGTTTGTCTCATCATAGTCAACATTTGGAACCCAGTTAAAGATCAAGAAAATTTGGTTATATTTTCTTTTTTTCTTTCTTTTCATTGATGGTTACATTTTTTTAAAAAAAGTTATCATTCAGGGGCTAGGGATTTAGCTCAGTGGTGCCACCTCCTGCTTTACAAGCACAAGGTCCTGAGTTTGATCCCCAATACCAAAAAATTTAAGATAAAGTAATGATTTATTCTGGTTTTGCCTGATTTTTCCCACATATCCTATATTATCCCAGATGGATAATGTGCAGTAAGTTTGGTATCCTTGTTTCTGAAATGGATTGTAAACTGTTAAAAAAAACTTCCCTTTCAAATTACATTAAAAATTTTAAGCATTTTGATATACTATCTTAACTAATTTTAGTGATTTATAGCTTAATTTGTAGGAGTAACGGAGTACCATGAACTGTAAGCTCAAACATAATTATGGAAGCTGAAAATCTGAAAACAAAACATGGACAGGCTTGGTTCCTTCTGAGGTCTGTGAGGAAGAATCTGTTCCAGTCCTCTCCTGTAGATCCTTAATATCCCTTAGTTCTCTTTTCTTTTTTTTTTTTTGGTACTGGGGATCAAACTCAGGTCCTTGTGCTTCCCAGGCAGGCAGCAGAACCACTAAGCTAAATCACCAGCCCAGATTAATATCCCTTAGTTCTTAAAAGCATCACTCTGGTTTAATTTGGCATTTTTCCCTGTGTGTCTGTATCTGAATATCCCTGTTTTATAAGGACACCAGTCATGTTGTATTAGAGCCTACCCTAGTGACCTCATCATAGGCAATGGCCTGATTTCCAGATAAAGTTCCATTCTGAGTTATTGAGTGTTATGGCTTCCATGTAAGAATCTTAGGAGGATACAATTCAGCCCATTACAAAGCCAATACCTGCTACTCTTCTTTCTTTTTGATTTATTTTTAATTGTGAATTTTAGTGCACTGCATTAAGAATGGGTTTGGATTAGCAGTGAGACTCATAAAGGCAAATGTAACTTTCACTTAACCTTGTAAAAGGACATAGGACTGAAGATAGCACAAGCATGGCACTGTCCTCTCTTGGAGAAGCCTCTCAGATATTGGAAACTTCTTTTGCTCGTTAGAACATATATGGCTACCTTGGTCAAGAGCTGAGGTTGACAATGGGAAGCAGCAACTTCAACTTGCCACAGAAATTTTTCATTACTTTAGACCCAATTTTTTATTCACATAGGACCCAATGCTTTAGACTCTCTTAAAAAGCTTTCTGTGTATCATATCCTATAGTAGACCAGCCAATGGAGCATTCGGATATATTACGTAGTTTCTAAGAAACTGCTCTGTAAAAAGATGAACATCTAGCTACTCATTTGAACAAAGGCTTGCTTCAGCCCATACCCTTTACTCACAAGACTATAAAATACACATGTACAGTATCCTCACTAATTTAAAAGACAGCACCCAGTAAGTACTCTACGTCAAGAAATAATATTGCTTTCTCTCTCTCAGTCTTTTCCTCTTTTTTCCCCTAGAACTAACTACAGCCCTGACTTGTATGTGAATTACTTCCTTGCTCTTTACGTTTCACTACTTATGTAGTCACCCCTAAGAATACAATTTTTTTTGCCTTGTTTTGTGTTCTGTACAAAATAGTATTGTTTTTATTCTTTTCTGTCATGTTTTTATTCAATTTTAAGAACCATAAATATTGGGTATACATGATGTGATCAAAATGCACCATAAAACATAAAAGTCTAAATTTTAAAAAATGTATAATAGTAAAAGACATATTGCTATTAATGGCCTTCAAAATATTCCCCGACTTCCAACGCATCCTATCATTCTTGCCATTTTCTAAAACAGTTCTGTAAGTCTTCATCTGTGAGTGTTTTTACAAGATATAATAAAAATACAGTGAATGTTGGTGAGTCAGGCTCGCAAAAGCATAGTGTGTCCTTGTGACCATTAATCACGTGTGTCCCTTAAATGAATGAAGATACACCTAGCAGATTAGTAAAGCTCAGATCTGGGCTCTGTGGTTCACTGACGTGTAGGCTAGCAAACTGAGGGGCAAACACCCTCCTTAGGTAGGCCTGTAGTCTGGAGGGAATGAAAAAGGAAAGAAGGAAGTATGCCCCTTTCTGAAGAGCTCCAGTCTTCACCTTTGGACATCAGTCTCCAGTTTCTTCAGCCTTCCAGTATATACTTGCACCAGTGACTCTGTGGTGAGTTTCCAAGCCTTTGACCTTGTAAATGGAGCAACAGCCCTGGTTTCTTGTTCTGCAGCTTCCAGCTTCTTGTGTTGAGCAACTGCTGGATCCTCCATCTCTCCAGCATGCAGACATTTGTCATGGGTTCTTCTGCCTCTGATCCCATAGAGGGGCATTGTGGACTTAGCTCTCTCAGATATTGGGGATGGCGATTGTGGACTCTTGCCGCTAATCCTGTAAGCCTTCTTAATAAATCCTCTTGATAATTTTGTAGGAGACCATCTTACGAGTTTATTCCAACCAGGGGGCCAAACAGGGATTAAAGACATAAGACACAGTATTTAGAAGGGGGCCCAGGGGACTCTTGCCTCTAGTGGCCAGAAGAGCCCCAAACTGGCAGTGCTCTTCACTTTATTATTAGAGTCACACAAAGAAGCAAGCAAGCATGTGACCCAGGGTTTGGGGAAGTTTCATCAGGTTCTCATATTTTACAGATTGCACCCAAATGTATATTTTCTTTAATCAGATTTCAGCTGCAGTTGACTCTCCTTAAAACTGGCTGGCACTGTCATGCTAACAAACAGACCTAAGGAAGGGATGGCTTGCTATCTCCTTCCGCCATGTTTCAAGGAGAGTTCAGCCCAGGCCTCAACCTTTATACCTGGTTTCTCACATAATTTTACATATATTTTCTTTTGATTCTGTTTCTCTACAGAGACCTAACGAATACAGTCCTCATCCACCTTATTCACCAGATCTCGCACTTGTGCAGTTTCTGGCTCCTCCCAAAAGTCCATATGACTATAAAAGGTAAACATTTTAAATTGATTCAGGATATTGGGGCAGCCATGACAGTGCAACTAAAAACACTCATGAAAGAAGACTTCCAGAATTGCTTCAGAAAGTGGCAAGAATGCTGGAATGAATAAGTGTGTTCAAAGCAACAAGGAGTATTTGAGGGAGGATTAATGGCAACACGTCTTTTATTACAATAATTTTTTTAAAACTAAACATTCACTGTATTTTTATCATACTTCACATAATTGTTTATTCTTCATATCAAAATAGTAATATTCCATTATTTGAATATGTGAAGTTAAATTGTTGGTAGATATTGGGCCAGCTCTCAGCTTTGGTGGTTGTGAGCAATCCTACTGCATTCTGTTACTGTACTTACATTCTCCTGTGCATATGTGATGACTAAGCTTCATTGTTACTTAGTTAGCTTGGGAGCTGGCTAGGAGTTTAGTAAAGCACACTTTAGGGTGTGTCTGGGTGAGTCAGAGAAGTGTGGCCTTGGGTCTGGATCTGGACCCTATCCCCTTCCTTTCTGGTCTTTCTAACCTCTGCTTTCCTACCACCATGAAATGAGCAGTATTCATCCACCAACCCCTTCCACCATGATATTTCTGCCTTGGAGCCTCTGAAACCATAAACCAAACAAACATCTCCTTTAAGTTGTGTGTGTCAGGTGTTTTGATTGCAGCAACGAAAAGCTAACCAAACAGGGCCTGGAAGCTCCTGAGATTTTAAGTCCACAGTGAAAGGCAGAAGAACCCTGAGTCTGATACCCACAGGTAATGGCAGTAGCAAAAGATGTACTTGCTTGAGGAGAATGGAGATCTTCAAATGCAAACCAACTTCTTCCTCCTCCTCCATCTCATTCCATCGAGGCTATAAACTTTTTGGATGGTAGCACCCACAATCAGGTCCTTCCCTCTCAGTTCACCGGCCTACATGCCAATCAACATCCCATAGAGAAACCCAAAACCAGGCTTTACTAATCTAGTAGATATTGCTTACTCCAGCCAAGTTGACAATTAATGACTAATGGTCACAGTACATAATCTCATTTCCTGAGAGGGAAAGTGCATGAGCATTTCCCTACCTCCTAACTGTTTTGAAGTTCACCAAGTTTTAGTCCCAGAAGCAGTATAGGTGAGGCTCTTTCTGTTGCTTCATAGACGTCCCTGCTCAGTATTGTCCTTATTTTTGCCATCTGATGAGGATGCAGTGGTATCTCATTCTTGTTTATTTTGCATTTTTTAGATTGCTACTGATAAGGAGCATCTTTTGATAAGTTTGCCTACTCAGGTTTCCTCTTTTGTGCCTATTCAAGTCTTCTTGTCTTTCCCTCACTCCCATTAGATCATCTGTGATTTTTTTTTTCTTGATGGATAATTCTTTAATCTGGATATGATTGGTTTTTATTTTCACTCTTGTGGATTATGTGTTGTACATCTCTGCTCCTTCTGTAATTTTCTTTCCACCCAGTGGCATTTCTTTAAATTTAAAAGTTCTTAATTTTATTGTCAAATTTTAAATCTTTTTTTTTTTTTGTATTGGAGATTGAGTTTAGGATCTTGCACTTGTGAGGCAGGCAACAGTACCACTGAGCTAAATCCCCAGCCCTTAAATCTTTGATACTTACTGCTTTCTATGTTTTTATATAAATATGCTAAGATAATAAAAATATTTTCCTGTATTGCATTCTGCCTTTCACTTTGAAGCTAATAATCATGAAGCAGAGAAGCCTAATTTCATTTCCCTTTTTTATTTTTATTATATCTAATTATCCCAGCACCATTCATCTGGGGGTAAAGGGCTGGCTTTTCCCCTGCAGTGTCTGCAGTGTCATCTCTGTCAAAGTTGAGTGTTCATGTTCAGTTGAATCTATCTTTGAACTCTGTTCATGCTTTGTCCCTTCCCAAGACCTCATGAGTTAATTACTGCACCCTTCTAATGAGGTTGAGATTAGGTAAGCAACTCTTCTCACCTATATTTTTGTCTTTTAAATGTGTTGACTATTCTTAGTTTTTGTATTTTAGAATCAGTTTGTCATGTTTCACAGAAAATCCTGATGGGATTTTTATTAAGCATGTATTAAATCTGTAAACTGTTAGGATTAAAATCTTTTATGTCTTCTTAAGTATTTCTCAACAGTGTTTTATAATTTTATTTATAGATGTCTTATATTCTTTTTGTTACATTTATTGCTAGATGCTTAATGAAACTATTATTGATTTACTTTTGTTCCTTTCTTTTCCTTCCAGGGATTAGGATCAACTCAGGCCCTCATGTGTGCTAGCCAAGTGCTCTACTACTGAGCTGTGCTGCCAGCCTTACATCATTATTTTTGAGACAGGGTCTCACTATAGAGTTCAGGCTGGCCTTGAACTCCCTGCGTAGTCTGGGTTGGCCTCAGACTCATGGTGATCCTTGTGCCTTAGCCTCCTGAGTGCTGGAATTATAGCATGAACCACCATGCCCAGCTTCCTCCATTTTTTATTAAAGAACCATTTTTTAAGTGTTGTTTTCTTGTTTGATTGAAAAACACCCATATATAAAAATGTGTGTAGGAAGCTGGGTATGGTGGCTCACGCTTGTAATCCCAGCACTCTGGGAAGCTGAAGCACGACAATCATAAGTTCAAGTCCATTTTGGGCAAATTAGTGATTTAGCAAGACCCCTTCTCAGAATTAAAAAAAAAAAAAAAAAAAAAAAAAAAAAAAAGACAAGCTGGAGATGTAGCTGAATGCAAGGGCCAGGTTCAATCCCTAATACAACAGAAAGAAAAAAAGATAAATTTTGATGTTTGTTAAAACATTTCTGAAAATAATATATCCTTATAGTGGATAGCTAGTTTGGCTAAAATAGAATTAAGTTTGAGATTATCATCCCGTGAGCTCTTGCTAATCACCATTGCAAAGGTGAGATCTTAATTTAATTCTAGTTTCTTGCTGACTGTGTTGTTCTCTCTGAAAGCCTTTACATTCTCTTTTAATTCTTGGTGTTCTGAAACTAACTAGCTTATAACAAATTTTGAATATACTATCTTGAATAGCTGTAAGTTTGCTTTAAACTTTGAGTTCTTTGAATCATATTTTCTTCTGGAAAAATTTTTCCATATTTCCTATGTTTTTAAGTCTCAGGTCAGCAAGCATTTTCTGTAGAATAAGACAGCAAATACTTAAGGTTTTTAAATGTGTGAAGCAAAATTGAGGGTTTTATGTGGGTACTTATATAATGAAAGAGATGTTTTAATAATTTCCTTTTTTCACATTTCAGTTTCTTTGGGTAATAGCTTTTTGTTTTGAGTTGGGGGGGGGTCCCTAGAGGAAATCTTGGTTGATTTTGTTATGGTGAGGGGTAGGGCAGAGAGAATTCGTTGTAATAGCTTTGTCTGTTTTTTATATATATTATTATTTCATCCTCATGTTTAACTGCATTACTCACACTCCTCTTAAGTCCAACCTCCAGAGCAAATCTCTGTTTTTGTGAAAAATTTGTTAAACTCTCAGTTACTGATGGATATACCTCACGTCTTATGTGCACACATGCGCGTGTACACACACAACCACCTGCTCTTTACATAGTAGTCTAATAAACCATCCTGAATGCAAAGCTTTTACTTGACAGAAATATGTACTAATTTATTTAAACTCCTTTACAAAAGGAGACAGGTTGTAATAACACACTTAGATACTTTCAAAGTTATACTGTGCAAAAAAAACAGCAAGAATCTGCTTCAGTATTACAGACCTGTGTTTTTTATGTAAGTGAGAGTACTTAATCACTCATGTGGATTATTGTAATATTTTGCATGATACACAGTGAACAGAATTTCATCTCTGTGCCTTTAAGCTAAACTTCATGGGAATTGGTACATACTGAATGTGGTAGAACACTTACCTAGTATATAGCTCAGTAGTAGGACACTTACCTGAGTCCCAGCACCAAGTAAATAAAGGTAAAGTCAACTTGACTATAACAGTTTTTCTTTTTGTCATCATTATTGACAAAATTGCTGTGTCAAGAGAAAAAGTTGGCTTTGATAGCAATGATACATCTGAAATATAAGTCCATTTCCAATTGGGCTGATACAGTTTCTTAGTGTTTTATGAAATGATGAAATGTTGAATCAAAATATTTATAAGGATCATCATTGCAAAGAAAGAAATGCAGTGTCAAAACTGTAGTTCTGTAATTACCTCTTGTCAAGATTTGAGGGTGTAGACTTTTAATTCAGTAAAATGCGTACAATTTACAAATTTAGGGTCTTCTCTCTTAACCATGAATATGTCATACTGGTTTGTTTGGTTTTAATTCTGGAAATTTTCAAATGAAGAATGGAGAGAATAGTATGTGAAACTCACGGGCCCATCACCCAACTTCAACAGTGATCAATTCATGACTAATCTTGTTTCTTCTGAAAACCAGGCTGCTTTGAATCTAAAGTTTTTAAATCAGAATTTAATTTTTACTTAGGTTAGGCACTTTGGAAACTCTGCAACATCACCAAAGAGTTTGCCATATAGAAAATCAAGAAGTAAAGACTATGAGTCATACAGTGATAATGATACCTGCAGTCAGGAACCAGAAAATAATTTTGAAAAAGAACTTCAAAAGTACATACGAGCTAAAGAATTGGCAAATGCTGTTCAGCTCCTGCCATCTTCTAAAGAATCTATGACAAAAGAGGGAGTAAAAGCTACCAAGCTGTGTAAGTACCAAACTGTTTTATCATACACTATGTATTTAGAGAAGCAGTCACAGTTACCTGTATTTCATCTTTGATAAGAACATGATTTTCAAGGATCTTTACACCAAGTATGAGTTTATAGGGGCAGGGCTGAGACCCCAGTGTGAACCGCTCAGTGTTTATAGGAAGGAGCCAGGGATGTAGGTAGGGCCCTGCCTCCATCTAGAGAGAAAGCTGAATCCATGGCCTCCATGAGTGAGGGATAGTATGTGCCTGTTAGTGCTACTGTCCTATAAAGAATTCCCTAGAATGGTTGTATGTCAAACTGTAACTTAGAAATATATTTTAGATCAATAAAGTGAGATTTAGTCATAGATAGGCCAAATGACAATTGTAAATGAAATTTTTTTTTTTTTGGTGGTTCTGGGGACCAAACCCAGGCATGCTGTACTGCTGAGGTACACCTCCACCCTTTTTAAAATTATGAGACACAATTTCACTAAATTGCCCAAGATGGCCTTGAACCTGGGATACTTCTGCCTCAGCCTCTTAAGGCTGGGATTTCAAATGTACATCACCATGCCCAACAGCAAATAAAATTCTTAATGCTTTTACTGTTTTTTTTTCCCCCTTTCAAGGATTTTTTCTGTTTAGAGTATATCTATAGAGCTGGGGATTTAGCCGCCTGCCTTGCAAGCACAAGGTCCGAAGTTCAATCCCCAGTACAAAAAAATATATATATCTGTAGATAAACTTAATCTATACCAAATATTTTAATTGAAAGTTTTAACTATAATATGTGAAGTCATTTTAAACAGTTATAGGTTTTTCTTTTGTAAAGCTGTGGCAATTCCTAATTGGATTCATCATACCCTAAACACTTAAAAAGAATCTAGCTTGTAGCTTACAAGGTTGATTTTATTCTTTTCTAGTTTTTTCCCCTAAAAATACCTTATATATTTTCAAAAACAGTGAATTGGTAATTTAGGATATGTAATGATTTTCTTTGGTCTCTTAATCAAGGGCTTTTAGAAAAATAATTCAGTTACTAGTTTTTCTTCACTGGGCTATAGAAAACTCTTACTGAATTAATAAGATGTACTTTTTTTTTTCCCCCAGCTTTAATTGAGTTTATTGGTTCATTTTAGGGATACATTACAGTTGCATTCATTGTTGGGATCTTGTACCTTTGCATGACAAGCCTTGATTCTCATTTTTTCCCCTTACCTCTGCCCTCCCTTCACCCAAAAAGATGTACTTCTTAAGAAGAAACTGATATTATTATGCTTTTATGTCATTTTAAAAATTAACTTTCATATTTCTAGCTGCTAAACCAAAACATAAAAATCTTAAGCCTGGTCACAAGAATGGTAAACAGAAGAAAATGAAACGAAAACGGCCTGGCACTGGAAACAAAGAGCCAGATGCCTTATTGCAGAAGAGCAGTCCTCAAGGAGAGGTATGGGAACGTGGGCTTATAGGAACTCAGTACAAGACAGTAAATGGCTGTTCTGGACCTGTTTTTCTGGGGGCTTTTAACTGGATGGCAAATTTTTTATTAGGCAGTAGTAGGTGGGGTTAAAGAAATACAGACATTCTAGACTCAGACGCATACAAAATCTGTCCCCACCTCCACATTTTACAATGAAGAATCCAAACCTCTGGGGCTCAGGTAATGGCCTGCAGTTACATAGGACCAGCAGGTGTGAAGCTTGATTCCTGGACCCCAGTCAGTTTCCCTTTTCTTTGGTGGACCTTGACTCAGAGGACTATTCAGCCAAAGCTGACAGCTCTGTGACATGAAGAACAAATTCTGTCATATGTTAGAATTTAATAATATAGTCAAAAATCCAAATATTTAAGCTAAGATAAACAGTATTAATAAGATAGAATTTTGATAGTCTTACTAATGAATAGCAGGACATTATTGCAAAACAGGTCATTAAGTGATTTCTATACATTAGCTCCTATAGTTGCACATACTGTAATACTTAAATTGTATTTACTAATTTGGGATACAGAAGCTGTAAACTGTACTACAAGTTAACACACTAAAGTAGTTCATGTTTCTTAAGAGCTAAAAGGGATTTTTAAATGTTCTTTTTGTTTTGTATATAAAAATCCTTTCCTTTTATGCCTTTATTACCTCCTTTGACGGTATATGTCTAGTTACTTCTGTTAATTTGAGCCAGTCCCAGACATCTCATTGAAATTATAGATTGCACAGCTCCTTGTTCAGCCTATCATTCCTAGCTTTGTCTCTATTATTCTGAAGATCTTTCTTAGACTTTTTATCATAAGTACTGGGATTTTCATTAAGTTTTTTAATTCATTTTTTATAAAATAAGGGCAGAGTATAATGAAATATTCGAATAAACACATGCTAATATTTGATGATGGAACGCTGTTGAAACTGAGAAAACTTCATTTTTAAATTGATGTTCAGACGTCCAGATGTTACACCTAAAGCCCAACTTAGAATCTGAATCACTTTTTAATGTCTTAAAAGGTAGTTTAACTTCATACAGCAGAATAAAATATTTAATTTTCTGTTTCTCACTTTAGTTTGTTTTTGTTTTTGAAGGATGGTGCACCTAAGGAGAAGCAGCAGCATGTGAGAATGAGTCAGGGATTCATCAACCAGCACACTGTGGAACGCAAGGGGAAGAAAGTCTGCAAATACTTTCTTGAAAGGAAATGTATTAAGGTATAAAAATGTGTAAGCAAAAAGTATGGTTTTACAGTAATATACTAAAACAAATTGCTGTTTCCATTTGACACTCTTTTACATAATACCTGTAGGTTATTAGAATTTTCCTCCTAGAAAAGATTCTATCAGAAAATTTTAATGCAATACTCTTTTATGTTTTAAAAAATGCATCACTTAAAAAAATGCTTTGTTTCAAAAATGTTCAGTGCTTAAAATTTTAAGCAGTTACGTGATGTGTTTATAACACAGCTCATTAAGAGGTAGACCATCCTGCTTCTAAGACTTTTATTCTTTCTGGAATTATTTGCTTACTTAAAGTTTAGTAGGTCATTTAATGACCTACCTGTAAGTGATAATGCCTTGTTTCTGTACTTTCTTTTGACCAGGGAGACCAATGTAAGTTTGATCATGATGCAGAAATGGAAAAGAAAAAGGAAATGTGTAAGTTTTATGTACAAGGATATTGTACCAGAGGCGAAAACTGCCTGTATTTGCATAATATCCTGAATCATAAGATATAGCAACTTAATTTTTTTTTTTTTTTTTTTGTACTGGGGATCAAACTCGGGTCCTTGCACTTTTGCACTTGAAAAGCAGGTGGCGGAACCACTGCGCTAAATCCCCAGCCCTAGTAACTTAACTTTTCCTAGGTACTTATATGAACATTTTAAAGATGCAAAAATTTTAATGAAATGAGATTCTAAGCAATAACAAAACTATACTAAGCTCAGTTTAGTATCAAAGATATCGAAATGTGCATAGATTCACACACACACAAGAAAAATAGCAATCCTTTGGAAAAATCTCTCAAATGAAGATCCTTTCTGCCCAACCTCAGTAGTATAGTTGGTTCATGAGACTTGGTCAAGTCCCAGAGAAACATTATCTCTGCTGTGACACTGACTAATTGAATCTATATTCGTATGAGCTATTTCATAAGAAAGGCAGGAATTATATAATTTGGGAGTACAGTACCTGCTTTCTGTTTATAAACTGTATAGATGTCCTTTAATTTGAAAGTAACCTTAGTTCTTCAGTGCAAATGGTATAGACATGTCGTGAAGATATGGAATGTGAATCTTGTAGGGTGGCAGCACCTTTGGTAAACATAAAAATGGTTTTATCTTCACTGATTTTGATTTCCCCCATTTAAAAGAATGCTCTAAAGTAATTGTATTTCTCGAGGTATTTAAATATTCCCGTCCAATATCAATGAAACATACCTCTTTCTATTGATAGAAACATACTTTCTATTATGAGAACAGATATGAAGAAAAAAGTCTCTTGCAGTAGTCACTAAATCTGATACATATCTTTCTAAAATTAGATTTTTAAAAATTTTCAAGCCTAATCTTATGGTACAGACCTGGAACGAGGCAGTAGGATTGAAAGTTCCCGTCAAACCTGGTCAATTTAGTGTGACTTTGTCTCAAAAAAGGGCTAGATATATAGGCAGTGTGAAGGCCTGTTAACACTACTATAAAAGTCTTTAAAATTTCTAAAAGATTTTTCATGTAGCCCAATTAATAATAATTTATTGTCTCATACTTTAAAATAGAGAATTCAAGACTGGCATGGTGGTGCCAGAAATCCCATTACTCAGGAGGCTGAAACAGGAGGATTGCCAGCCTGGGCTGCATAGTGAGTTCAAGGCTAGCCTGGACTACATAGTGAGACCTTGTCTAAAAAAAAAAAAAAAAAAATAGAGAATTCACTGTTTCTACTAGTAGGAAAGATACTTATGTAGCAAAAATATAATAATTATGGGGTCAGGGATTTGGCTCAGTGGTGCCTGTACCTGAATCACAATTGCAAGGTCCTCAGTTTGATTCCTGATTACCCCCCCAAATAATCAAAATATATATATGTATGTGTAGTTATAATATTAAATTAATAAAATGTAGTTGGATTAAAATTGTACTCTTCCTTAACATTTGTGCTACATGAATATCCTTGCAAGTTTTATCACACAGGAACAAAGTGTTATCAGGGAGAGCATTGCAGGTTTTCACATGCTCCACTGACTACTGAAACACAGGAACTGTTGGCTAAAGTAAGTACAATTATTATAACATTTTAAATTTTTTCTTTTTAAAGATTATGTTTAAAGGAAGGGTGAAAATTTGAAAAGGGAAGCACTCTTTTGGGCAAGTTCTCATAGGTTAAAATGTGGATGGACATATTAGGACTAATACCCTCAGAATGTATTTAATACTTAATTGCTTATTAATTTAATTACTTAATAAGTAATGTGGAAATCATTTTTATGTACTTTTTGTGTAGCTGAGTTTTTAAAATTCATTTATAGCATAAATTGGAATGTTCTTAAAACCTTTAATGTAGTTAGAAACTTCAATAACTTAAGTAAACAAAGGGGAACAGAGCACAGCAGGGAAATAATTGTTCTGCTATAAAGACTAAGAAGGAAAGTTAGAGTCATAGAGCCATAAACATTTTTTGAGTTATATCAGATAGACAAGTAGTGCTTTCAAAGTGTTTTCTCCAAGTATTCTTTTAGTCTTTGAGGAAAGATTATTGAATTATTTATTATGCTCTTTTATATTTTTTAATTTCCTGTATGTTAATTGAAGGTATTCTCTTCAAAATTAAAGTAAAATATATATAAAGGTAAAAGATTTCTTAAAAACAAGTCTCCTCTGGAGGCTGAGGTAGAAGGATCACTTAGAGCTCTGGGCCAGCTTGGACTGCATAGTAAGTTCAAGGCCATTCTAACTACATAGTGAGACTTTGTCTCAAAACAAAAGCAAAAAAACATCATTTCTCATCTTGTGGCCGAAGTTCTCTTTAGCATACACAAATATTAAAAAGTCAAAAATGCTTATTTCTAGATATTTTTATGTTGTAAAATATGGAAAGGTTACTGTGGAACTAGATAATGTACCAACTATTTATTTATTTATGCAAAATATTTATGGGAAAATGATAGATGTAAAAATTTTAATACCCTCTTATAGATTCAGATGAAAGTTACTAAAATCTTTTGGAAAATAAAAATATGACAGTGTAATTAATTAGATACCAATGCTTAAAATGATTGTGCTTTTTTTTTATGTATATAAATTAGGTTTTGGATGCTGAAAAGAAGACATGTAAATAAAATAGTCTAAAAAAGGTAAAACTAGTGTATACTACATTTCTTACAGTCTAAAACCTCTACGCATTTGCATGTTAATCTCATTGAGGCTTATTTTCTCAAATAGATATTTTTCCTTCCTCTCCTACTAAGAAAATTATGAAAACTATTTATTTACATAGATATGTGGATCTCCATTGGCCTGCCTCCATCTGACTTTGCCTTTCATTTATATTTTTATTCTCTTGTGTTTCTTTGTACATTGATTAAATGTGTATAATTCACTAAGCGATATATTTAGTTTTGCTTATGGTACTCTAAAATTAGTGACTTGCTATTTTCACTCATCATTATGCTTCTAAAATCCTTTTATGTAGGTGTATCTGTCACTCATTTTTATTGCTATATAGCATTTAATTCTATGAATGTTATAATTTAGTTCTTGATAGACATTTAGACTGTTTTTAATTTTTTAATGCAAACTGTTGTAAATATTCATATGGATTCTCCTGGAATAAATTAAGGTATATGCCAAGGAATAAAATTGTATAAGTTTAAGATACCTTTTTGAAAGTATTTAATACGGGCCAGGGATTTAGCTCAGTGGCACTGCACCTGCCTTGCAAGCACGAATTCCTGAGCTCAATCCCCAGCACCAAAAAAAAAGTATTTATAATTGTTTATATGGCTATAAACTTAAAGAATTCCTTTTGTTCCATGTTTTTTGTGAATACTTTTTTTTTCCTTACCAATTTTTGTTGTTTTTTTTTGTTTTTTTTTTTTTTGTTTTTTTTTTTTTTTTTTTTTTTTTTTTTTTTTTTTTTTTTTTTGTAACAGAGATTGAACTCGGGGCCTTGCATTTGTGAATCAGGTGGTGGACCACTGAGCCAACCCAGACCCAGCCAATTTAGTATTTGTAAAAATGGTTTCTCATAGCTTTCTTTGCATAAAATACAGCACCTTTTCTTTTTCAGTTTTATCCTAGTGAAATGACTGTTGACATGGTTTTCCATGTTTCTGTTGGTCCAGTTGCCCTTTATACGTTAATTTTGTATATTTTTTTATATAATCCCTTGTGAAGAGTGCATGACAGGTCTTCTCCCATTGCATAGGCTGTCTTTTCACTTTTTTTGAGGCATCTTAATGCGCAGAATTACTCATTTTGGTGATGTTTTTGTTTATGGTTGGCTTTATTTCTACTCAAATCTTTCCTTATTTAGAAGTGGAAAAGTAATTTAACCTTTTTTTAATTTTGGGATTTTGTTTTATATGTTTATACTTTGTCCATTTAAAGTTTTTATCAGTTCACAGTTGCCATAGTAATGGTGCTTACCAACGAACGTATAGCTCTACAGAATATAACAAAAAACATATTTTTATGCATCTGAGGATGGCTGGAAGTCTAGGCTGGCCTTGGCTGGACCTACTGTTGTTTCATGCAGCAGTTCTGCTGGAACAGGTTTTTGGTACTGGAGATCGAACTCGGGTCCTTGGGCTCACAAGGCAGGCGGCGGAACCACTGAGCTAAGCCCTGCTTATTCTTACTTGTCTGATGTTTATCTCATTCTTTTTCTGGGACCAGCTAAGGCATGTTCTGTTCTCACTGGGAGAAGCCTAAGAGGGCAAAACCAAATTTGCATCACTTTGGCCAGAGTGATCACATGGCCCAGCTTGAAGCCAAGAGTAGAGAAGTACAGTCTACCTTTTGTACTTTATGTAGGGGAAGAAGTATAGATTATACATGAGAAAGAGTATGGCTGTGACTGTAGGGATAAAAAAAGAAGTAAAGGTAATTGATTCTTTTTAATGGTATGAGTTTAAGACCTTTTATCTTTCCTTTTCTTTTCCCCTACCCCCAAAATGGATAATGAGATTTCCCAAGCATCAGTTGATTAAAAAGACTGCTCTTTCCCCACTGACCTATAATGTCTCTTCTGGTATGAATCAAATTCCACTAAGCAGTCTGTTCCTGCGATCTCTATTTTTGGTCTTTTTTTGATAGCATACTGCCTTAATTCCTGTAATAAAACTAATTATTATCACTCATTTTGATTGTAGGTTTTCTAGTAGGAGTTGGTATTTCCTTATCGTTATGTTTGCTTTTTCTTAATGGCTAATGATGTTGCGAGCATCTTCATGTGCTCACCACCATTCGTCAGTTAGATGTTTGCCCTTTTGGCCTAACAGCATGCATCTTTATCCATAATATTACATGACAAAAAATGCAACACTATTTGCCTAATACATTGAGTATTTGGTATGCACTTTGATAAATTAAAACTACATCACTGAAAATTTTAGCTTGCCAATCTTTTTGCATTTATTTTATTACTCTACATGTAACATTTTAGACATCATGCTTAAGTAATTTTTTTTTGTTTTGTTTTGGGTTTTTTTGTTGTTGTTTTATTCTGTTTTGTTTTGGTACCAGCAATCAAACTCAGGACCCTTGCGCTTGCAAGGTAGGCAGTGGAACCACTGAGCTAAGACCTTGTGCTTGGAGGCAGGCGGTTGAACCACTGAACTAAATCCCTGGCCCTTCTTAAGTAGTTTTAATGAGTACTATCAAATCTTTCATACAGTAAATTATTGAACAAATTTTTCAGAGAAGGCTCTTGGTCAATATACTTTAACCCCTTGGTATCTTCCATTTGCATACAGAGATAATAAATTGTCATGGTATATATTCTTGGTTCAAAATTATTTTCCCTTTAAACTCCATAGACACTGTTCCACTGTCTTCTGACATTTAGAACTGCAAGAGAAAAATCTGAGGTCAGTCTGACTTTTGCCCCTTTATATTTATTGATAACCTGCTTTCTATATCTGGATACTTCCAAAAAAAATTTTTTTTTTTTTTTTGGAGACAGGGTCTCACTATGTAGTTGAGTCTGACCTGAAACTCAGTATGTAGCCCAGGCTGGTCTCAAACTCCCAGTGATCCTCCTGCCTCAGCCTCCCAAGTGCTGGGATTACAGGTGTGCGCCACCACACCTGGCTTATCTCTAAAATTGTAAAAAGTCACCAGGATATGTGTAGGTGTTTCTTTCTTTTTATTAAATTTTAAAGATAACCTGTAAGCCTCCTTCATCTATAGGCCTACTTCTTCAACTCTGCAAAGTTTTCTTCAGTTAGTTCTTAATTATTATTTCAGCTTCATTTGCTTTCTCTTCTGTTTCAAGTATTTTAATTATACATAGATTATATCTCCTAGATGGGCCCTCAGCAACTCTCTTTTTCTCTTTTCATATGTTAATTTATTTGACCATTTCATCTGTGGGAATTTATTTTGTTTTGCGCATACTGTTAACAGTTTTGCATCTACTCTAACTTACATGCTTCATTTAATTGTTTAAAGTCCAAGAATGCTTCCATTTGCTCTATTACTATCTGGTTTATCATTAAACACCCACCTCTAATGACCTGTCTTATAAGATGTTCAACACTTTCTAGCTCATCTGTGGAGACTGGTAAATCTATTTTGAGAGGAGGCAAGCTCTGTTCCTTTCTTCTGAACTGCAGTCTTAAAACCTAATGGCTTTTCTTTACAATGGGGTCCAAAATGTGGTCTTCCCAAACACCAGGGTAGAAGAACATCCTGACAGTAGTCTTTATGGTAATTTCTATGATGCTGAAAGTTTTCCTACAAAATTTACCACCACTCCCACTTTATTTTCACTGTGCTGGGGTTCAAATTTAGGCAAGCATTCTACCACTGAGTTACATCCCTAGACTTCAGTATTTTTTAAAAGCAAAAATACTAAATAGGACTGGTTAAATACTTTAAAATTTTTACCATGATAAAATACGGGTAATATTTGCCATTTTAACCATTTTTAAGTGTACAGTTAAAAAATGTTAAGTGCACTCATATTATGCAATGATCACCAAGATCCATCTCCAGAGCATTTTTTATCTTCAGAATTGAAACTATGTACATGAAACAACTCCTCATTCCTCATTCTGCCTTGTCCCCAGTCCCCAAGGAGCTGTCATTCTACTTTCTGTTTCTGTGATTCTGACTAGTCTGGATATCTCATGTGAGGAGCATCTTGTAGCATTTATCCTTTTTGACTGATTTATTTATTTAATATACTGTTCTCAAGATTCATCTATATCGTAGCATGTCAGAATTTCTTCCCTTTGAGGCTGAGTAGTATTCCATTGTATGTATAGTTACCCATGTGACTTATTCACTCATTCATCCATCAGTAGGCACTTAGTTTTCTTCTATGTCTTAACTGTTGTGCATAATGCTGCTGTGAACAGAGATGTGTAATTATATCTTTAAAATCTTGCTTTTGATTCTTTTGGGCTTACTCTATTTTTGATTACTTGAGGAATCATCATACTGTTTTCCACAGTAGCTGTCTGACCAGTAGTGCCCAAGGGTTCTAATTTCACCGACCCTTATGTGTTTGTTTTAATTGACAAGTAATGATAGTAGTGGTGTGTGAGGTCATAATGGTGTGTGAGGTAGTATTTTAATTTGTATTTAGTGATCCTCAGCATAGTATTTTCATGTGCTTAATAGTCATTCATATAATCATTTTTGGAGAAAGGGCTATTCAAGTCCTTTGTTACATTTTTTAATTGAGTTTTTTTTTAAAGTTTTAGGTTTTGTGTATTTACTGTAGATTTTAACCACTACTGAGATAATTTGCAGGTAGTATCTTCATTCTGTAGATTGTTTTTTCACTAGGTTGATAGTGTCCTTTGATTTTTTTTACTCTGTTGATAATGTCCTTTGATGCACAAAAGTTTTTTAATTTTAAGAAGTCCAGTTTTGCTGAGTGTGGTGGTGCATACCTGTAATGCCAGTACTCAGGAGCCTGAGGCAGGAGGATCTCTGTGACTTCAAGGCCAGCTTGTATTACATAGTTCAAGGCCAACCTGAACTGTATAGAAAACTATTTGCTCTTTTTCAAGATTATTTTGATTATTCAGGATCCCTTGAGATTACATATGAATTTTAAGGAGGGTTTTTCTATTTTTTTAAATGTGTCATTATGATTTTGGTAGGAATTGCACTGAATATGTAGATTTCTTTGTGTAGTGATTGTCTACCAAGCATATTGTCTTCAGAACCATGAACTTTTTGGTATACTCAAATAGATTTTTAATTATTTTCTATTCAGAATGTTCACTGTTAGTGTGTTGAAATGCAACTGATTTTTGTGTTGAGATTGTCTGCTTATAAAATAATGGAATGGATAGTTTCTTCACATGATGAAATATGTCATACCCTAAAAAAGAACGTTAGTAGCATACTTAATAGGGTAGCAGTAGAGGCATTTCCACTAGAAGAGTTTGTGTCCCAGTGGCATTGTCCAATTTCTAAACTTGAGTAAACAGGTTCAAACTTTTGAGTAAAAATTACAATTTCAGACCATTTGATTTTCCTCTGCGTGCTTGACATTTTCTAGACCTAGTCTTTCTTGGTAAGATTGGTCTGTGATATGAAAGGATGTGATTTTTAAAAATTATATAATAAAACATTCACAAGATCTATATAAATTAGTAAACTAATATTTTCCAAGTAAACAATGCAAGATATTATAAATTATGCATGGGCAGCCAGGAGTGGTGGCACACACCTGTAATGCCAGCGCTCAAGAGGCTGAGGCAAAAGGATCACCCACTGCGAGTTCAAGGTCAACCCGAGCTACATAGTGAGCTCAAGGCCAGCCTGAAATACATAGTGAGACCCTGTCTCAAAAGAAAATAATAATGCATGGGCAGAAATATCTACCAGCCTGCTGTAGAGACTAGTAGATACCCCCGCCCCCAGTACCAGGGATCAAACTCAGGACCTTGGGCTTGTAAGGCACGTGTGGTGCCACTGAGCTAAATCCTTTGCTAGTAGATTTTAATGCAGCAGTAAGATTCATTGACATAATTTTAGATTCCATACTACAACTTGAAATCTGCTTGCATTTACTTTTTTCAGGTTGGCAGGATTTTTTTTTTTTTTTTTTTTACATCTCCATATACAAGAAAGAAAATGGGGTACTTGTTTTTCTATATTTGGCTTATTTCATAAATACCATGTAATAATTACATGCTTCTTGTTTTTAGCCTAAATAGGTTTTAATTTTGTTTCTTATATGGATCATATATAGTTGAGCTTTGCTTTGTGAACTAAATGAAAACTCTTTTGATGAGTGACTTTAAGCCCATTCACATTTTTTTAATAGACTGCACATTTGGGTTAGTTTATCTTTATAATTAATTGTTACTTTTAAATATTCTTTCTCTATATATTTGCTCTTTATTAAAACTTTTTCCAACTCATTTTTATTTTTTCCTGCTTTTGTCCAATAATTCTTACTATATTTCCAAATTTCTTTCTTGTTAATAGTAGTCTTTCTTTCCATGAGATTTTTTTTCTTATTTCTGAAGCCAGTCAACTCTAGTTTCATTATTTCCATTTTTTTGTTGTTCCATTCTACTGGAATTGTAATTCAAGGTGTTCTCTAAGTTTCCCAAAGAATATTTAATTCACTTTGGATTTTTGTGTGTTTCTTCTGCTGCATGACTTTCCAGGTGTAGAGAAGTCATGGGGAAGCTAAGTGGTAATTTTCACAACCTAATATGTATATATTCTTTTCTTCTGTAGCTTTTGTACAGATGAAGAGTGGTTACGTCTGTTGTCTGTTCCAGCCTGAGCTGGTGATTTGGAGTCACTCACAGGATTCCTCACTTCAGGGGTCCTTTTGTGTCCTTCTGCTGATGTGCTGCTCTAACAGTGGCACAGAGGGATGGAGTTGCCCTGTGCAAGTGAAAGAAGGGATTGGTCTTCAACCAGATGTGCCAGCTCTTGAGACAGGAGAAGAGCACAAACGCCAAGATGCAGGCTTGTGGGTTCATGTGGCAGTAAATTGCAGCTGTGTTTTCTGTTTGAGATTTCTGAACAAAATAAGAAAAGTTAGTCTTGAATGAAGATATCAAGAAGTTAGGAAGATACTGGGATAATATAAGTTAGATCTCTACATGTCATTAAATACTTTGACATCACATTTTTAATGATCACTCACAGTTCCATTTTATAGCTTAAAATTTATGATTCCATGATTTTTTTAAAACCAATCTTCTATTGGACATTTGTTTCCAGTTTCTTACTATTATAAATAATATACCATTTCTAAACTTGGTGTTCTTAGCCTTTTTTGTGGTTAAAATACAGGGGTATAGTATTTATCTTTCTTACTGGTTTGTAAACATAATCAGATTATGCATCTGTATGCAGTATAAACTTAGAGTGTGATGTCTGAAACACAATATACAAATATAAAACTTTCCAAGTATAAATAAGATTCTTAGCTGGATGTGGTGGCACACACTTGTAATCCCAGCACTCAGGAGGCTGAGGCAGGAGGATTGCTGTGAGTTCGAGACCATCCTGGGTTACATAGTGAGTGCAAGGTCAGTCTCAACTACATAGTGAGATCCTGTCTCAAAAACCAAAAAACAAAAGATTCTAAATATGCATTTTTATATAGTACTGATTATTATCAATACTGTAAACCAACACCATAATCATCATAATGTTTTATTGCTGGCAAAAATAATAGCATCACTAACTTTCTGTACGTATAGAAAACACAAAATCTTGTAAGACTTCTTAGCATATTTGATAGTATAAGCCAGAGTAATTTTGGTTGTAATCCAGTCTACCTAAAATTGTATGTATTCCAAGCAAAGATTTATCAGGCAAGACATAAGAAAGGAAGAGACCAGGATAGACCCCAGGCCCTCAGAGGGAAACTGAGCTGAGAACAAGCCATCTGTCAGTGTTGCTGTCGCACGTTGATTATCCAATCCCTGGTGATGTCTAGGAAGAAGGGGAAGACAATGCCCCAGCAGCTGCTGGAAGAAATCAGAGTAGAAAGGCTGAGCCAGGTACATTACAAAGCCTTTCATAATTTAATGAAATTGTGTAAAGTAGTAGTTACCTTCAAAATAAATACTTTAGGGCCAGGGATTTAGCTCAGCGGTTCAGTGGCCTGCCTTGCAAGCACAGGACCCGAGTTCAATCCCTGGTGCCAAAAAAAACCAAAATAAATACTTTATATCTCCTCTGAAGAGCATACATAATTTTAAGGAATCCAAGATTCTATCCTACCTCACATTTGTAGATAGAAGGCAAATTTTATGTCAAGCCTATCCATAAACTAATAGCAGCCAGTAAGCTAACCTTAATGTGCACCTACCATATGCCAGGAAGTATGCTGTTTTATTTTATACTGCTTAACTTTCTTTAAACCTCACAGCAATCTTATGAGCTGGATGGATAATATAATCTACATAGAAATGGATAAATAGGAACATTTACTTTATATTTTTTATTTTTATAAACCCTGCAAATATTTGTAATTAGTTATATGAGACAGTCTAGCAATATATTTCCTAATATGGCCTCATATACAGTTTACTATTTAGAAAGTATATGTGTTTATACATATAGTATAGATAGATCTAAGAAGAAACTCTTATACTCCTGAGGCAGTTCCCATCTTACCTACAAGTTAAAAGACCAGGCAGTGATTTGAGAGGCTGAAGTCAGGTGGAGAAGTTTATAAACTTATTATTTTTTAGTAGCTTATTTTGAAGAGACAAATACACTGCTTGCGTTAAATTGGGAGTGAGATGTACACTCTCTTAAATGGCCCTGTGCACCCACAGTAGACCATAGTCTCATACCTGTGTTACGGCAGCCCCTTCCACCTGATTGCCTGCTCTATCCCCTACTCTTCTCACAGTTCGCCCCAGTTTCCTTGGAGTAGACTTCCCTCTGTACTGCTTCAGCCTGGCCTCCACTGAGTCCAAATCCACCTCTGCCTCGTTTTTGAAGTGCTCTGCAGTTTATCCATCACAACTATAATCATAAATGGTTCATAAGGAGTTGTAGTTCAAAATATGTATTATTTATTAATGTGTTTGCTGTAAAAAAAAAAAAAAAAGTACTTGAAGCCATGTACTTTATTTAAAAAATCAGGTTTATGTACCTCACAGTTTGGGAGACTGAAAGTCCATTTGTTTGACCTCTGATAAGGGACCCTCAGGCTTGGTCAAAACCTAGCTGAACACATGTAGAAGGGGCTGAACACATGATGAGTGACCTCTATAACAGCCCATTCACAAGAACTGACTGCACCAGACCAGTGTTCGTATTGGGCTGGTGATTTAGCTCAATGGTTCCGGCACCTGCATCGCAAGTGCAAGGACCCAAATTCGATCCCCGGTACCAAAAAAAAAAAAAAAAAAAAAAAAAAAACAGACCAGCGTTCATACCTTCCCAGGGATGTGCACCTAGGAATCTGATTACCTCCCGCTAGCCTCTCCTCTGAAGGGTTTCACGGCCTTAGCACCACCGCATTGAGAGACAAAGCATGTCCATAACATGGCCTCTTTGACAATAATGCTCTGTGTGTATATAAAAGCTGACAGAAGAAATAGATACATTCACAGGTACTGCTATAAACTTCAACCTTCCTTTCTCAGGAATCTATAGAGCTAGTTGAATAAAGGCTGAATACTTTATCAACTTGATCTAAGTGACATTTATAGAACACAGGAGTAGAATACATATCCTTTACAAGTGTTCATAGAACATTCACAAGATAATCATATCTTGGCTCATAAAACAAACCTTATTTATCCATAGGTCAAGTAAGTCTCAAGAAAATTGACTGAATTGCAGTCCTGCCGCTAGGTTCAGTGAACGGACTGCTAAGTGAGGAATCGTATACCTTGTACATTGCAATATTCAGAACAAAGATATGGTCAAAGGAGACTCCAACTAAATGACTTTGCTTTTATTTGTGTAACTCTTACAGTATTGTAATGTATAACAACTGCAGTACTGTACTGTATAGTATAATCTGGAAATTTATTACTGTACTGTAGAAGAAGCCACCATAAGGCTGTGCTGACTCACCCCTGTATCAAGTCTGTGAGGTGGGTTGTGAATCTGAACAAACAGTAGTTAAAACAGGTAAGTCATTAAATGGGGAATATCTGCATTTGGGAAAAATCAAAATTCATAAATAGCTAAAGCAGTGTTTAATGGAAAATATATTGTACTAAATTCTTACATAAAGGTCTCATCTAAAATAGGTTAGAAACTAGAATAAGTAGAGCAAGTTGTATCCAACATGAGGAAAGAAATGACAATAATAGAAAACAATGGAATTGAAAACAAAATTTGTGAACAAGATTCACAAACCCCCAGGCAGACTGATGAAAAAAAAACACAAAATAGCAATATCAGGATTGAAAGGGGGGTTATTGCCAGAAGTCCTGCAAGATACTAAAAAAATAATAGGATAACATATTAGCAATTTTGAGACAAGGTGCAATTCTCAAATTCCTTTAAAAACATGACCAGAACTCACTTAAGAAAAGTAGTGGTCTGGAGGTGTGGCCAGTGTTAGTGCACTTGCCCAGCGTCTGCAAAGCCCTGGGTTCCATTCTCTACCCAGGAAAAAAAAATATTGACTAACTTGAATTCTTAAAACCACTGAAGATACTGGTTTTATAGTTTGCTTTTTATAAAAGAAACCTCCAGGCCAGTAGCTTCCCAGGTCTATTCTACCAAAATGTAGAAAAAAGCACAATTCCACAGTCTCACTGCTGGGGAAATGATTCTCTCCACTTGATCTAGATTTAACACAACCAGTAAAACTCCCAGCAGAATTTTTTTATAGGTATACACAAGCTCATTATAAAATTTAAATGACAAAATGAACTAGAAAAACCCAAAAATGTTAAAATTGGAAGACATTCCAATTTAATGAGTTTAAGCATTACTATACATAGCTACATTGAACCAGACTGTGAGGCTGGGGGAGTAACAGTAACTACAGTAGTTAGAAACTCCAGAAATAGGTCCTGATTTTTTAATGTGATTAAGTAAAGACAAGACTATTTCCTATTAATGTAATTATTGATATGTTGGGGTTTAAATTTACCATATTATTATTTTGTTTGTTCTTTCTCCTTTTTTGTTCCTGTTTTCCTTCTGTCTTCCTGTGGGTTACCTGGACATTTTTGTAGAATTCCATTTTGATTCATGTTTAGTGTGTGTCCTATCCCTTTGCATAGATTTTTTTTTTTTAGTGGTTTCACTGAACAGATGAAATCTATACAAATACATTCAAGTACATTTAATGTGATTACTGATAAGGTAGAATTGGTATCATTTTTGTCATTTTCTGTCTTGTCCATTGTCCTTTTTGTTCCTCTGTTCTCCATTAATGTTTTTTTTTTTTTTTTTTGTCTTTTTAGATGGGTTCATGATGTAGTCTAGGCTGGCCTTGAACTCACTACATAGCCTAGGCTAGTCTCCAACTCAAGGCAATCCTCCTGCCTCAGCCTCCCAATTGCTGGGATTATATCATGCACCACCAGGCCCAACCTAACACTTTGTGTTAAATATTTTCCATTTTAATTTCTTTGATGTTTCTTTTACTCTGCAGCTATTTTGTTCATGGTTGCTGTAGGGATAGGAGTAACAATCTAGGTTAATTATTAGTAATGGTTGTTTTCCTATTCTCTCCTTTGTATTATTTATATAAGCTAAACTTGTATCCATTATGAGTTTATCAATATGGTTTTGTTTTGGGGGTGTTTTTTTAACATACTGGGGATCAAACTCAGGACCTTGTGCTTGCAAGTCAGGTGTGATGCCACTGAGCTAAATCCCTGGCTCTCAACACAGATTTGTAATTGCTTTGTGCAGTTAAATCAGATAGCATTGAAAACAATTCTAAACAAAAGTATACTCTTTCCTGTATACTTAATACTTTTCCTACTATCTGTTCATGTGGATTCAAGATACTATCTAATACTCTTTTATATCAGCCTGAGGACTGTCTTTAGTATTTGTTATAGGATAAGTAATAAAATGAATTTCCTTGATTTTTTAAAACATGGGGATAATTTTCTTGAAGGATAATTTTGTCTTAATTATTCTTTGGGAATAATAAAGCTTTTTTCTTTGGCTCTATTTGTGTCATCCCACTGTTGTCTGGCCTCCATGGTTTCCTGTGAAACTGACTTGTTCCTCTTATTGAGGCTCTCTGTACTAGAGGACTTTGCTCTTACTAGTTTAAAAAAAATTTTTTTTGTTGTTTTTTTGTTTTTCAACATTTTGATGCATCTACACATGAATCTTTTAGCTTATCTTGTATGTAGTGGTTTTTTTTTAAGCTTATGTATGCAAATTAGTGTTTTTCATCAAATTTGAAACTTTTCAGCCTTGTGTCTCCTTTCCTTTGGAACTCTCCTCATGCTTAATGATGACTTTACAGGTATCTGAGACTCACTCTTTCTCCCTCTCCTTCCTTCCCTCTTTCCTCTCTTCCTCTCCCCTCTCCTCTCTTTTCTCTCTCTCCCTCTCTCCCTCTTTCTTTCTCTTCTTCCTCAAACTGGATGATATCAATTAGCCTGTCTTCCAGTTCAGTCTTTTTTATCAGTTCACATCTACTCTTGTGAATTTATTTCAAATTCAGCATTAATGTTTGGCTCTAACAACTTTTTATCTCAGTATTCTCTGGTGAGATAGCATTCTCAGTTTCTTTTGGTTCTTTTGACATTGTTTAGTTCTTTGAACATACTTAAAAGAGTTGATTAAAGTCTCTTTTTTACTCTGTTTGTTTTGGTACTGGTGGGGATTGAACTCAGGACCTTGTGCTTGTGAGGTGGACACAGTGCTTCTGAGCTAAATCAGCTGCCTGCCTGCCTGCCTGCCTTCCTGCTTGCTTGCTTGCTTGCTTGCTTGCTTATTTATTTATTGGTGCCAGGGATCGAACTCAAGACCTTGTGCTTGTGAGGCAGGCAGCGGCACCATTGAGCTAAATCCCTGGCCCCTGCCTGCCTGCTTGCTTGCAATATTAATGCCAAGGATTGAACTCAGGACCTTGCGCTTGCAAGGCAGGCAGTGGTTCCAATGAGCTAAATCCCTGGCCCTAAAGTCTTTTATAAACCCAACATCTGGGCTTCATTATGGACAATGTCTGTTGCACACGTGCGTGCGCGTGCATATGTGTGTGTGTGCGTGCGTGTGCATGCATGTATGTATTCTATTGATTATACTAACTTGGTTTTTTGTATGTTTATAACTTTTTCGTTGAAAGTTGGATATTTTAAACAATATAATTTGTCAACTACCCCACCCATGGTTGGCTGTTATGATAGTTTTCCCAGACTTGTGTGTTTTACTGTGAATGACCATTAAAATCATTGCTTAGTTAGCTAAGTGGTCAGCTAATGATTGGACAGGAATTTCTTTAAATACCTTATATGTATGAATCTCAGTCTACAGAGGAGGTCTGTGTGAGTTAGAACTAGCATGCAGTTTACAATTCTGCCTTTCTTTATTTCCTGTTTGAGTAGAGCCTCAAAGCTTGTCCAGGGGTGAGAACTTAGGGGTGTTCCATGGCTAACACGGTTTTGTCTATTCCCAAGAATTCATTAGCTTTTCAAAGCCCTCTATGAATATCTCCTTCCACTGTTTTTCCTTTTAAGTCATTTTGCTTTGCATTTAATCAGCTTCTTGTTGATTCTGATCTGGCCAGTTACAGTGTTAAACAGTTACTGTTTATTGTTTTTAACAAATGACCTATTTGAAGGATTGTTCTCATGGAATGCAATCGTGAGCCTTGTCAAGTGAAGTTTTTATTTGTTTGTTTTGGGTTTGGTTTTGGTTTTGGTTTTTTGAAACAGGGTCTCACTATGTAGAGACAGACCTGGAACTCACTATGTAGCCCAGGCTGCTCGAACTCACAGCGATCCTTCTGCCTCAGTCCCCCGAGTGCTGGGATTACAGGTGTGCGCCAACACAGCTGGCCTCACATGAAGCTTTTTAGCTATCAGACAGTAACTTTCTTAGGGTGGGAATAGCTTTTGAGATACTCCAAATCTCTTCTCCCCATTCCAGTGACTACTATGTTAGGTGCTGGTTTTCACCGCTGTTAAAAGCTCTTAGAGCTGGGAATGGCAGAATGAGATTAGAGCAAGTTAACATGCCACAGGCATTTTACCAAGAGTCAGCTGCTCTGCTTGAATACATTCTCTTCACATTTTACAAACCGTTAGTTAATTTTTGGTGTTCTGAAGAAATTTATTAGAAAACCTAAACTTTGACACCCTATCGTTCACATATTACGTAATGTGTGTGTGTGTACAAATATATAGATGCACTCTATAAATATGTGTCTATATATATTTCATTATATGTAACAAATCTAGTACTTCCATTTCAATATTTCCCCTCTCTGCTGTGACCAGGAACTTATCTTCCTGGGGAATGCAGTTGTGCCCAGAGGAACAAGATTGTAAAAAATCACCAGGCAAAATCATGTAAATAGTGGCAGATAATTCTTAGTTTATGAGTGTTTATGACCTTTCCTCCCTGACCCACATTTTTAAACTTTTTTGTAGTACTGCAGATTGAGCCCAGGGCCTCATACTACCTATTAAGCAAGCCCAAGCTATATCTCCTGTCTTTTCTAAAATTGTGTTTTCAAATAGGAACTCACTGAGTTGCCCAGGCTAATCTCAAACTTGCAATCCTTCTGCCTCAGTCTACCAAGGAGCTGGGATTACAGGTATACACCACCATACCCAGTTTTAAATTACCTTTCAAGGGATTCCACAGAAGGGGCTTTATTTAGCATTCCCTGAAGTCTTAAATAAATACAAACTTTGTACCCCAGCTATCTCCTATGCACAAATATTTTAAAATTTGCCTGGATGTGTTGTTTGGCAGATCCATTTGTTACATAATATAAACCGGATCTTAATTTTGGGCTTCTGGAACAAACTTGGAATCCAGACCTGCCTCTGAGGATACACCAGCTCTTTTTAGCCTTCTGTAGGCCCAACAGCAAGCCAATTTAAACTTCCTCGCACTGCTAAACTCAGGTAAATCTTGAATCGATAGAAATGATCCTTATTTTGGTCTCATGCACATAAAAACAGTCATTTCAGTCTGCAAAGAAGGCAAGCCTGGTCCCTGAATTCCTTATTGTCTCAGAGGCTGAATGCCTATTCTTGTGAAGTTGTGAAGCATTCTGTGTTCTCCCTAGCTTGAGGGATGATGTGAGCACCCCCTCAGGAAACAAGCCTGCTTAGCCTCTTTGGCCCTGCACTCTGGACACCGGGAGTTCTGCAGGGCTGTGCACTTTAGGATGAATCCCACAGCCAAGTCAGAACCAGGAAAAGAGGAAAATCATTTGGCTGTTTAAACAGAATACGTAGGCCTTCTGTTAGGCTGAGAGACAATTAGAGAAGCCATTTCCTGGAACAAACTAGGAGACCTGGAGATAGCTGGCCATGGCCTTGGGGCTGTTAAGAGAGCTGTGACAAGACTGGTGGGAGCTGCATGAAGGCTTGAAACCAGTCTCCTGGGCCCACCCATGAATTAGAAAGGATTTAGAATGGGGATTCAGACAGCAATCATTGCACATCCTCCTGCCTGTAACAACTTACCACATTTTCTCTGTTGGCAGGAATCCTCTATAGTGAACCAGTCAGGGGCACTGGCACACTGCCTCCTCGGATCCTTGAGGCCCTCACCTTTTAAAATTGTCACTCCTGACATTCTGGCAGCAGCACAAAGATGTCCATGTGTTCTGTGCTCAAGGCTGTATTTCCCTGCAAGGATCACAGGCCCTTAGTATTCGTTAAATCATTAAAATGTAAAATATTTGAAGGGACACTTGTCTTTTCTTCAACCTAAAGAAAAATAGTGGCTTTTAGGTGAAAGAATACAGTATTTTTTTAAAAGCCTAAAAGTGGTAGAAGGCAATCCATTAAATAGCAGAGATGTGGGTGATGTGGCCCTCTTAGGAAATCCAAGAATTCACCAGACAAATGCAGAAATGAAGGAGGGTGACTGAGATGCAGTTGGAGCTTCCCAGTGCATAAGCTACACATCTGTGACATTCATGCATGCATGTGTGAGGTGACGTGTGGCCAAGTGAGCCAAATTCACTTGCTCTGTGAAGCCACCTGAAGTTTTAAAAAAAGCAGACTGTGGGGTATTTAAGCCTGATTCATTCACTGGTAGACTACAGAGGAGGGGCTCCCATGGTTTTGGTGAGGGGATATCTCAGTCAGGCGCCTATAATGAACTACCTCAGATGAGGTGGTCTGTAACCGTTTATTTCTCACAGTTCTGAAGATCGGATGTCCAAGGTCAAGATGCTGTGTCTGGTGAGGGCCCCTTTCTGGGTCACAGAGTGGAAGAGGCAGGTGTGTTCTCTGGTCCTCTTTCACAACCTCATGAAGACGGAGCCCTCAAGACCAAATCACCTCCCACACACTGTTGTGTGACTCTGTCACCTTGGGGACTGAGTTTCAGAGTGGAACTCTGAGGAGGAACAGAGACACACCACCTTCTGCTGCAGGAGAGAAAGGGTAGAGTGAGAGGGAGGGGAGCTGAGGGAGCTGGGAGGTTTTAATCCTACAGATCAAGTGGGGAGGATGGCACTTTTGTTTGCATTCCTTTAACCAGTGATGGTGAAGCTTTTAGAGCTTTCAGTGATACAAACTGTGGAACATGTGCCATAGGTTCAGCCACCACTGCTAGGCTAAGCCAAGGATGAGATATGAGAGTCCAGATTCCTTCCTATCCGAGGAGTCAGTAATTCCTCTTATGACATACACTGATTGAGCCCCTTCCTCCAGCTTTTACTGTTGAAGTAAGTAGAATTATGTCATTATTGGGTATAAAATGATTCAATGTCTTTCAGAAATAGCTAAATGGCTTTCTTCTCTGACTACATTTAGCATCAATTACACTAATATCATCTCACTCCAAGGTTACTGCCCCCACCAAATGGCTGAGTTGAAAAGTAAATGTTTTTTTTGTTGGTTTATTTTGGAGATAGGGTCTCACTGAATTGCTCAGCCTGGCTTCAGACTCTCCTTCTACCTCAGCCTCCCAAGTGCTGTATTTTTTTTTCCATGAATGACCTTGAGTGTCTAATGATTCATTTTCCATGCTCATTGATTCACTATTTCATCACAGCAGCAAATTTTGTTTTCTTTTGGTTTTTTGAGATAGGGTCTCACTATGTAGTTCAGGCTGCTCTTGAACTCACTACATAGCCCAAGCTGACCTCAAACTCATGCCAATTCTCCTCCATCAGCCTCCTGAGCATGCTGAGATTACAGGTGCACGCTAATGTGCCTGGCTAGCAAATCTGTTTTGGAAGCAGGCAGGATGTAAATTAAAAATCAAGAATGCTCTCACTAGTCTGCATGTACCCTTACTCCATGCAGACCATTTCCCCAGCAGTTTGTGGAAAAACATTATTTCATTAGGTATGAAGGAGGAATGACCAAACCTCACAGATATTTAAGTAAGGATTGCTTATTGATTTTCTGATTATTTATTGCTACATAACAACAACAACTAATTAGTGGCTTAAAGTGACAATCATCATGGTTGTCTATAATGATTGGTAGTTCACAGCCACAAGGTTCTTGATCAAACGTCCTAATGGGGTTGTGGTCAAACAGTAGTAGGGAGAAAGCCTTCACGGGCTTCTTCATTTGTATGTCTGGTGTCTGGCTAGTGAGGCTGCACCCACCTGGCCCCTTCACAGCCTCTCCCTCTGCTGGCTTGGGCTTTCTTGCAGTCTTAGCAAGGTGACACACACACACACACATTGAACACCCCAAAGTCAGTTCATGGCTATAGCTCCCTGGGTGGTAGAGAAGCTGCTGGAAAAGGCGATATCATTGGAAGTGATTTATAAGGAGGTGCCTCAGAGTGTTGTCCATTGCAAGTCCCCCAGCAGGGATGTTGTGGAGAGGGACTGGCCATGGTGCTGTCAGCTGGCACAGGCTACAGGAACTGCGTGACTGAGAAAACACACTATGGAAGCTCAGTGATGGAGTGTGTCTTGGAGGGGGTCCTTTCAGTTAGCTCCTGAGTTTTCAATTAGCTTCTGTTTCTTTGGTTGCCATAGCTTGCTTTTATTAATTTATTTATTATTTTTATTTTTTGGTGGTACTGGCGTTTGAACTCAGGACCTTACATTTGTGAGGCAGGTTGTGGCACCATTGAGCTACATCCCCAGCCCTAACCATAGCTTTCTTTTTCAGAAGTGCATATTAATTATTCAGAATAGTAGGTTTCACCGTGACATATAACAAACTTTGATCATATTCTCCCCTCTTTTACTCCCTTCTCATTTCCCATATCCCCTTCATTGATCTACTTCTCTAATAGTTTCCTTTTTACTTGTTGAAGGTTTTTTTTTTTTTAAGATTTCACACATGAGAGAAATTTTGTGATGCTTCTCTTTCTGGATCTGGCTTATTTCCACTTTATATGATGATCTTCAGTTCTATCCATTTTTCTATAAGTGATATGATTTCATTCTTTATGATAATACAGAGATAGATATACTCTTTACTCACTTCATCTGTTGATAAGCATGTGAGCTCATTTCCTAACTTGACTGTTGTGAATTGCTCTGTGATATATGTCAATATTTAGAGATCTCTACAGTATGCTCACTGATTCCTTCAGATATATACCAAGGAATGGTAGAGCCGGATCATGAGAGTTCTAGTTTCAGTTTTTTGAGGAGCATCCATATTTCTATAGTGGCTTTACTAATTTATATTTCACCAACAGTGTAGAAATGCTCTTTGTTTCCTTGCATACTTGCCAACATTTACTGTTTTTTATATTCTTGATGGCAGTCATTTGGAGTGAGGTGAGATGGAATCTCATTGTAATTTAGATTTGCATTTTCCTGATGGCTAAAACTGTTAAACATTTTTTCATATAATTATTGACCATTTGTAATTTTCTTTTGAGGAGTGTCTGTTTATTTGACTATTTATTGAGTTAGCTGTGCTTTTGGTGTTAAGTATTTTGAGTTTTTTATATATTCTAGATATTAACCCTCTGTTAGAAGAATAGCCAGCCAATATTTTCTCATTTTGTAAGCCGGTAATTGTTTTATTTCCTATTCAATATGTTATCATTTATATCTAAATGTCTCCCAAAGCCTCATGAACTCACTGGGGGAACTTTTGGAAGGTAACTGGATCATGCGTTTGACACTGGATTAGTCCACTGTTTGGTTTAGCAAAGTTCATAGTGTGGAAGATGGATTTACTGAAGAGAGAAGACCCATCCTGAATGTGGTGGCACCAACCAATAGGTTTGCCACCTGGATGAAGTTAAAAGGAAAGCAAGGGCTGGGGATTTCACTCAGTGATTCTGCTGCCTACCTTGCAAGCACAAAGACCCGAGTTCGATTCCCAGTACCAAAAAAAAAGGAAATTAAAAGGAAAGGAAGAAGGAAGGATTGCTGCTTCATTCCTGCCCTGCCACTTCTTTCTCCTCTGCCATACCTTTTTGCCATGCCTCCCTGCCTTGGAAACGGATGGACTAAAACCTCTGCCAATCATGAGCCAAAATACACCTCTTCCTTTAACTTGTGAGTGTTGGGTATTTTGTCCCAGCAGTGAGAAAATAACTAAGACAACAATGTTTCTTGATTTGATGCAATCCCATTTGCAGACCTATTCAGAAATTTGTTGCATATCTTGCTCATATTTTCACATGTTTTCCCCAGTAATTTCAAAACTGCAACTCTTACATTTAGGTCTTTAATTTATTTTAACTTTTCTTTGTACAGGGTGAGAGATACAGATGTAGTTTCAGTCTTCTATTTTAAGGATGTCCAGTTTTTCCATCACCATTTGTTAAAGAGGTTGTTTTTTCTCCAACATATATTGTTGGCAATCTTTGTTGAGAATCAGAGGCTGTTGCTGTATGGATTTATTTCTGGATCCTCTTCAATTCCATTGATTATTTTTATTTTTATGCTAATATTGTGCTGGTTTTGTTGCCATGGCTCTATAATACATTTTAAAAATTGAGTGATGCTTCCAGCATTGCTATTTTTTGCTTTGGCAATTCAGGAATTTTTTGTTTCCACATGAATTTTAAGATTTCTTTTCCTAGTGCTATAAAGAATGACATTGATAGGTAGATGGAGGTTGCATTGAATCTGTAAATTACTTTTGGTAGTATGAGTAGTTTAATAATGCTTCTCCCAACCCATGAACATGAGAGGACATTTATTTCTTTTCTTTTTTTGGTACCGGGGATCGAACTCAGGTCCTTGTTCTTGCAAGGCAGGCGGTGGAACCACTGAGCTAAATCCCCGGCCCAGACAGGACATTTTTTCTTCTAGTGTCCTCTTCAGTTTCTTTCTTTAGTGTTTTATAATTTTCACTATGGGCAGAGGTACATAGAGATGCCCCATGGCTGCCATGCTTGCAGCCTGAAGTATCAACCTGCACCAGGAGTTTGAGCTGCCATGTTCACGACTGGTGCCAAGCCAGAGTTTAATGGATGGTAGAGGAAAAGACATTAGGATAGAGTATCCATACTTTGCAAAAGAGAGGTCAAGGGCCTAAGGATTTAGCTCAGTGGCTCCACTCCTACCTTGCAAGCACACAGTCCTGAGTTCAATCCCTGGCACTGGAAAAAAAGACAAAAGGGAGGTCAAGGTAGTCGTAAAGAGAAGGGATTCTGTCATAACAGTTGAGTAGGCAACTATTAGAGAAAAGCACCTTGAATTAACCCCAAGACCAAAGAAGCAAACTACCACATCTAAGAGTATCATGAGTTTACAGATATAGCATTGAACTGCAGTGGAAGTGATCTGTCAAATAAAGGTAAGACACTAAATGCCAGAGAGATAATGGACATGGCTCTAGAATAGACAGGTTTTCTAACAGGAATATTTTATACCTAGAAGATGGGACCAGTGAAGGTAAATTGCTATTAACAG
Organism: Fukomys damarensis; assembly: GCF_012274545.1. NCBI lineage: Eukaryota > Metazoa > Chordata > Mammalia > Rodentia > Bathyergidae > Fukomys > Fukomys damarensis. The sequence goes on from NW_022900921.1 coordinate 39,319,618, forward strand.
AAGGCTAGGACTTGTAAGAATTAATTGGAATTCCATTTTCTGTCTCTTTGGTGCCAAAGCCAGTTCTCCTAACACTCACATAATGCTATATCCATGCTGCCTTCTTGCAAACTTGCTATTAGGTAAATAATATAACAACCAATGTGTGGTAGAAAAATAACATTACCAAGGCTCCATGCTGGTGGTGTTTTATATCCTATCATGTTTTAGGCAATTAAAAGAGTTTCTCAACCTTAGCACCAGGTAATCTTTTGCTGTGGAGAAAATGTCCTGTACATCCATCCTGTGGAGGATATTCCTGGGCTCTTCCTGCTGGATCACAGTAGTCCCCTCCCCATCAAAACCCTGGTTTTATCCACTCAAAGGTGTTGTGAGAAGTCTCCTGAAAATCACTTTCAGTTGATAACCACAGATACATTATTATGGAAATTATGTCATTTTACAAATTTTAGAATAGATGAGCTCAGGAACATGATGGAATCCATGAATGCCCAGCCTAAGAAAGAAATGGAAAGCAAGAATGCTTAGCATAGGAAGGAAATGGAATCAATGAAATGTTCAAACAGATATGCAGGATATTAAAAACTCTAGTTAAAGTATTTTCAGCAGAATGGGCCAATGTGAAGACAGACTATCAGATGTAGAAGACAGAATTGTGGTTAGTGACCATGAAAACAGAGATCTCTTAAAAATAGTAAGGGACCATGAGAAATTAATCCAACAGCTCCTCGATGATGCAAAGAAGAATATAAAAGTGATAGGAGTCCACAAAAAAGGATAAAGTACAAGTGATATTTTATAAAACTGTTCACAGAATTAATAACAGAAAACTTCCCAAACAGAGCAAAAGAATTTGATATACAAATAAGTGAGGCATATAGGACTCCAACTAGCCATGATCAAAAAAATTATACCTAGGCATATAATAATCAAGACCTCAGAAACCCAAAGAACAAAATACTACAAGCAGTTAGAGAAAAGAAACAAATCATATACAAAGGAAAGTCCATCAGAATCTTAGCATAAACCCTCAAGTCAAGGAGAGCCAGGAGTGAGGTATTTCAAGCCCTAAAAGAAAACAACTTCCATCCTAGACTGAAATATCCTGCCAAATAATCTTTCAAAATTGATGGGGAAATAAGATACTTCCATTACAAAGAACACATGAGAAATTTCATGAATACCAAACCAGCACTCCAAACAATTCTAAACAATATCCTAGAAAAAGAACATTGAAGGTCACAACTCGATGAGGCCCAACAGAGCAAATCCATCAAGCAAGGCAAAAAATTAAAGGAAGCACGGCAGGGGTGGGGAGTGAGGGGAGATTAAAAAATAAAAGCCGAAGGCCAGGGATTTAGCTCAGTGGTTTGGCTGCCTGACTAGCAAGTGCAAAGGTCCTGAGTTCGATCCTTGGTACCAAAAAAACCAAAACAAAACAAAAAAAGCTGACAACCGGAAAATAACATGACAAGGATAAGTCAGTACATATCAGTTATAACCATCAATGTTAATGACCTCAATTTACCAATCAAAAGAAATAGACTGGCAGAATGGATTAAGAAGAACAATCCAACAATATGCTGTATACAAGAAATGCACCTAGTTAAAAAAGAAATTCACAGGCTGAAAATAAAAGGATGTAAAACAGTTCTCCATGTGACAGGAACTGGGTGGGGGGGAGCAGGGATAGCTGTCTTATTTGCAGACAAAGTAGATTCAAACCAAAACTAATTAAGAGAAACAAGGTCACTACATCCTTGTAAAGGGAACTATCTAAGAGGAAGAGATGACAATCATAAATATATGTGCACCAAATACTAATGTCCCCAGCTATACAAAACAAATATTAATAGACATGAAAAACCAAATAAGTACTAACATGATTGTAGTAGGGGACCTCAATACCCCACTGTCACAAATAGGTCATCGACAAAAAAATCAACAATGAAATACTAGAACTGAACCAATCTTTTGAACAAAAGGACTTAATAGATATCTACAGAGTGCTCCACCCCACAAAATCAGAATATACATTCTTTTTGCCTGCACAAGTGTCATTCTCCAAAATAGTCCACATGCTAGCTCATAGAACATGTTTAAGTAAATGCAAAAGAATTGAAGGTCTCTCCTGTATATTAACAGATCATAGTAAAATTAACAGATCAACAGCATAAGAAACCACAAGAACACCACAAACACATTGACATTAAATAATATTCTCCAGATCAACAAATGGGTCACAGAGGAAATTAAAGAATAAATTAGATAGCTTCTACTATTAAGTGATAATGCCAATGCAACATACAGGAATACATGGGACGCAATGAAAACAATTCTACAAAGGAAATTCATAGTAGTGAATGCCCATACTAGAAAAGCAGAGTGAGCTCAAATAATCTAATAGTGAAACTCAAGCTTCTAAGAGAAGAGCAAGACAAGCACAAAGGGAGTAAATTATAAAGATTACAGCAGAAATCAGTGCAATAGAGACTAAGAGAATGATACCAAAAAAATCAATGAATCAAACATTTCGTTTTTTGAAAGAATAAATAAAATCAACCTTATTAAAAAAAGGACAGAAAAGGTTCAAATTCATGCAATTAGGAATGAAAACAGTGAACTCACAACAGATCCAGCAGAAATCCAGAGGATCATCAATACCTACTTTGAGAACCTGTACTCTAATAAAATGGAGAACACAGAAGAAATGGATGCATTTCTAGATACATACGAATTGCCAAAGTTAAATGAAAATATAAAAATTCTAAACCCCCCAATTACAATCAGTGAAATTGAAAATTAATAATTTACCAACAACAAAAGCCCAGGTCCTGATGGCTTCACTGCTGAAGTCTACAAGACATTTAGAGAAGAACTATTGCCACTACTCTTTAAACTTTTCAATGAAATTCAAAGGGAAGCAATATTTCCAAGTTCATTCCTGGAAATGAGTTACTTTAATTCTAAATCAGGAAAAGACCCAACCAAAAAAGAGAACTACAGGCCAATCTCCCTAATGAACATAGATGCAAAAATCCTCAATAAGATCCTGGCAAACAGAATGCAGATGGTCATCAAGAAGATTATACAACCTGACCAAGTTAGATTTATCCCAGGGATATGATTCAACATACATGAATCAACAACTGTAATACACTATATTAACAGAGCCAAGGACAAAAATCATATGATCATCTCAATTGGTGCAGAAAAAGCATTTGAGAAAATCCAATACCCATTCATGATTTTTAAAAAGACTACACAAAATTGGAATAGATGTTCTTTATCCACCAAATAAAGGCTATCTATTAAAAACCCACAGCCAACATCATACTAAATGGTCAAAAACTGAAAACCTTCATACTAAAATCAGAAACAAGACAAGGATGCCGAGCATCACCACTCCTGATCAATATAGTTCTGGAAACATTAGCCACAGCAATTAGACAAAAGAAATAAAGATAGGAAAGGAAGAAGTTACACATCATTATTTGCTGATATGATACTCTACATAGAAGAACCAAAACCTCTATCAAAAGACTTCTAGACTTAATTGACAGATTCAGTAGAGTAGCTGGGTACAAGATCAACACTAAAAAATCAATAGCCTTCTTGTACACAAATAACAGACTCACTGAGATAAAAATTAGGGAAACAATCCCTTTCACAATAGCATCCAAAAATTGAAATATCTAGAAATCAATCTAATGAAAAAATTAAAAGACCTTTACATTGAGAACTACAGCACTATGATAAAAGAGATAAAGAGAATATAAGAAACTGGAAAGGCATCACCTGTTCTGGGTAAGAAGAGTCAATATAGTGAAAATGGCCGTACTTCCAAAACTGCTACATAGATTCAATGCAATCTGGATTGAAATCCCAGCGGTATATTTTACAGAACTAGAGAAAATAATCCAAAGATTCATTTGGAACCAGAAGAGACCTAGAAGAGCAAAAGCAATTCTAGGCAACAGGGACATGACAAGGGGGTATCACAATCCCCAATGTAACTATACTATAAAACCACTGTGATTAAAAACAGCATGGTACTGACAAAGAAATAGATCCAAGGATCAGTGGGATAGATTAGAAGATGCAAAAACAACTCCAGACATACATATTCACCTACCTCACGGTTGGCAAAGAAGCCAACCATACTCAGTGGAGGAAAGATAGCTTTTTATTTTATTTATTTTTTTTTTGGGGGGGGGGTTTTGAGACAGGGTCTCATTATGTACTTGAGACTGACCTGGAACTCACTATATAGCCCAGGCTGGTCTCAAAATCACAGCGATCCTCCTGCCTCAGCCTACTGAGTGCTGGGATTACAGGCATGCGCCACCACGCCCAGCTTGAAGGATAGCCTCTTTAATAAATGGTGTTGGAAAAACTGGATTTCAACCTGACAAAGATTAAAATTAGACCCCTATCTTTCACCATGCACTAAACTAAAATCCAAGTGGATTAAAGATATAAATATTAAAACAGAAACACTAAACTTGCTGGAAGATAGGTAGAATGCTCAAAGACATTGGCATAGGAAAAGATTATATGAACAAAATCTCAGTAGCGTAGAGATAGCACAAAGAATCAACAACTGGGACCTCGTCCTGTTAAAAAGCTTCTGCACTGCAAGAAAAACCACCAACAGAGCTAAGAGACAACCTACAATGTGGGAAAAAATTTTTATCAGCTGTTCCTCAGACAAAGGACTACTATCCAGAATATATAAAGAACTCTAAAAAACAAGACCCTCCAAATATAAAGACCCATTTCAAAAATGGGCATCTGAAATGTACAGACATTTCTCAGACAAATAAAAGCAGAAAATAAATATATTAAAAAAATGTTCTATGTCGCTGGTCATTTGAAAGATGCAAATGAAAACAACACTGAGATTCCACCTCACCCCAGAAAGAATGGCTGCTATCAAGAAATCAATTGGGCCATGGATTTAGCTCAGTTGTTTGGGCGCCTGTCTCTCAAGTGCAAGGTCCCAAGTTCAATCCCCGGTACCAAAAAAAAAGAGAAAGAAATCAATCAACAACAAATGCTGTGGGGGGAGGGGTAGTTGGGAGAAAGGAACCCTTCTCCACTGTTGGTAGGAGTGCAGACTCGTGCAACCACTGTGGAAATTAATAAGGAGAGACCTCAAAAAGCTAGGATTAGAGTCCCATTTGACCCAGCTATTCCTCTGCTGGGTATCTTCCCAAAATAATTAAAAGAATCTTACCACCCTGATACACGTATGCCTATGTTTATAGCAGCAGTTTGTAATAGCTAAAACTTGGAAACAGACCAATTGCTCATCAGCTGGAGACTGGATGAAGATGTGGGGTTTTTAAAAAATAAAATGGAGTACAGTACTACTCAGCCATAAAGAATGAGAAGCTAGAGACATTTATAGCTAAGTGCATGCACACTGAGGCCATACTCTCAAGTGAAATAAATAGGACACACATGTAAACACCAAATAGTTTCTCTGGTGTGAAAAACTAAAAGGGTAAATAAGAATCAAAATGTATAACTGACTATGTGAAATAGGAAGAAAAGGTCTAAAGGAGTAGGGGAAGTAGGAGGGGTAGGGAAAAGAAAAAATATGAGAAAATGAAAAATGGAAATAAGTAAATAAGAAGGAGTGGAGGGGTTGAAGGGAGGGTAGGGGAAAAAATAAGAACCAAGATACATCATGTAAAGGTACAAGATCCCAATGATGAATGTAACTATTGTATACCTAAAATGTACCAAGAAACTTAATTTTAAAAATTGTATGCTTTTTATCGTGAATAGAATGTTATGTAAATTATGTCTCATTAAGCAGTTATTTTTTAATTTTTTGAGACAGTGTCTTGCTGTATATTTCAGGCTTAACAATCTACCTGTTAAGGGACTGTTTGGACTTACAACCTGCTGCTTGGATTTACAAACCACTGCTCAGACTTACGACCTGCAGTCAGAGTTAGGATGCAGAAGGTGAGCAGCAGTGTGGCCTTAGGTGGCTTCTTGTACAGTGCAGTGCTGTAAGTTTTGCTACTTGTACAGTGAAGTACTATACTGTAGTTTTGTTCTGTTTTACATTACAGTACTGCATATAAGAGTTATGCAAATAAAAGCAAAGTCATCCAATTAGAGTTTCCTGACCATTTCTTTGTTGTGAATATTATAATGTACATACTATATGCAACTCCTCATTTAGGAACTAACTCAGTTAACAATCTAGTTGCAGGAATGGAATGAGGATTGCCTGTATATATCCTATCTTTGGCATGTAGGGTAATTTGACTCTCTCCTTTAGTATTTATAGCACTTTTATTTCTTTCTTTGGCCTGATTGCTCTGGCTAAAGTTCCCGGTACTGTATCAAACAGGAATGGTTAGAGTGGATACCCTTATCTTCTTCCTTTTAGAGAAAATGTTCCATTTTTCCATTTAGTACAGTGTTGTAGGAGGTAAATTTTGGGAGAGAAGTAGCTGGTGACTGTCTGTGTTTCCCAGGGTGGAGAGGACCTTTCCCCAGTGAGGTGAGGCAATTAGCCCTCAATTGACATTGTAGGCAAGGTCTGACCGATACTAGGTGTGTTCATTTCCTAGCATCACAAAGTACCACAAACTGGGTGGCTCAGAAACAACAGAAATGTATTCTCTGACCATCCTAAAGGCTGGAGAGGTCTGAGATCACAGGTCATCAGGGCCCTACTTCCTCTGAGGGCTCTAAGGAAAGATCCTTCCCCACATCTTCCTAGTTCCTGGTGATTCAGCATAATTCCAATCTCTGCCCACATCCTTTCTAGGATTGTATCTCTGCTTTCTCTCAAGGACACCAGTCATGGAATTAAGGGCCCACCCTGATCCAGTATGACCTCATTTTCACTGGTTACATCTGGAAAGGCCCTATTTCCGAAAAAGGTCAGATTCATAGGTATTCAGATATATTAGGACTTCAGCCTATCTTGATGGGGACACAATTCAACCCTAACACGAGCATGCAGACAAGATGCCTGCTATGGTGGAGCTGGGATTCTGGCAGGTTACATCTGTAAGAATGCCTTTGGCTGCAGACAAGAACTCCATCTGAAACCTACATAAAGCAGAACCATGTTATCTCACATAACAGGAAGTCTAGGGCCAGAAAGATTCCAGGCATATTTCATCTAGGAACTCATCCTACATGCCTTAGCTCTGCTTTTGCCAGGAAGCTTCTCCATTAGCTTCCCTCACTGTCCAAACAAAGGTCTCCATCAGCAGCTGCAGTGATGTATAGTGATATATTTCCTCTTGTTAGTGGAAAAGGACCATGCAAAACATAATAAGAAAGCACTTCGCTTGGTTCTTCCTGCAACAATCCCTGGACATCCAGCAATCACTGCTCGCCTTTGGAACCGACCGGGGGTGGGGAGTGGGGTGTTGGGAGGTGCACATCAGTTAGCTCCATCTGCCTTGCCAAAGTACCACATATTTGGTGGTATAAATAACTGAAATTTATTCTTTTATAGTTCTGTGGCCTAAAAGTCTGAGATCAAGGTATGAACAGGTCTGGTTTCTTCTCAGGACTCTCCTTTGCTTGTACATGGTTGTCTTCTCTTCTCTGTGTCTTTATGTGATCTTCCCTTCTATGTGATTGTGATCTAATCTCTTCTTATTGGGATGATAAGTAATGTTAGGACCCATACTAGTGACATCACTGTAATTAATTACTTCTTTAAAGAGTCTGTCTGCATACATAGCCACTTTCTGAGGTCCGGGGGCAGGGGGGTGTTAAGACTTCCACATATGAAGTAGGTTTCTCTGTGTCTTTATGTGATCTTCCCTTCTATGTGATTGTGATCTAATCTCTTCTTATTGGGATGATAAGTAATGTTAGGACCCATTATAGTGACATCACTGTAATTAATTACTTCTTTAAAGAGTCTGTCTGCATACATAGCCACTTTCTGAGGTCCGGGGGCAGGGGGGTGTTAAGACTTCCACATATGAAGTCGGTTGTGTGTGTGTGTGTGTGTGTGTGTGTGTGTGTGTGTGTGGTGTCTGGGGATAAACAGTTGAGCCTATTACAAGGAAGGAAGGTGGTCTTTCAGAAATGGAAAACAAATGAATACTGGATGAGTCCAGGATATGGGAAGACATTTGCATGTGACAGTTTCAGGTAAGAAAAAGTGCCTTTAAAGAAAATACAACAAGGTAAGGTGATTTAGAGACTAGATGGGGTAAGCAGCATAGGCAAGGGTGGTTGCGGAGGCCTCTGTGAAAAGGGAGCATTTCAGCCCCCAACAAAAAAATCAGAGTCAAGAACTGTGGAATAGGATGCTGTTATTTATCATGTATAGATTGTTATTGTTGTTGTTGTTTTGTACTAGGATCAAACTCAGGACCTTGTGCTTGGGAGGCAGGTGCAGAGCCTAAATATCCAGCCCTCATGTCTATATTTTTTAATGGAAAAATAAAAAGAGAAAACTTACTTATTTTGGTGGAGGAAAAAGTAGAAAGGATTGGGCTAGAAGATAGATTTCTCTGAATAAACTTTATTTTGTGGATTTGACTTTGGAACTAAAGTAAACTGTTTACTTAATTATTTAAAATTTAAATTATAATGAATTTCTAAAAATTTTGGCAAAATAAAGTTAAGCTATCCTGATTATAGTTTGAGGAATGATCACATGAAGAGGAACTATTTCAAGTGACTTTAAAAGAGCAGGTTGAACTGGGCATGGTAGGGCAAGCCTGTAATCCCAGCACTTGGGAGGCTGAGGCAGGAGGATCACTGTGAGTTCGAGACCAGCTTGGGCTATATAGTGAGTTCCAGGTAAGCCTCAACTACATAGTGAGACCCTGTCTCAAAATAACCAAAAAAAAAAAAAAATAGCAGGTTGACTGTATATTTATAAAAGTATAGACTTGAGGACAAAAAGAATTATGTAAAGAGCTAAATGTAGTGGTGTAGCCTGTAATCTGGGAGGTGGAGGTGGAGGCTCACAAGTTCAAACTCAACTTGGGCAATTTAGAATTTATCAAGACCCCCATCTCAAAATAAAAATGAAAAAGGGCTCAAGATGTAGCTCAGTGTAAAGGCCCTGGATTCAAGTCACAGTGCTAGAAAGAAACAAGAACAGCAATGAAAGAAGCAACTGTTTTTAGTAAATTTTTTTTTTACATCAGTGTTGGCATTGTTATTTAGAAAATTTTTTTAAATGCATGATTTTTGCTGAGAGGATTTTCAGAATTAGAAAAAGGATAGCAGATACAGCTTGATTAAGTTATGGTAAAAACCAAAAAGCCAAAAACTGTACTTATGAATTGAATTGGAAGAGTCAACTTAAAGTCATGTAGTGCTTTATCTTTTTTAAAAACTAAATAAGTGTATTTGCTAGCTCTGTCCATAAAAGTCAAGAAACAATGACCTAACCACCAACCATCCCAGTGAGCACTTTAGAATAGGGATTTTTTTTTTTTTTTTTTT
>NW_022900921.1:39329151-39348078 GCF_012274545.1 Fukomys damarensis
TTTTTTTTTTTTTTTTTTTTTTTGTACCTGGGATCAAACTTGGGGGCTCTTCTACTTGCAAGGCAGGCAGTGAAACCACTGAGCTAAATCCCCGACCCTTTTTTTGTTGTTGTTGTTTTGTCTTTTTTGAGACAAGATTTCACTTTGTAGTCCAGGTTGTCCATGAACTCATGTTAATTCTTCTGACTCAGCCTCCTGAATGCTGGAATTATAGGCCTATGTCACCACTCTTGGGGAGATCTTAATCTCTGATTACCATTTCCTACTTTCCCTACTAGAAGTAACCAGAGATTCTTGGGAAGAAATGGCTGACTTCAGGGGCTGGAGAGAACATATATAAGATATGCTTGAAATACTTTGTCAAACAAAATAATTAGGAGACTAGCAAGAGTACAGAGTCAGGTCCAAAGAAATGAGCCAACTTAAAGCAGCTTCCAGGGGTCAAAGACAGCAACAATAAGGGCAACTGCCATGGCTGGAAACACAAAGGCTGCTTCAACTCTGAGTCCACAATGTACTCAAAACACAGACAAAAAAACCCTCACTGGTCACCTTGGAAAGATAGGTGCCAAGGAAACACCTTTCTTTCTTTCTTTCTTTCTTTTTTATTGTTATTTTAGTACTGGGGATTGAACTCGGGACCTTGTTCTTGCGAGGCAGGCAGCGGAACCACTTAGTTTAGTCCCTGGCCCTACACCTCATTTTTAAAACTGGAAAATAAAGAGAAGCAGAGAAAACACTAATCTATCTTTCCTTTCTTATACAAACAAGATATCAAGGTAGCCAAATAATTGGTGAAAGGCTATTTCTTTTTATAAATATAGCAGCTAATAAATGAAGAAAAAAAAACAATAGCTCTACAATGTTAATCACAACCCCTAAAAAAGTAATAGTTCTAGGACCAGGGATGTAGCTTAGTGGTACCACAGCTGCCTGGCAAGCCCAAAGTCCCAAGTTTGCTCCCCAGTAGTGGAAGAAAAAAAAAGAAAGAAAAAATGAAGTAATAGTTCTATGCAGTAATCATAAGGTACTGAAAATACCAGGAGAGACAACCAGATATCTGCCTCCCTGAGAGGGATCTATCACCACCAATAATGTGGTCTTGCCAGAATAAAGCTAACTTGAACCTAGGTAAATCTCTAGATATAACTACTGATTTATAAGAAACACTAAAGACAGAGGAACATGTTGACAGATACCAGAGATGCACGCAGGAATATCCAGACTGTGAGAATTTTTCCTGAGTAAATTACCCAATATTCTACCTCTAATAAGTCTCCAGGTTAGTCCACTGTACACTGGTGTGTAACAACCACTGCTATAGATTAAAGGAGACTTGCAAGACCCATCATCACATTACAATGCATGGGCAAAATTCAAGCAGACAAACAGACAAAAACATATTGAGTCACTCAGGGAAATTTGAACAATGACTAAATACTTGCAGGTATGGAGGAATCTTTTTGTAGGTGTGAATGTTATTGAGGTTATGCTTTTATAAAAAGTCCTTACCTCTTACAGACACATAACAAAATCTTCACAGAGGAAATGATAGGATGTCCTGGATCTGTTTCAACACCATCATGAGGTAGGTGAGAGCAGATAAAAGAGGATTGCTCATACGTTATTGTTGAGGCTGGTGACTCGTGCAGGGGGTTCATTATACTATCGACTTTTATAAATGTCTGTGACTATACATCATAAAATGCTTTAAAGCCCCTAATAATATGAAACTATATTACCTGGAAAGAGTTATAAATTAATGCCTGACCCAGCACATACTGGGGCTATAAAAGGAAAAGATGTTAGCTTCCCTAGGAAAAAGCAAGGAGAGAGAGAGTACTGACATAGCATGGATCTGAATGTACCCCAAGGGTCAGGCTTAAAGCCCTGGTCTCCAGCTTGGGAGGTGGTAGGAAATTAAAGAGGGGAGGCCCAATGGGAAGGTCTTAGGTGATGGGGGAGGGGGAGGTTCTGAAAGAGCACCATGGGACCCTGATGTGTCCCTCTTCCTCTCTCTCCCCCCACCCTTTCTTTCTCTACCTCTCTCTCTCCTTCTCTTGTCCTCAGCCATGAGGTAAACAGGCTTTTCTCTGACACACACTGGAACCATGATGTACTTGCTAAGACCCAAAGAAATGGAGGCAATGGATCATGGACTGCAACCTTGCAAAGCTGGAAGCCAAAATAAACCTCTTCACTTTATAAGTTGATCATCTCAGATATTTTGCTACAGTAACTGACCAATGACTAACAGAAGCATAGATAGCAAAATATAACCCAGAGGAGAAGGTCTCAGCTGTGATCCATAAGAAGGCTTCCCAAGAATTCAGGCACTCTTTTTTCGGTGCTATGGGGGCTGTGGAATCAGTGTATGATTTCACAAATTGGAAGTGGGTTTGATGGTAACAGATCTTGGTGATGAAAGTTATTGTCTTAGATTGGTTCAGTTTGGTATGAGAATTATCACATACCAGCTCAGATGGGTCACCTATTCTGTAGACCTCCAAACTATTCCCCATATGCTAGGAGGTGAGAGGTTTGACCCTCCCAACCACCCCCATCCCAAGCAGGAAAGAAGAGTCTGTTGTGGTAACATCTCACTGTCACTAACATGGTCAAGCCCTTGGACACTCCCAACTGGTGGTCTGCACAATGGATCAGGTGGTATACAGGGTGTGACTCACCAAACATAAAGCGGATAATATCTTAATAAGTTGTGTAACAACCCCAAAAGAGCAGGTTTGAAGACTTGTTCTATTGTTAGATCACAGCTGAGCCGAGGGAAAGAGAAAAAAAAATTTTCTTTTCAGTACTGAGTTAAATCGCAGCCCAAGAGAAAATTTTAAAAAACAACTCTTGACCATGCCTCCTTTCTCCCACAAAACAGGACAAGGATAAACCATCCTGGAAACCATCCTCAAATGAGGTTTGATCATTCAGCGGGTGACACACTTCCTTCCCTCCACCTCATACCAGGACAAAAATGAGCTTTTTAAAATAAAGTATGGGAGGAATTCTCCCCAGTAGATTAACATGTATTTGAGTATGAAGAATTCCATTTCTCACAATGAAGCCAGCTGTGATGTTTTAACAAGAACAGTCCCTAACCCCACCCTATTCTCAGCTCTACCAGAGTTTTCCTCTTTCAGTCATCTGCTCCTGGCTTCTTTATCAGATGAAGGCCAAGGGATCAATAGCAACTTGACCATTTTCCTAAAGTTCCCATAGCCAGATGTCCTTACCAATCTCCCATGTGGCCAAGACAAATTCAGACTAGTGGCACAATCCCAAACGTTACCTTTGTGCTCTCCTATTCGTTTATTCTGGTGTGTCCATCCCAGACAGGAAGAGAGCAGTGAACCCCTCTCAGAGAAACTGGGCTGTCTCCTGCTCAGGGAGAAGTCAGAGGGACAGGGAGGAGTGACCAGCTTTATTTCTTTACTTATAATACCAGGTTATGTTGTTGAGATACAGTTTCCCCAAAGGAAAGTAGTTCAGGCAGAATCCAAGCTTTCGTGTCAGTTCCTGCATCTGCGGGATGTGTGTGGCTCACAGGCCCTCCCACGGCTCTCTGTTCAGAAGGCTGGCAGGTGTGTCACAAAAAGGATATGGACAAGAACCACATGCTTGGCATGGGAGGAAATCGCCTCCTACATAAGCACACAGAGGCATGACTGGACCTTCAGCATAGCTAAAAGCACTTCATTCATAATAAGCCTTGGCTATAACAATGCAGAGTGGCTGGCCATTATCTCAGGTACACATTCCCAGTTCTCCCTCCCCAGCTAGTTCAAAGTCACAGTGCCACTCACTCACACAGTGTTCTGAAAAACCATGATGGCGGAACTTTGAGTTTCTGTGTCCTCCCATGGCATGGGATGGTGTGACACTGCCCTAGAAGCCTGGGCAAGCGGTAGGGTGGGCAAGGACCAGGCAGAGGGGAGAGATGTCTGTCACAGTCTGTGTCCTCAGCTGAGACCTTGGGAAGAGAAATCAGCCCAGATCTCTGCACCCTTGTGCTCCCATGGCACTCTTAGAAGTCATACGGGGACACAAAGATGGTGACCTTGGACACATGGTTGGCCTGGAAGGAACGGTCCAGGTATTCCGACATGTCAACGTCCACCTCCAGTGTCTGAGGTCCCTCCAGGGTCTGGACAAGGATCAGCTCCCCTGTCTGTCGGTCGGAACGCTGCATCACAAAGTGGCCACGACTGTTCCCACCCACGATCCCAAACCGAAGGCTGTTGGGCCCAGGTCGGCTGGGGGCTGAGGCTGTGGCCATGCGGAAGAGCGTGATGGGCGTCTTCAGGTTGGAGGGCAGAGAGAGGTAATGGAAGGAGATGGTCTTGGGCATATTGCGGCAGGGTCTGCTGTCCATGGGGCAAGGGTTTCGCTCACACTGGCTGGAGCAAAGGCCAAAGGGAAGCAGTCAGATTTGTGGAAGCTCCAGAGGGGTTGCCCCATCTTCCCCCTTGCAGTGGCCACCTGGGTGAACCTCCCCAGCCACGTCTCCCTACCCAGGAGCTCCGGAGCTGTGGGCAATGAATGTGGCTGGAGTTAGGCATGGCTGAGGAAGAAGTGCTGCTTCTGGTCCTAGGGGCCCTGCAACCCACGTTTGTGGGTGGGCGGGTGGGTGTGTGCACTTGTGCACATGCATGTGCAAATGCATGTATGCATATATGTTCTGCTATTATAGTTTTCACAGAAAGCCAAAAGCCTGGGGAGTTAAATAATGACAGGGAGGCTGGTATTTGAGCCAGGTGCCCTTTCTGCGGGGGCTAAGACCTCTCTCTAGCAGATAGCTTCCAACATCCTGCAGTGTGCCCTCCCAGTGGTGAACTTTCCAAAACTCATTTGTCTTCCTTAACCATTTGGAATCAGAGGGTCATACAAACAGCTCTGATATTTGTCTACCTTCTAAAAGATAGAAGACAAGTACTATAATTTACCCTATTTGGTGACTCTGCATTATCATGATTATGCAGATCAAATATCACATCTGGACACTAGTCTAATGTCCTCAGAGGCTGCTACAGCTATGTTGTCCCTTCATTAAATGACTTCTTGAGGAAGGTTCCAGGTCTTCAGTCTCTCTATTAACTGCCACTCTTTGGTACCTCTGACTTCCTTGCTACTTCTAATCTGCCTTAATTCTAACAACAGTTTAAATTACTTATTTATGAATTCAGTTCTCTTCATTTTAGAGACATCTCTAGAGTCTTAGGATCTTTTTTTGAGAAGTGAGTATATGTGCCTTACGTGAGTTGTAGTTATTTCCCTTTAAAAGCCCATCTCTCAACCTCTAAAACAACAACTTTATTTACTAAGTGCAGAGGGTACCAGATGTCGAACCTTCTAGTACCACTGGAAAAGCAGAGGGATATAATGCACCGTGACCGCAGTGGGTGCCACCTTGGGATGCCTGCAATCCCTTTATCCTCTGGTGGCAGGGAGTACTCAGTACATCACTCTCACTGGAGCAAACTGGATTCCTACTGTACCAGCGCAGCAATACGTTAAATGCAACCACTCAAAGGCAATGGAAGATCAGAGAAGCTGGATGCCCAGCTCCCAGCCCCTCTTGTTCTGTCATCAAGATGACATAATTATACCCTCCCCCAGAGCCACCAGCTCAGCCACACCTAGGCCTGGGTGAGGGGGGCCCTGCTGTACTCACAAGGGAGACGTCTTCACATAACTCACATTGCTGCTGCCCTCGGGGCACTCGGGGCTGACACACTGGAAGCCACCCCCAGTGTTGATGCACATGGTCCCCTGGGGGCACATGTGCTGCGGACCAGCACATTCATCCACATCTGAAATACCAGACACAAGACGTGGGTGAACCCCCCCCCAGCTTCCCCCACCACCAAACCACATGAAAGGCCCGGACAGGCACAAGAATGCAGCTGTCCACACGCTGGTTCTTAAAGCAGGAACTGTCTTGCTTGATCATGTGGAATGGGGATCTGCAGAAGTGCTACAGAGACACGCAGCAGAATGCCTCTCTGGGATCCCGACCTTCCATGGGGTCTGACATGGGACAGCAGCAGGGAAACAGGTGTGGAGGCGCCCTGTGGCCCCTGCCTCTGATGCCGTCTCACTCACCCTCGCAGCTCTTCCCGTCAGCCAGGGTCTGGTACCCGCTGGGGCAGGAGCAGCGGTAGGAGCCCGGGGTGTTCACGCACGCGTGCATGCAGAGCCGGGGGCGCCCTTCCTGCCCGTACAGCTCACACTCGTTCACATCTGGGAAAGGAAGCGCCACCGTTGACTCCAGAGCGGTGCAGCCCAGTGGACTGGCTGCGGTCCAAGGTGGTTGTGGTCTCTGGGGCTGTGGCTGAGCTGCTGGGCCTGGTGGGACGCCTGGAAGGGGATCCCGGACGCCCCTCTCTCCCCTGCCGAGGGCGCTGAGGGCCGACAGGAGGAGCGGGAGGAAGGGAGTACGACAGACCCCAGAGGACGCCTGTCTGACTGGGGAGACCCTGCGGAGGGGCAGATCTGGCTTTGAGTCCCCTCATCTTTGGGGATGAAGTAGGAGGGTCTCCCTCCTGCTGCTATAGAATGAACCTATTGCCACCAATCGACCAAATCTCAGGTTCGAACTTCTGGTTCGAATTGGTTGGGGGAAGAACTTCGGTCCTCAGGAGAGGTCAGGAACGCTGAGAGGAGGGAGCGAGTGCAGGCCCCCGCACAGCTCCAAGGCCAGGCTGCCTGTCCCAGTCCCCCCTCCGGGTGGAGCTGCCTGGGTGCCAGGGCGAGCCTCCGACTGGGGCTTTCGGAGCCCACACCCTCCCGCCCGGGCCCCACCTACCCTGGCACAAGCCGTCGCCGGCCACCGAGCCGCTCAGGTGGAATCCGGCCTCGCAGATGCAGTGCTTAGTCCGCTCCACCTGCGCGCAGCGGGGCGCTCGGCTGAAGGCGGGGTCGCCAGCCACGCCACCCTCGGGGACAGCTGTGGGAGGAAGAGGCGTTCGGTGCACGCCCTGGGCCTCCTACCGGGGCCCCTCTCGGGGAGACGCCGGAGGAGAACCCAGAAGGACACCGCCGACGCTAAGAGAGCAGACTCAGGAGCAGGGAGAGGAAAGACAATAAACCACAGACGGGATGGGGGCGGTGTATGGAAAACAGGCCGTCCAGTGTGGAAAGTTTGCGTTTCATTTAAAAAGGTTTAAACGAAAGCCTGACGAGGTGGCTCTCACACCAGGGTTTTCTGCCCCCAAAGTAGGCACGTTTGAGTTGGACATCCCCTCTCCTCCCTCCAGTACTGGGGAATGAACTCAGGGCCTTCACACAGAGCTACATTCCCAGCCCATTTTAATTTTTGAGGCAAGATCTCCCTAAATTGCCTGGATTAGGCTCGAGTTTGCCTCAGCCTCCCAGAGTACTGGGATCATAGGTGTTTGCCACTACACCTGATGCTTTTACAGAAGTCTCGGCTGCAGTGTAGTCAGTCCGGAAACCCCAACCAGCCTCCACAGATTCCTTATACTGGATTTTTATGCCATGTCCAAAACCAGCTCTTGTGTAACTCAGACCTCTAGCTGAGGCAGTACACTCACTGATCAAGGGTCTGATTATCCAGCTATTGAAACGCTATGGACGACATCAGTAGCTGCTAACTGTGCAGGGTATGATGGAAACATTTACAAGTAATGTGATGTTGTAGGCAGAAGAAATGCGGCCCAGGTAAAGGCAGCCACAGTACACTTGTACACTTTCTCTGGGAATTTGGGCCAAATTCCCCTCTGGAAGCTGTTAGGTTGGGAGTCAGTCCTGCCACTCATGTTTTCTTCCATAAGAAGGATCAGAATTCTGGGTGCACAGAATAGCTGAGCTCCGCCAAGTGGTCACTTTAGCGATATCAATGCATGGAACCAGAGAAGAAAAGCCCGCCTGTCTGAGGGGCACTGAGCCTCCGCGCGTCTGCATTTGGTAACTCCAGACTTGGGTCCTCGCCTCCCTGCTGTGGGATATCCTCCCGCTGCTCCACAGTCGCTACGTACCGGTCTGGGCCTGATGCTGACAGCGGACCCCCGTCCTTCCTGGGGGACAGAGGCATCTGAACTGGTTGACCCCTTCTACACACGTCCCACCGTGTTGACAAGGCTGGCTGGTGCACTCACTGATCTCTGGGATAGAAAGATTTCCAGACACAACCATGTGAGTTCTGATTTTTTTTTTGTACCAGAGATGAAACTGGGGGCCCTTGCACTTGCAAGGGAGGCAGCAGAACCACTGAGCCAAACCCCCAGTGTGAGTTCTGATTCTAAAGCAAACAAAAACCCAGGGTAGGCTTTCCACCTCCCCACCCTGTCCTCCATCCTCCTCTGCACCTACAAGAGCTACAAGGGGGAAGATGGAGCTGTGAGTCAGCTTGCTGCTTCTCTAGACATCAGGCCCTGTGCCTGGTATATGCTGTGTCCTCAGGCTTTGTGTGCAAGAAGGTGGCCTGGCACTCCACCATGGCTCCCACCCAGGGGCACCAGGTTCTTATTTGCAAGGTGTGGTGTGGACAGCCAGGGCCATCTGCCCATGCGGCCCATGTATCCAGCCTTCTGGCCTCCATCAGCCAGCACATAGGTAGAAACCCCTCTAAAGGTGATGTAAAGCCGAGGGATGGCCCGCTGGTATGTCCAGGGATGGAGGAAAGCGATTCTCCAAATTCATATCCAGATCTGCTGTGATCCACAGGGAGGGGTTGGTTGGCATTTTCTTAACATCAGCAAGGGAGCTGTAGGCTGAGCGTGGTGGCTCACATCTATAATTCTAGCACTCGGGAGGCTGAGGCAGGAGGATCGCTGTGAGTTCAAGACCAGCCTGGGATACATAGTGAGTTCCAGGCCAGTCTCAACTACATAGTGAGACCCTGTCTCATAAAACAAAAAAACAAAAGTAAGGGAACTGTTCATTGCTCATACATGGTAGTTCTGTGGGAAAGCTATCCGTAGACAGAGGTGCATTATTTATTTAGTTGGTTTCTTAAAACAGTTTGAACTCAGTGATTCTCCTGCCTCAGCCTCCTGGGTGCTGGGCTTACAGGCATGCAACATCATACCCAGCTCCCCAGAAATGCATATTTCAAAGGCTCAACATTTTTCTTTCTTTTTTTTTTTTTTTTTTTTTTTTTTTTTTTTTTTTTTTTGAGTGCTGGGCTTACAAGTGTTTTTCTGTGCTTATTCAAGATGTTTTATATTCTTCCATTTTTCCATAATAAACATTTACAAATGGCTGCAGCACCGGGAGGTGGGGGGCAGATAGAAGCTTGAAACTATCTCCTGGGTGGTACCAGTGCCCTACTTCCTGTTGTGACTCCTGTGAGGCGGGAGCAGGTACTTCGCTTCCCATGAGAACCACATCCTCACTTTGGGTGGCTGGGAAGGGACTTTGGCTTCACTGAAGCCCCCTGTGCCTGCAGCATTATGCGGCCCATTGCAGGGTTTCTCTTTGTCTGTAAGGACCCAGGTGGTCTAGGGAAGCCGCCACCCCAGGGAAAGAGCCCTGTCTGTTTCTTCCCTCTGTCACTTCACATTCACTGGTTTCCAGGACTGTCTGCAGCCACATTCAGTCCTGTGTGCATGGGTCCCGCCGGCAGATATGAGGTTGTGAAGTTGCAAACAGGGAACCAGAAAGCGCAGACACCAGTAGCTTTCAACTTGGTCCCAGCAGGCCAGGATCATGGTCTCTCCTCTGGGGCCCTCTGGGGAAGACCAGAGCCTGCACCTGTACCATGTGGGTGGAGCTGGACATCATGGGCTGGGCAAGAATAAACACAGCACCCAGGATGGGGTTCTTGGTCTCTCTGCGGATGTGCCCGACATTCATGCCTTGATGTGCTCTACAAGGACTCCATCGGTCTTATCTTGATGGGCAGCTGAGGTGCTGAGCAGCCCAAGGGCCAGTCTGGCACCAGGCCTGTGTCCAGATCCAAAGACAGTTCTCATTGCAGTCATGCATGCCCCCAGCTATGGCATGTAGCTAATGCACGGTGACTTCAGAGCTGTGAAAAGGGCAATGCAGAGGTTGCAGGAGAGGCTGACGGTCAAGTCACGGCCTGTAATCCAGTTTTAATTGACTGCGTTCTGAGCACTTCCTGTTCCCATGAAATCCAGCATGAGCTGATTTTCCCCTCCAGTTCTTTCTTGGGTTCTGCTATCTTGTTTCCCATTTTCTATTTCTCCACCTTGCTTCTGAGGTTTTCTCACTTCTATGCATGCTGCTGTCTTACAGTTTTTATCTTGTTTCAAAATATTAGATTACTGTTTTCATCTGTTTTGTGGACATGTTTCTCTGGCATTTCTTCATTGTGTATAGAGACTTTATTCTCTTTTGCCCTATACTAGTTTTTATGGGATTTGACAGAAGAGAAGTCCTTTTCCTTCCTTCCTTCCTTTCTTTCTTTTTTAAACAGGGTCTCAGTGTATAGCCCAGGCTGGCCTTGAACTCGCAGTGATGCTCCTGCCTCAGACTCCTCAAGCCTGATTACTGGTGTTCCCACCATGCCCAGCAGGAGACCTTTTGTATCATTCATACTGAAGTGAAATAATTGTTCCCATATAACTTGGGAGACTTCGTGACTCTAAAATTCCCACTTTCATTGCGTTTTCAATGCAGCTGAAATCAGGGCTCCTCTTTCTCAGCTCTGCCTCCCTTATGCACCTGTCTGAGTGACCATCTCCCCGCTTGTACCTCTTCCTTCTGCTCAGTTTGGATTCTCCTTTCTTTCCAGTAGTGTCTCCTCAACATTAGGGTTTTGACTGAAAAAGTTTTGAGGGTTCCACCATAGAAACTTCCTATTAGAGAGATGAATCCAACTGCTGAAAAGACTGGACAGAAAGGCTGGCACCAAGGCAGATCTTGGGCAAATAATTGGTTTTTTTTATTATTATTATTAATTATTATTATTATTATTATTATTATTATTATTTTGTTTTTTTGTTTGGTTTGGTTTGGGTTTTTTTTAACTCACTATGTAGTCCAGGCTAGTCTCGAACTCACAGTGATCCTCCTGCCTCAGCCTCCCGAGTGCTGGGATTACAGGCATGAACCATGCCCAGCTAAATAATTGGTTTTTAAAGAGAAGAGATGCTGTTGGGTGACGAGGCAAAAAGACCAAGCTGCTTCTAATGGAAACAGTAGCATGAGTTTAAAGTCAAAGACATAGGGCCAGAATTTAGCTCAGTGGCACAGCACCTGCCTCAAAAGCAAAAAGTCCTGAGTTCGATCCCAGGTACCAAACAAAATGAAAGAAATAGAGTAACCTATTCAGGACTCAAGGAAAGGAAAAATATGAAACAGCTATTTAATATCAAATCAAACAGACATCCAGCACACTGTTTTGTCAGGGTAAGAACTTAAAAAAATGGGCCCAAATTATCTTTCTTCTTTCTTATTTTGGTGAGGGAGTTGAGACTCATGGTGATCCTCCTACCTCAGCCTTTCAAGTTCTAGGATTATAAGTATGTGCCACCATGCCTGGCTGTCCCCAAGTTTTTTAGGAATCAACTAGAAAGACATGTGAGCAAGGTAACAACACTTCCACAATGCAAGAAATGTGCCAACCAATTATAAGTTACAAACCTGATTTAGGCCCCAATTCAGACAGAGTTTTTAAAGTATGTGAGACAATTGGAAGACTTTTTAAAATCCTCATTAGATAGGGTTTGAGGTATGTAAGATCAGTTTGCTAGACAGGTGTAGGGGTGCACACCTGTAATCCCAGTACTTGGGAGGCTGAGGCAGGAGGATTGCTGTGAGTTCAAGGCCAGCCTGAACTATGTAGTGAGACTCTGTCTCAAACAAACAAACAAATAAGATCATTCTATTGTTTTCTACTTTTTTGTTTATTTGTTTTTGTTTTCTACTTTTGTTTGGAGTTTTTCTAGTGGAAAATATTTAATACACTTGATGTTATGTATGATTAAAGAACCTGGAAACAATAGAGATTGTGCAATAAATCATCAAATAGCCCTTAGGAGGAAATACAGCAACACCATGAAAAGTTCTTTTTAATGGGGAATGCTAATGTTGGGATCCAGGAACAAATCAAACGCTCACCATGTGAAACCTGCATATCCTATACGCACTTACATAAAAGACCGGAAAGAAAGTCACACAGTCCCTCATGCATTCATTCACTCATTTAATGAGTCATTTGGTAAATTGGCCAGCCAGTCAATTTTTCCATCAGTATTTACTTACTTATTCCTAGAGTGTGTGTGTGTGCGCGTGTGTGTGTGTGTGTGTGTGTGTGCGCGGGCGCGTGCACGCATGCAGTGCAGGGTATGAAACCTCATGAATGTTATTCAAGAACTTTATGAAGAAGAGGAAGAAGGTGAAGGAGGGGGTGGGGGAGGGTAGGAGACGGAGGAGAAGGAGAAGAAAGGACCAGGCGTGGCGGCGCACACGTGCAGTCAGCACTCGGGAGGCTAAGAAGGCAGGAGGATCACCATGAATTCGAGGCCAGCCTGGGTGACATAGCAAACTCCATGCCAGCTTGAACTACAAAGTGAGAGCCTGTCTCAAGAAAGCAAAGGAAAATAAAAGAAAAACATGCCCTTCGGGAAAGAAGAAAAGAGGAAAATAGGGCTGCGGCTGTACTCAGTGGTACATTTGCATAGTACGTGTGAGTGTGAGACCCTCGGTTTGATCCCCAGCAGGATAGATAGATAGATAGATACCTCAAGATGGAATCTTATTTATAGGGGGTTCACTTCAAGGCCAGGGTCAGTGTCAGGGGATCTGGTGATACTGGAAGTGACTGTCCCTTACCCTCTCCCCAGTCAACTGCTTGGAAAGAGGTGATGAACCTGACCTGGTATGGCTTCCTGGATTCTTTCCCTTTTTTATAAAAGCCACATGCTGTCTTCTGTTCTGGAGTTTTGGGTCTTCCGCTGCCGGTTGTGCTTTTAATGGCATAATTATGCATAATTTCCTTCCACACCAGATCAGGTTCATCACCTCTTTCCAGTGTCACCAGATCCCCTGACACTGACACCGGCTTTGAAGTGAACCCCCTGTAACTAAGATTCCATCCTGTTGTACTCTATGCTGCTGATACAGAAAATGAGGTGCATGGGCTCAGTACCTGCTGCTAAGATTCTAGGGCCAGTCACTAGTGGGTCTTTTTTTTTTTAATATAGGGTCTCACTATATAGTTAAGGCTGGTCTTGGAACTCACTATGTAGCCCAGGTTGGCCTTGAATTTGTGGTGATCCTCCTGCCTCAGCCTCTCAAGTGCTGGGATTACAGGTGTGTGCTACTGGCTCAGTCTTCAGTGGGTCTTTGAGGCCTTGGCATCTGCCTTTTTTTTTTTTTTTTTTGGTATGGAGATGAAACTCAGGACCTTGCGCTTTTGAGGCAGGTGCTGTGCCACTGAACTTGATCCCCAGCCCATGGCATCTGCCTTTACAAGCTTTCTCAGTGATTCGGGGCACCTAAAACTTTGAGGATCACAGCTCACAAATCCTGATCTAGTAGGACCTTGCTTTTCTATTGAAGGCTCCACTGCATGGAGGGAGGTGCTAATGTGTGACAAAAGTGATCGTGGCCAAGAGGGAAACTGGCAGATGCCCAGGGTCGCAGAGAAGGGACCCTCATCAAGCTGCCAAGATGCATCTGGGCTGTGAGGAGCACTCTGGGTCCTTATCTTTGTCAAGCAGGTTTTGTTTTGTTTTGTTTTGTTTTTTCCTGTAGGGGGGATTGAACCCAGTGCCTTTGTACTGAGCTACATACCATTGTTTTTTCATTTTGTTTTGGTTTTGTTTGTTTGTTTTTGAGACAGGGCTTTCCTAAGACTCTAATTTTCCCAGGCTGGGCTCAAACTTGTAGTCCTCCTGCCTCAGTTTCCCAGAGTTCTGGAATTACAGACATGTATCACCAAGCTGGGTAAACAACTACTTACAACTGTATCTCTAGGCCTTTGATATTTTGTAGCTATTTGCCTGAAACACATTCTTTTAACTACCTTCTCTGATCAACTCTTTTCATTTTAATCACACGATGCTCGCTATTAAATACATGTTACCAAGAACAGATATTTGGATAAAATCTGAACAAGGAAGAACAAATAGCATATGAGAAAAACGAGTTTCCACCCTGACAACTGCTGCAGCTTGGGTGGGGCAAGGCAGCTTTCTGCAGAGCAACTGGAAAGAAATCGACTGAACTCACTAATGGGAACTGTTCTTTAAAGGTACAGACACCCAACTTAATTAAAATAAAACGTGCCTTGTGCCTGCGGCTGCTACTACTTGTCCCTCCCGAGGGGCTTGGCTGGAGTCAGAGATCTCTCAGGGCCAAGAGTGAGCTCCAGACATTGGCGTCGTGTGATCTGCATTCCCCGGCCGGCTTCCAGGAGGGTCTGACCGCATTGGCCTGTGTTCTCAACTTTGTCCCATGCTCTTTCTGGGAGACAGGAAGGGGAAGCCTGACTCATCAGCACGGTGCTGCTTCGCCCTGCATCTGCTGTCAGTCCACACTCATCTTCAGATGCGGCACCTTCCTTGTGCTTTCAAATCACTGAAGCAAAGTCCCCTCTGGCCATGTGCAGTACCAAGCACCTGCCGTCCCAGTCATTTGGGAAGCCAACACAGGAGGATCACTTGAGCCCAGGACTGGACACAGCAGGACCCCAGCACACACGCGCGCGCGCGCACACACACACACACACACACACACACACACACACACACACAGCAAAAAAAAAAAAAAAACCCTACCAAAAGGCAAAACCCTCTCTCAGTGCTGCTCTTTGTAACACACGTATTCATGCAGTATTTGTTTTCCCTCACTCTGGTTAAAAGCGTATGCATTCTGCCCCAGCAGATGCCCTCAAATGTCTGCAGATATCCGATATCCATGAATCTTTCGTCCATCACACATTTTTGGAGCACCAATAAATTATGTGTGCCAAGTTTCATTTTTCTCTATATCAAAAAAGTACTGTGTGGAGCCAGGTGCAGGGAGAAGAGAACCTTTTTCCCATACCCTGGAGTCTCCCCCAGAGCTGTCTACACCCAGTGCCAGTGTAGACACAAGGGATCCTGGGAGAGGACACCAGCAGCCTCCCTAGCATGTGGCCGCAGAGTGCTCCCTCATCCCTGTCCCTGACCACAGGCAGCCTCTTGTCCTCAGGTGGATAAGCTCCAGGCAAAGACTGTGGGTTCAGAGCATCCCCCCACTACTCTCAGATGTGTGATCTACACAGGTTTCTTCACCTCTCTGGGCCTCAATTTCTGCATAAGCAAAGCAAGACTAGGTGGAGAGGGTTTAGCAAATGCGTTCAACACAGAGGTGAGCGGTTACAAATGCGAACCCAGTTCTGTGGCTGAGCAGCAATTCAAGTCGGGCAGTGCCCCAGGGAAAGGTCCTTCCCCCACAGACTCCCATGCTGTGCTGGGCGGGCACTGGCACAGAGGCAGGAGGCGGACAGTACCTCTGCAGCGGGGCTGCTCTGCTGTCCAGGTGCCATTGGGCAGACATGCAACGCTGCTGGGCCCAACCAGCCGGAAGCCAGGGTTGCAGGTGAAATGAACTTCGTGATCCACTAAGTACTTGCTTCCAAACTTTCTGCCATCTGGAGGGGCATTCAGAGGTGGGCAGGAAGCTGCCAAGAGAGAAGAGAGGATTAGGAGCCTGCTGTGGGGCCACAGCAGCTTCGACATCACGAGCACACCCGCAGGTGTGCCTCATAGTGACCTCCAGTGTGGGAGGGACACAGGACCACACTCCTTTGGTTTGTCTCTTTTGGTTTCCTGGGTGGGCTGGGCCTCTGCTCTTCTCTGCCTGCAGTGCTCTCACCCCTGAACCTCTCCCAGCTGCCTGCCCTTCCGGTCTCCACTCAGATCCACCACTTCCTGGCATGTCCCTGACACCAGGTCCAGATGAGCCCTCCAGCATTCTTCCTTCTTAGTGTCAGCAGCCATCTGCATCTCCTTGTGACTGTGTGGCCCTGAGCTTGTGTCGGTTCTCTGAGTGCAGGCTGTGTCCTTGCCACATCCCTAGCACCAGCCAAGTGCCACCACATGATGGCTTGGTACATGATTCTCGAACAAGTGAAAATGCATGAAATATTATTTAATGACTTCTTTTTTTTTTGTTTTTTTGAGACAGGGTCTCACTATGGAGTTGAGACTGACCTGGAACTCACTATGTAGCCCAGGCTGCTCTCGAACTCACAATGATCCTCCTGCCTCAGCCTCCCAAGTGCTGGGATTACAGGCGTGCACCACCACGCCCAGCTTTTATTTAATGACTTTTTACTGTGTAGCAGGCACTGTATTAGGCATTTAAAATACATCAGTGAATGGGACAGGCCAAATCCAGTCCTCAAGAAGCCCAGAGAGTGGCAGGCAGGTGGCCATGGCTCTGCCCCCATCTCTCACCAGGGCCAGACGCAGCTGGATCCTTCACAGCGGGGAAAGGGGCCTGGAAAGGTAGAGGTTGCCCAGGCAGGAATTGAACTCACAATCCTTCTGTCTCAGCCTCCCAAAGTGCTGGGATTGCAGGAGTGCACCACTGTGCCAGATTTACATTTTTTGGGGGGCGGGTACCGGGGATCGAACTCAGGTCCTTGCACTTGCAAGGCAGTCACCAGAACCACTGAGCTAAATCCCCAGCCCTACATTTATTTTTTAATACCACTATTTTATGGTGTCAAAAAAGGTTTGAAATGCTCTTGGGGAAGGGGTGTAGGGTGTCTCTGGTGGTGAGAAATCTTTAAAGACCTCACACAAAAAACTAATGTGCAGCCATCAAATACATAGTAGGAGTTCAATGAAGATGGGTAGAATGAATGGATATAAATAACTGAAACTAACTTTGCAATCATGTACTGTAGGCTACTGCTCAGGGGAGCATTTACTCCAAGAGCATGTCCTGGTGAGTCCTTGGGGCCACATAAGCTCCCCGTGACTTCATATATGTAAATCTTGATATGTCGGCTTCTTTGGATTAAGAAACACCCAGCAGATTAGTACAGAGCACCCCTGGGTGTGTCTGGGCGGGTCCTAGAGGCGTGAGCTTGGGCACTAGGCCTGCTCCCCGGCTCTGCTTCCCAGACTCCATGAACTGCTCCGTCAGCCCTTCCGCAGTGAGGTTCCCACCAACCATACACTGAATCTCCGGAAACTGTGAGCCTCGCAGCTGTGGGTGTCAGGATGGTGAGTCCAAGGCAGGAGAGCTGACTGATGCACTCCCTGCGGCTTCCTGAGAGAGGTCAGTGAAGGAGATGAGGTGCCTTGGATGAATTTGAAGCTGATCTGTTGCAAAGAAAGGAGGGGAATCCTGAGATAGGGAAGAGGGAAGATCCAAAGTATGGAAGCCAGAAAAAGAAAGACCAAGAATCCTCCTGGATAAGCAATTATTCCTCCTGACCCCAGCAAATACTGAGAAAGAAGAAAGGGAGAAAAGAAGTAAAGACAGACAGGAAAGGAAAAGAAAAAGGAGAGGAGAGGAGAGGAGGGAGGAAGGAGAATAAAAGCAGGTCATTTCCACACCATGGACCACCAGACTCAGCACATGTTCGGCTTCCTTGAGGCCCAGGTGAGGACCCTGCTGGTGTCCGTCCCCCTGCAGCCCGGTCACAGGCTCAGCCTCCTTCCTGGGAAGCATCTAGCACAGTGCCAACACATACTGTGAAGGAGACATAACACATGGTGGGAATTATTTTAAAAAGAGAATTTGCCAGCAAGAGAATCCAGCATGGTTCAGGGCGGAGAATACCCAAATCTGGGGACCAGGATGTGACAAGAGTGTGTTCTCATCTGCCTAATAACAGGGAGAGGCCTCTCCCACAGGCTGCCCGCACCCTTTTGGGGCTGGGGATTGTTCACATTGACCCGCATCCCCAACCGTTCTTTTTTCAATTCTTTATTTTAAGACAGAGTCTTACGAAGTCAGAAGTTTCCCAGGCTGAGCTCAAACTTGGGATCCTCCCGCCTCAGCTTCCTGTGCTGGGATTACAGGGATTACAGGCATGTGTAATCAGGCAGGGCCCTTGGATTTACATTCCCTGTGGTCTCTTCACTGAGACTCACAGACCAGAGGCAGCGATTTTCCATCCCTAAAAGCAGGGGAAAGGCCAGATAAATCAGCAGATGGGGCTCTTCAGCCCCTCATCCATTTCTCCAGGCCTCAGCTTCCCTTTCTGTAGCAGACAGAAAGGACACCCTGCCTGCCTCTGGTTTGGCATTGAAGCCCATAGAGGACTGGGGCCTCTGTGCAGTGGAAAATGTGAGGTTGGGTGGGCAAGTGTAGTTCTTCCTCAGTGGTGCCAAGGAAAACAGGAGGTGACCCGAGACTCGGTTTACTACCATGACCTCAGACAAAGCAGGAAACCCTATGCCTTCCCCAGGAAGCTTCCATTCACACAGCAAACAAGCCCTGGATACATGAGTGTCCGGGGAGCAGAAGGCTCTGGGGCTTGGAACAAGCCGAAGCGCCCTGGACCCCAGCACCTACCTCTGGCCCTGGTGGTGTGAACGCTGTTACCAGGACAACCAAGAGCAAGCCTGGGACCTGTCCCAAACTGGCCCTAGGCAGAGGGAACCTGGGGTTCCCGCGGCCACCTCCCCAGACCAGTGGGACTCGTCTTGGGCCCTCCTGCTGCCCCCACTGGCCCTACTGGAGGACGCAGCCTCAGCCTTAGCTGTAGCCCGCGTCTCGCGAAGGGGCAGTGCGCGTACCCACCTGTGTGGAGGGTGCGCGTGGGAACTCCCTGTGCCTTCCATGCAATTTTGCTGTGACTTTAAAACTGCTTTAAAAAATATCATGCTCAATTAGAAACAAAAGCAAAAGCTGAGCCCGCTGTGGTCCCAGGGATGTGGCGGGAAGGCAGATTAGGGTGGTCCCTGGTACCCAAGGAACAGACTACGATGGGGAGAAGTCAGGGAAGTGCTCGCGTGGCCGCAGGGGCCTTGGGGA
>NW_022900921.1:39348165-39361382 GCF_012274545.1 Fukomys damarensis
TCGCGCCGCGCAGGGCCTCGGCGAAGCGCGCCTCCTGCCCCTTCAGCAGCTGCTGCAGCTGGCGGATGGCAGAGAGGAGCTGCTGTTTGCTCAGGCAGTTCTGGGAAGAGAAGAGACCCAGCGGGACCGTGAGCGCCCTGCGCTCCCGCGGGTTTCAGAAGACTTGGGTCCAAGCCATGGGAAGGTGGCCCCCAGAGTCCCTCTCTGCCCAGTGCTCCAGAGGCGGCCACGTGTGCTCAGGGAGGCCACCGATGGCAGCCCCACGCCACGTGTCGCAGCCTCAGTTTCCCCTCCCCAAAATCAAACAAGGGCAGGGTTCTGGCTCTGAACAGCGGGGTGGCTGAGCAATTACTTGAACCCAAGTGCCTCATAATCACTAGCTGGTTCCTCCAAAAGACACGCTAATTTTTCACTCCAAGTGAAGTCCTTGAAATCTTGGCCTCAGTGAACTTTTTCTTTCTCCCTTCAACTCACTTGCGCCTTCACCCTGGGAGCTACATTCCCAGCTCCCTAATCTCCCAGCCCCTTTAATTTTTAAATTTTGAGATAGGGCCTCACTAAGTTTCTACATTGTTCAGGCTCCGATCAAAATCGCCCTTCCCCTGCCTCAGCCTCCCAGAGGGCTGCGATTACGGGTGTACATCACTATTTCCCATTTATGGATTATTTTTAATAAAAATCATTTATTGCATATTATTAAGGTGGAGAGTTCATTGTACAATGCTCCGCATAATCTCTTACTCTTAAAAATTAAACATAAATGGATTAAATATAACAAAGCAGATGGGCATGTAAAAGACCAAAAATAAGATATTTTGTAGAGAATGTTTCCTATTATATCTATGTATTAATATTCTTCCCTATTGTGTCTTCATAAACTTACCGCTTTGCTCCTTTCCAACATAACTACTGATTTCTTATCGTTAAAATTTCTCTCATTTAATGTTAGTCTCAGATTCTTCAGTCAACTCAACTACTTGATTTAAATATTCAACTAAATGTAGCACTGTTAATCAGAGACTATTCCCTTGTCCCCAAAACTGTTCTATGAAATTTTCACAGGATATAATGCAAATGTTTCAGCTAGAAAGTGAATTTTAAAAATGTCAACCCTGATTCCATTTACTATGTTAATATTATACTTCATTAGACATAATTTTTACTCAAATACTCTTGTGGAATATAATCATTTATACTAAATGTGAAAAAGGAGAAAAGGCTGAAAAATACATGCCAACACTGAGTTCTTCCATTTTTATATTTAACTATAAATTAGATATTTAAAATTAGCTTATTCCCTTACATGTTATCTTATATGCCAGAAAAGAAACACATCATTATTTTCAGGGTACCAGAAAATAAAACTTTTTTTAAAAAACTAGAAAGGTTGTTTTGTACACATAGTATAAAATTTAGACTTAATTGAAGAGAAAATATTCAATAAATAGATCTATGGATGAATTTTAAGAGATGACTTTCACAACTGATCAGTGCTGCTATGTATAGAATATTGCCAAAATTGCCAGAATTAAGATTAAAATTTGTTATATAACAAGCATACCAAAAATGTGTATCACATGATTCAGATATTCTCACTGAATATAACAAAATAAAATACCTATGAATACAAGACACCCTAAAACATCTTCAGGAAGCCAAAGTGTCCAAAGATTTTTAGACTTCAGTTGTACTTCATACAAAGATTACTTCAGTTTTCAAAATAGATTTAGTTGTAGTACTACATTCCCAATATTCAATTGCTTACCAAAATATCCTTTTTCTGTCAAATGCTACTAAAAACAAAAACAAAAATTAAGTGCTTGAAGGAGTAAAAATGCAGCAGAAAACTGCAGGAGCCCACATATCCTTTTTCATAAATTTAATTTGCCATATATAAGGTTTTCATATACAATCAATGTGGGTAGCAACAGTTTGCATTAAAAGTCACTCAAGTGTGTCTGGAATGTTAACGTGGCTGCATAGCACATTTGATATTATTGCCTATGTGAAAAGGGGTCAAATATGAATTTTATAATTTAAAATATTGTCTAAAAGCCCCTGGGGGTGAACTGGGCACTGTGATACGCGGCCCCGGTCAGGCTGGGAGGACTGGCCTCGGATGACTCACAGCTAGCCTCAGTGGGCAACTTGGACAAAGGTGAGCTCCCAGTGGGCCTTGGAGCTCAGCTGGTTAATCCACGGGGCCCCTTGGCCTCCTCCTAACCGCGGGGATGAAACATAGCTCCAGGTGCAACTGCAGGGAAGAGAAGTCTTGTTTGTGTCCTGTCTCCTCACCCGCAGGCTGGACCGTGGCCTCATGCTGGGCCCACCCACACCTCCCCATGGAAACAGGAGCTGCTGCAATGAGCTTGTGCTCTGTCCTCCCCCTTGGAAGCCCTCCACAGTCTACAGATCTACTTCACTTCTTCAGTGCCAGCTTCAGCTGCTGGCTGCCAGCATCCATGGAGAAAGCCGCCCGTTTGTGACTATGAAGTCTGTTTGTCTGCACTTCTCAGACCAAGACACAATGCTGAAAGTCAGGTGACTTGGCCGGATCACGTGGCTTTGGAGGGATGAAGCCAGCCTGGAACCCGTGGCTTCCACCCCGATTTCCAGCTCACTTGCTCTCACAGCCCCTACATGTGACTGGTGTCACCGATGAAATGCACTAAGATTAGTAGGGCTGAACCAAACCAAATACCCCCAAAGCTTTCTAGCCCCCTCGTCAACTTGAAGTTGGGCAGAAGGAGCAGGAGGGGGATGTGTGAAGGAAATGTCCTTCACCACCCTGAGCCAGGCACCAAGCAGCTGTCACAATGTTCTGCAAGCTGGCAGGGACTGTGACAGCTGGAGAGGCCCCGGGGAGCATCGGAGGGCCCGGTTCCGAAACGGAGAGATCGGTGCCAATGGCTTTACTGGGAAGGTGCACACACTGCCTAGAGACTAGGGGTGCTGTATGGGCCAGGAAGTGAGGAAAGGAGGGAGAATGTGTGGAAGGAAAGAGGCTGTTTTCCATGTCCCTAACCTCAGTGCAGCTTCCTCCCCAAGGACACCAGGCAGCTGCTGTCCCTAGATAGTCACTAGGGGTGAGATGTACTCACCTCACCAGCTGCAACAAGGAAGACCTTAAAAACTTTCCCAACCAAGAACACTAAGGTGCATCCAGGTCAGGAGGGACATGGGAGATACTGGCCTGTTCCATTTCCAGTCCCTCGGGGCTAAGGAACAAAAAAAAAGTGTGCTGTGAAGAAGTTCCATGGGCACAGCAGAGTGCTGGGGTCCGAGTCAGGTGCTTGGGAAGCAGAGAGAAGTGCGGCTTCCCACACAAGGTCTGGGACCAAAGTGGTACCTTGATCCCAGAATGCTAGAAAGGGAGCCCGTGGGATTCATGCTCAGAATCTGCCACCCAAATGCTTCCCGTGTTCAAGCCAAGAAAGCTTCATCATTTTGTTTCATCAAACAAAGTGTACTCCCTGCAAAATCTATTCAAATAGAGAAAAACAGCACCTTTCAGCCTTTAGTTGAAGACTAAGTACGAAACAAAGCAAAAGACATCAAAACAAAGAACGCACCTTGCGACTAGAGCCCAGCACTGCCGACTTCTCACTCACACAGCACCATCCTCATCTGCCGAAGCAGGGGACTCAGGATCTACATCAGCGGTGGCATTTTCAAGTAAATGAGCACAGCAACCTGTCAAGCCCAGCTCTCCATTTTACCTCTGCTCATCGGTGTTCTGAGGAAACCTCTCTCCTCCTCCCACATTCCCACCCCACCGGCCCCTGATGAGACCCAAGAGGAGCTGTGCATGAGAACGAATCACTTCCCCTTTCATCTCCCCTTGCTGAGGTCAGCCTGGGGGGCTTGGAGGCCAACAAATAGGCTGGACCCTGGGTATCACCTTGGGAGTTCCCTCTGGGCAGACCCTTCTCCTCTCGGGGTCCTGACCATAAAAAAGTACCCATAAAAGTAGACACAGACTCCACACAGCTGGCTGGGCAGACCTCCTGCTCTGGTGGGAAAGCTCAGCAGGTCAACAGGGTGCAGGTCAACCCAGTCAGGGCCAGCAGAGGGGACACAGGGCAGTCAGTGAACCCAAGAGGTCAAACTTAGAAGCCGAGAGCCTGCTGGCAGGGCCCTCCCCTTCACAGACCTCTTTCAGAGTCCTTGAATCCCTTAACTTTTAATTTTTTTTCTTAAAGAGGCCCACCCAAATGGTGAAAGCTCTGATCCCTTCAAAAGCTGGTTCTAGGGTCTGAGGATGTAGTTCGGCAATAGAGTACTTGCCCACCATGTGGGAGGCTCTGAGTTCCACCCCCAGCACCACAAAAACAGGTGAAACATCCCCCCAAACAAACAAACAAACAAACAAAAACAAAAACAAAAAACCCTGGCTCCATGTGGGCCCAGCTTAGTCACTGATAGCAAACAATGAAAAACAAGTGATCTCCATTTCTTTGAATTAATAACTTACTTGAAATGGAACCCAGAGAAGATGTTCAATGATGTTCTTACATCTTTAAGGAGAAAAAGAACAAGATTTATCTTCTTCATTGTGAAACTCTTTAAAGGGCTGAGTACTTTGTCTAACTCAGCGCCAGTAAGTGTTGCCAAAGCGTGAACCAATCAGAGGAGTGACAGCAGGGTCACATGCTCCAGCTTTCCTCAAGCTGGGGAGCAGGTGGCAATTAAGATGGTTCTGGAACACGAAGGTCAGTACTGAGAGCTGGGCAGGGGGGCTGTGTCCCACCCCCACCCCGGATGTCCTTGTCCCACTTCCCCTGGTCCCAGTTCTCACACCATTTACTCTGGTAGAGCCCACAGGCTCGTCAGGGCTACTTTCCTTTTTGCTGGAACTGACTGATGTCCTCATGGGAGGCCTCCAGAGACATCTTTACCCCCAGACCCCACCTGCTGGCCCAGGGCTAGACATAGCCAAAGATGGGTGACCTCAGATCACCCTGTCCTCCCGCTGGAAGCTGTAGGCCTAGTCTTCCCATCCTGTCAGGCCTCCTTGCTGTTGGAGCTCAATTTGTAAATGAAGCTCAAGACCCAGTCTGGTCTCAGGCACTTACGGCCAAGGTCGGCCCTCAGAGGGGTGTGAACCACGGTGGGGGGATGTCCTTGAGGCTTTCATTGTCACCTACCTAGCACAAGGGTCTTCCCCACAGTGTCCGGGCATGGAGACAACTCCAGGAGCTTCCTCAGGGAAGAGAGGGAAGAACCTAGAGACCTAAGGCGGCCGCAGATGACCTCTCAGACTTGGAGGGGCCGTCTCTCACGCCGGTTTCTCATAAGCCACAGCTATGAGTCATGTCAGCATTTTGTGAATGGGAACACAGATGTTTTGATGTCTTTAGGTCTAGGAAAGGCCAGAGCACCCTTGCCAAATGGGTGCCTGCTGGCCAAGGCTGGAAGCCTTCCGCGTCTGAGTCACAGCGAGCCGTGCATGTGCTTTCTCCAGAACTGTTATTTTTTTCAGTACTGGCATTGAACACAGGGCCTTTGCACTAAGCTATACTCTCAGCCTTTTTTTGACACAGGGTCCTGCTAAATTGCCCAGGCTGGGCTTGAAATTTCTATCCTCCCACCTCAGCTTCCCAAGTGCTGGGATCACAGGTGTATGCCACCATGCCCAGCCTCAGAACTTTTTAGACAAGCCAGAGGAGGGTTATAGCTGCTCCTCTTCCTCCCAGTGGTCACCCAGCATCCACGCACAGGCACAGGGGAAGCAGGACCACTTTTCTTGGGCAGTTGCCTGAGGCCTGAGTGTCAGCCAGGGGGGCAGTGGGACATACGTGTGGTACACACGCTTAATGTCATATTACAGAAGTGGGGGGAGAGACAGAGAATCACAGAGAACCAGGGACAGAGAGACAGACAGAGACACAGAGACAGGGAGACAGAGACAGAAATAGAGACACACAGAGAGAGACAGAGACAGAGAGAGAGAGTGAGGTTATGGAAGGACACTGGGCAGGAGACCTCAGCAGAGTGGAGGTTGTGGCTCCAGCCCTAGGGATGGAGGCTGAATTCCTTCCTCCTGGAGATCTCAGGCTTCTGCTCCAGGCCCACCCACATCATGGAGGTAAATCTCCTTTCCTCTTAGGCTGACCCCATTTAAATGCACTAGCTCTGCAGCTTTGCCGCTGATCTCCAACACTATTGGGCTGCATGGTTCAGGGAAGTGACACACTCGTGGTCACCCCAGCCCTGCCATGGGAGCCTCCAGTGGGGACTCTGAATTGGAGGCTCCGAGTCCCGAGCTGCTCAGGGTGTTTGAGTTACTGCCATGCTTGTCACCCATAATTCTGTGTTTCTACCCCCAGTTACCCTCCTTTCCATTTCCTAAAGTGGTCACAGGAGCCAGGAGCCAGCACTCTGACCACTCGTCACACAAATGACCCAGGTGCTCAGACAGCCCAGGACGCAGTGTGGCACCATCGGGGGAGCAGGTGAGGCTCTCACCATAATAGCATTTGGGCCTATGAGAGCCTCCTCCATCCTCCAGTGCCACAGTCTAGATAGGGGCCATGCAGAGCCTGCCTCTTCCACATCCTGAGTCCTCTCCCCAGCCTGGTGTCCACTTTCATATGCCCTTACAACCTCCCCTCTGCCCTCCGCATTCTCCAGAGCAGAAATCAAGCTTTAGAGAACTCAGAATCTTCATCGCTGTGTATACGATTTGAGTTTACACTAGATGCTCATTTAAATGAACAAAGCAAAGGAGAGTGAAGGAAGGAGGTGTGATGCAGGACAAGCTCTTGTTCAGCTCACTGTCCTTTCCCTGTCGCCTGCTGACACCTGGCCCTCTTGATCCTGATGCTGAGTGCCCCTGCTCCCTTGCTCACGCCCCTGATAGCACTGTGTTGTCCTCTGATGGCCCCTCGAGCCCAAGTCAAGTGTGTGGCATCCAGCAGCAGCGACACCCACCAGGTCCATGCTTCCTCTCATCGCTTCCCAATCAGAGGCCTTGGCAGCCCCAGAAATGGGACTGTTTTTGGTTATTTCCCCTTTGGGATTTAACCCAATGTGAATTTAGAAGCGTTTAAGAAACACAGAGATGTGGTGGCTCACGCCTGTAATCCTAGAACTTGGGAGGCCGGGGCAGGAGAACTGCCGTGAGTTCCAGGTCTGAGCTACATAGTATGTTCCAGGCCAGCCTCAATGACAGAGTGAGATCCTATCTTCCTTTTTCTTTGGTATCAGGGATCGAACTCGGGTCCTTGCACTTGCAAGACAAGCCACCGAACCACTGAGCTAAATCCCCAGCCCTGTGAGATCCTATCTTAAATGAGGTGGGGGGGGAGGGAGACAGAGAGAGAGAGAGAGAGAGAGAGAGAGAGAGAGAGAGACTGACAGACTGACAGACAGAGAGAGATTATATGTGGAGTCATTCTTGAAAGATGTAAACTACCAAAACCCAGGAGGGAAATCAAAGCTAACCTAAATATTTTTGGATCTATCCAAGCAATGAATTAGTTAAAACCTAGTTTTAAAAAAAACATAGTTAAAACCTTCTGGAAAAGGAATCTTTAGCCCTATTCAGTTTCCTTGGAAAATTCTACCGAATATTTCAAGAACTGACACCAATTTACACAATCTCTTCCAGAAAAGAGACAGTCGAATTTTTCAACACACAAGTTACAGGATCATGTGAATAGAGGTGGGAATGGTATGTGTTAAAATTCAACATCCATTCACAATGCTCTGTCACTAGGAGAGGAAAACTTGAACCAGACAACTGCACCCGCAAAAGCCCCCACAAGACCGCTTAGCACTCAGTGATGGAAAACAATGAATTCTGAACAAGATAATGATGTCTTCTCTCCTATGAGACACAGTAACAGTTTAGTTTAGTTTGTATAAGGAATCCAAATATATAAATGATAAGAGTGGAAGGAATAAAATGGCCCTTTATTTACAGACAACATGATTGTCTGAGGAAATCTACCAAAACAAAAAATCCCTGATAAGTGAGCTCCACAAAGTCACAAAATAAAAGATCAACACAGGAAAACCCACTAGATTTCCATATACTAGGTGGTGACAACTGGATATTTAAAAATTTTTAAATACCATTTAAAATAGCTCCAAAAATGAAATAATTAAATATAAATCTAACAGAACACATCTATATTGAAAAGTAAAAATACTGATGGAAGAAAACAAACAAGATGAAAATAAATGGAAAGACATACTGCGTTCATTGATTGGAAGACTCAGTATCTTTAAGATGCCAATTCTTTCCTATATTTAATGCACTGACAATCAATCAAAACTTTAGAGGGCTGGGGAATTAGCTCAGCAGTTCGGTGGCCTGCTTTGCAAGCGCAAGGACCCGAGTTCAATCCCCGGTACCAAAAAAAAAAAAAAAAGATTTTTTATTTCTTCACAGGCAAAAAAACAAACTTTAGTAGGACTTTTTGTGAATATACATGAGCTAATTCCAAAATTTTAATGAAAAGACAAAGAAACTAGAATAGCCAAAAACCATTTTGAAAAGGAATAATAGAGAACTTACGTTCTCAACTTGTAAAGCAGTACCAATCAAGATAGTGTGTCATTGGCAAAATTTTGACAATCCAAATTGTCTTCATTTGAGGCAATTCAATGGTAACGCAGCAATCTTTTAACAAATAGTGTTGGAGCACATGAATATCCATTTGTAAAACATTATCTTCAACATAAACCTCACTTCATAAAAAAGGAACTCAAAATGGATCACAGTAAAAATGTAAAGCTATGAACATTTAGAAGAAAACATAGAAGAATTTCATGACCTGGGGTTAAGACAAAGGTTGTTAGACTTGTCCATCAAAAATCTGATCCATAAAAGTCAAAACCTAGGAAATAAGATTTCATTAAGATTTAATACCGTTGCTTTACAAAAGACACTACTAAGAGAAGCTACAAACTGGGAGAAAATATTCATAAGTCACAAATTCAAAAAAGGACTTGTATTTAAAATATATAAAAAGCACTCATAACTTAACAATAAGAAAACAAATAATACATTTTAAAATGAGCGAGCTCCAGGTACCAGTGGGAATGATATGAGCAAAATCTATTCTATATATTTAACCCTCCCCAAAATGTGAAACAGGGGGACAGCAGAGTGAGGGGGTGATGGGGTGAAAATGATCAAAATATGTTACATGCAGGTATGAACCTGCTAAAATTAAATCCATTAATTTAAAAAATAAGTAAGCTGGGCACAATGAAATGAATTTTTTTCAAGGTGATTGGTGTAATGCCTATGGTTCCACCTACTTGGGAGCTGATGCAAGAGACTGCTTGAGTCCAGGAGTTAAAAACCAGCTTGGGCAATGAGTGAGACTGTCTTAAAATATAAGCAAACAGGGCCAGGGATTTAGCTCAGTGGTTCTAGCACCTGCCTCACAAGCTTGAGGACCTGAGTTCGATCCCCAGTACCAAAAAAAAAAAAAAAAAAAAAAAAAAAAAAAACAACTATGAAAAAGCAGAAGACTTGAATGGGTATTTCATTCAATAGATTATTCATATGGCAAATAAGCATGTGAAAATGCTCTGTATTTTTAGCTTTTAGAGTTATATATGTATTTTTAATATGTGTGCGTGCGTGCGTGTGTGTGTGTGTGTGTGTGTGTGTGTGTGTGATTTGGAGAAAACAAACCAATCTAGCAGTATTAAGTATGAGTGAAGTTATAGAGCAATTAGGTCTTTCATGCACGGCTGGTGGGAGTATAAAATGATACATCCTACAGGAAGTACAGCTCAGCAATTCCTTGCACAGTTAAATATCCATTAACCACACAACCCAGACACCTCACGTCTAGGTGTTCACCCCAGAGAAATAAAAATTTACATTTACACAAAAAGCTGTATCCAGACATTCATCACAGCTCTTCTTATGATTGCCCAAAACCAGAAAGGACGCTACCAGTGTTGTTCAGTGGGTGGATGGATACACTGTGATAACTGCTATGATGGATCAGTCTCAGCAATAAAAAGTAACCCTGAACGCAATGAGTCTTAGCCGCATTGCACTGCAGTAAAGGAGCTCTTGGGTGTGGGTACCCACTGTGAGCAGATCAGAGATGCAGATCGACCCCTGAGCCCCGGGCAGGGCGGTGACTCAAAGGGCTGCAAAGTTTCATTTGTCTTTCTTGGAGGGTGGGTGGGACTGCCCCCGTATCTTGACTGTCTTAGAGGTGGTGTTCCATGGTTGACATCATGGAAATATGCACCAAAAACATTCCTTGTTAACAATTTTAAAAAATATCAATAAATAAATGAATCTCTGGTGGTGGAATTTGGAAGCCTGAGACATTTAATGACAGGGAGAGAAGTCTACCCCAAGGCAGGGAGGCTGGGAGCCTGTGCTTCACTGCCACCTCGTGCCTCTATGGGGTGGTAGAAGGTGTGGGCAGTTAAAGATTCATTCTTGTCTCCCCAGTGTACCTGAGTCTCTTTCAGGAGATGCTCTGGAGTGAGCTGGCTCCTTCCGGACCCCCATACTGCCTACCTCCCCTCCTTCCCTACAGCCACCTGATCTCCATCAGCCAGTCACGAAACATCTCAAAGCCACTCAGGCAAATGTGCTGACAGGGAACACAATGGAAAGCCATGGAGGACAGCAGGGAAGAGAGGACTAGCCATGCCCACAGAGTCACTGCTCTGGACCCCATGAAAAGCAGCCTCCACACAGAGGCATCCACCACCACACACAACCACACACGCACACACACAAATACGTATACACCCTCCATTACACATTTACATATGCACACACAGCAACACACACTCATGTACACTGACACATGCACACACACACCATCATACACATGCACAGCCATGCCTTCACAGACACAGAGCAACACACACACACTTATATACACTGACATGTGTACACACAAAATGACAATTTTGTCACATTCACATTCACAGGGAAACAGTAAGCCCAGACAACCCTGTGGGTTGTGTTCCAGGGCCAAGGGCCTTTGCCAGGGGAAGCCCCTTCTCAGTGTCCCTTATGGGCCCCTCACACATCTTCTGAGGCCAGAGATGGGCCTGTGGGTCCAATTCAATTTCCTAACACTTACCAGGTCTCCAGCAGCCACAAAATCTCACTAAAGACCTCACACTGTCAGGCAGCCCCTGTCACCTGAGGTCCTCATGTGGCCAGTCCTTCACCCTGTACAGATTTTCCTGTCCTCAGTTATTCCTGCCCCACAGTGTAACGCTGAGAGCCAGGACTGCTCTGGGCTTCATCATTTTCTCTGTTGGAATCACTAGGGCAACTGCTTAAAACAGATGTCTGAGACACATGTTCAATTGAATCAGAATCCCAGGGGTGCAGCTAAGCATTGAGGTTTTTAAAAGCCCCCTGGGTGATGTGAATGCCCAGAGGCCTGCCAAAGGCATCCACACCATGGTGTGCCACTGCTCCCCTGAGCTCCTTGCACGGAGTGGCTCTGTAGTGAGGAAGACAGAGAGCCAACCCCAATCCCACCAAACCTCCTCAGTACAAAGCCTTTCAGGAAACCGTAAGAGAAAATGCAAGGGCAGGGTGAGGGCCTGTTCAGAATGGGGCTCAGACAGCCTTTGGGAATGGGTGCTTATCTGGGCTGAGATCTGAAACATGAGAAGAGGCCAGGTAAGGCAGAGGAGGTCCAGCAGGCTCAGAGGCCTGAGAGAGCACAAGGCTCACAGGACTCTGAGTGAAAGGACACTTCCACCAGGTCTCTGATGTGAGCATCTATGGACCTCTCCCCACACCCTCAAAACACCCACAGCAGCTGCTTTTTAAGGTAGAGAAAGCGAGATTTAGTAGTAAGGAATTTGAGAAAGCCTGGGTGCAGCCAGGCAGGAATTGGATCCTGATTTCCTGGGAACAGAACTGGGTCAAGCTCACTCCTGACTCTCCAGCAGCTGCAAACATACAATTGCCCTGACCTCACCTGCTTTCTGGTGACCTCAGGTGACAGCTGTTAACCCACTTCAGGGATTAAGCAGCTAAGATCAGTCAATGGCAGAGCTGGGCTCGTGCCCACCTGCCCACCTGCCCCCAGGGAGCCGCATCTTCCTGTGCTTCTGATGTTGGGTTTGGAGATTTTTTGTTTTGTAATCTACAGACTTGTTCTGCTGTGAGATCTTGAATATATCACACCTCTGTTCCTTAATTTTCTCCTCTGCAATGATAACAGTCCTCATCTCAAAGGGTGGCTGTGAGAATTAAGTGACGATGCCCCAAAAGGACCCAGGCAAACATCAGGCCCCAAGCTTGTCCTGCTGTTGCTGGATGGCGCAGCCGGGGTAGCTGATGGGGTTGTGCACAGGCCAGGCCGCTGGAGGGAAGCAGTTGCTGTCTGCCAGAAATAGTCTTGTGAGTGCTGGCTATGAACTTGGCAATTCCAAATCCACCTTCCTAAAATGCATTTTCAATCTGCATTTTAAAAACCAGTTTCTCTTAGTTATAAGGTAAAAATGAATCTGACCAAATATACAAATGCAAGTGGGCTTCCAGCAAATATAAACAACAGAGAGACTAAATAGCAAGCTGCCTGTAGGTGGATGAAAGAAAATGAAGTCCCAACTCTAAGTGAGGCCACCAAGCCTCAAGATAGGACGGCCTCAGAACCTTCCCAGTCACCTCTGCCTTGCAAATACTCCGAACTGCTAAGAAAGTTGCCTGGGTGTTCAAGGTGTGGCACAGGCAGAGTATTTCGGCGAGAATGTAAATGTTGGAGGATGGAGATATCCTCTAACTTCACCAGATGGTTGGGCGCTCTCCAAGAGACCCAGAAAGGATCAAGGTGCTGGAAATCTTGCTACCAGGGACTCTCACGTGGAGCGCAAACCGCTCAACTATGCCAGCCCGGGACCCGCGGGGGCGTCTGGCCCGCCATGCAGTGGAGATGACAGACAGGGACCCTGCATCTTTCTCTGAAACTGAACCCCAAGCCCCCACCCCGAGCATCTAAGTGGAACGCTCCGGCCTCGGCGTTGCCACCCCGCTCAGGGACAGGGCAGAGGGGGCTTTGGGGACAGTGACTGACCTTGGAAGCCCATGACCCCGGGCAGGCGAGGAGCAGAAGCAGGAGGAAAAGTGCGCGAGGAGAGCTGGGCACCATCTTGCCAATCGGAGCCTCCCCGCTTGCTCAGGAAAGGGAGAGGACTCCGTGCGCTCTCCCTGCTGCGCGGGCCCCTGCGGTGCGTCGCCGGGCGCAGTGACC
>NW_022900921.1:39361716-39369609 GCF_012274545.1 Fukomys damarensis
GCGCGGCTCCCCGAGGAGGCCGGGCGCGACGCCGAGGACGAGCGCGCATCCTCTGGCCGTCCCCGGGACCAGAAGCCCACCCTACGCTGGGCCACTCCCGACTGCACTCATTTCCCAACCAGAGAGGCCGAGGCTCAAAATCACCCGGTGACAAGCTGCAAAGGGAAGGAAGATCCAAGCCTAGGTCTGCCCCATTTCAAAGCCCCCAGGAAGGCATGATCCTCTGCGACACCCGGGGAGCTGGGCCAGTAAGGCCAGGACACGCACTTCCTAGGCTTGGCCCAAGTTCTCCATCCCAGGAGTCCAGCGGGTTGGAATA
The DNA here is from genome assembly GCF_012274545.1 of Fukomys damarensis. NCBI lineage: Eukaryota > Metazoa > Chordata > Mammalia > Rodentia > Bathyergidae > Fukomys > Fukomys damarensis. Next base: position 39,362,036 of record NW_022900921.1, read on the forward strand.
TAATGTCATTGGGGTTTAAGAACACACAGGACAGGGACCTAAAATTGACAGTTCTCCTCTTTACAGTCTCTGTTCCCCACAGGAACGACGCAGTTTAAAAAAGAGGCTGGATCATGGACCCTGGCTCAGGTGGAGTTCGAACCTCTCTGGGTAGGGTGTTTGGTGCAGAAGTTCCTGCGCCCAGGGGCTGGGGACACGTGTCTAAGACCTAAGCTCCTGCAGAAGTTGCTCCGTGTCCTTACTGGAAAGTTTGCAGAAGGCGGCCCTGCACGTCTGGTGCGCACCTTGTCCACATTTCACCTCACAGCGCCGGAAGTGCTCCCTGAAAGCTACAATTCTGTGTGAACAGGAAACGCTGTCCACTGGAACCATAAAGGAAGGTCTTTTTTGGTCCATTGGGACTGCTATATAGGCTGGGTGGCTAATAAACGTCAGAAATGCTGCTTCTCACTTTTGGAGGCTGGTGGTCCAAGATGAGGGTGCTGGGAGATTTGGTGTCTGGTGCCTCTCCCGGTTCACAGATGGCAGCTTTCTGTGTCCTCCCGAGGTGGAAGGGCACAAGCTCTCTGCCCCGGGGCCTTCTTTTTAAGAGCAAGACACTAATCCCATTCATGAAGCTGGGACACTTCTGACCCAATCACCTCCCCAAGGGCCCACCACCTAGTGCTCGCACCTTGAGAGGTAGGTTTTAATATATGAATTTGGAAGCAACAGAAACTTTTAGACCACAGCCAGTCACCTCCAAAACACAAGCTGGCCACTGAAGCATTGGCTACCTGGGAAATCCCACTGGGGGGTCTCCTGCTCCCAGTCCAAGAAGCCAAACAGGGGCATGTGTTACATCCACCCTGCCCTCGGGATGGAGCCAAGGCCTCATGCATGCTGGGCAAGCACCCAGGACCCACACATTCTGGCTTTGCACTCCTGGCTGAGTATCTTGAAGAGAGACCTGGTCAGAACACTGCTGCTCTCTGTCCAGGAAGAGAGGCTGGGACAGCTGTAGCCCAATCCAGGGCAGGCTGCAGAGCTTGTGGTTTCCGAGTTTGCTCTTTATGCCAAGAGCCCAGCATCACCCGGCCTGGCTGCACTCTCCCCTGAGAATGAAAGGTTTCATTCTGGCCAGTGTGACCATGTTTATTTTGTGTCTTATCCCACCTTGTGTTTATGCTATGAGCTCCCCTGGAAGACCCAGCACACTCTGCCAGTCTGGCTGTGTGCTGGGCACCAAAACTGAGTGGATGTGAGAAACCTTTTTTCTCCAGCCCTTCCACAGAGTCCTTACGCTGGGAGAGACTCCAGATTTCACAAGGGAAGAAACTGAAGTCAGGCTGGGAACTACGAGCAGGCCCAGGTATGAAAAGTAAGGTCTAAGGCTGAGCTGTGGGAAAAGCCAGCACTCTCCCCTTTCACTTACAGGAAGACTGTGCGACTTCTATGAAATCCAGAGTCAGGATTTCAGGGACCGTATTGGCAGAAACGTGGATGTTTCTGCTTCCTTCCTCTTTTTAGGTGCTTCTATGTCTCAATAGGGATTTTCATTGCTGTCGTTACTCATATTTGTTATTTTCATTTGTCACCCTTGCCGTCTGGGTGCCTGCTCTTCCATTCTCAGGCATCCATTCTGAATTAACCTTTCCATTGCAACTTCCTCTTCTCTCTGTCCACAGCTGCCCTGGGTCTGCAGTCCCCAAGCAGATCCTGTGTGTCTGGAATCTGCCAAGACTGACAACCCTTAAAAATAAGATGGGAGCACTACATTTCAGACTCCCAAAACTCACCTTGGACCTAATAAAATGAGTCTGTCAGCTATTTTATTTCTTCTGTTTCCTCTCTAGTTTTCAAGAGAACATCCTCGATCACTGGTGGGTTGATTTGGTAAAGGGAACAGTTTCAAAGGTTTTGGGCAGGATCGACTGCCACCTCCTGGATTTGCTGCTCTGAAACACTCATGTTCTTTGTGTAAAGCAGGAATGCAAAACAAGAGAAGACTGCTGTAAAAATTTGTGTTTAAAACTAGACCAGAGGGCCAGGGATTTAGCTCAGTGGTTCTGGTGACTGCCTCACAAGCACAGGGACCAGAGTTCAATCCCCGGTACCAAAAAAAAAAAAAAAAAAAAAAAAAAAAAAAAAAAAAAAAGAAAGAAAGAAAGAAAGAAAGAAAGAAAAAAAAAAGTAAAACCATACCAGAGGCCAGGTGCTTGTAATCCCAGTACTTGAAAGGCTGAGGCAGGAGGAGCGGTGCACATTAGAGGTCAACCTGGCCTACATAGTGAATTCAAGGCCAGCCTCTAGCCTCAACTACTTGCTGTCAGCTTCCTCGCTTGCTGCTTCTCTCCTTTTATCTCCTTTATCTGGCATCTATCTGAGTCCCTGAATGCCATCATTCCCCACAAAACACCTATAAAGGACCTCGGGACAAAGCCCAGCATATTACCCTGACCAGGATAAAAAGGGTGGGGGTTATTCAGCAGAAGAGTAGTGAGTTCATTACACAAATGTCTGTTGAGTGCCCAGTCCAGACCAGGCCTAGACCAGGCACTTCATTCTGCTTCCGTGTTTTATCTGGAGCTTTCACCAACAAACTGTGTAGGGCTGCATATTGAGGGGTCTGTCTCCTTGCTATTATGTCTGGACAGCCAGAAGAAACTGCTCTCCTACAAGAAAACCATTTCTAATTTTGTAGATGAAAGCTGTAGAAACAGATTCCTTTGGGCCATGATTAAAGACCAAACCAGTTAATATCTGCCACAGGAGGAGACTTTGGGAATTCACACTTGCCATCCACACTGAAGTCTAAATTCCAGGGGCGGGGTGATGAGTGCAGTCAAGAACATATAGCCTGTAGCCGGGGTGGTGGTGCATGCCTGCAGTTCCAGGACTCTGCAAGGTTGAGGTAGAAAGATCACAAGTTTAGCAAAGCTTGGGCAACATAGTGACACCCCGTCTCAAATTTTAAAAAAAAAGAAAAAAACCAAACACACAACCCTTCCCTATATACCGCCAATGTGGCCTTGCAACTCTATTCTTTGAAGGCCCCAATTTCCTCACTTATATAATGGGAATAAAATATCAGAATTATCATGCTATGTCTAAGTAATAAAATGCCTAATGATGTTTAGCATAAGTAAGTACTCCGTTAAGGGAACACTATTGTACTGTGATGGTCCTCTATGCATAGTATAAACCGGAAGCCATCATTTCTTGAGTAGCTACCAAAGGCCCATCTCTCTGCTAAGCATACACAGTACACGTTTTCTCAGCCTCCTGGTAACCCACTGGTAGGACCCTGTCTTAGTTACTTTTCTTATTGCTGTGACAAAATGCCCAACACCCAAAGTAAAGGAGGGAAGGTTTATTTAGCTCACAGTTTGTACAGGTTTCAGTCCATAGTTGGCTGGCTCTAAGGCAGAGGGACAACAGTTCATGGCGGACCAAAGGCAGTAAGGCAATACGGGAACTTAACAGCATCTTTCTGCCCCTTTTATCTTATCCAAAGGGCACGCACACATCCTTAATTCTAGCACTCCTGAGCTAGTACTGCACAATTAGTCAATTCCATCATCACAAACCACCTCTGAAAAAGTCCCACCTCACTCGCATGAGGCTTTAAAGGGTCACCTAAACACAGGCCATAACAGGTCTCATTCTTACTCCTATTTTATAGACTGGAAAACTGACAGAGTGTTTCAGTAAGCCATCCCCAAAGTCAGACTACATTTTTGAATAAATGGTTAAAAAAAAGGGACCCTGGATAGAGGTGGAAGTGAACACTATGTGCTTATTTTATAGCTTTCATGTAAGTCTAAATTAATCTTTAAATAAATGCTTGTGTATAATTTGATATTATCTCAGTAATATTTGAGAAAATTTCCATTTAATCTGTCAAACTTATTGCTATAAAATAGTATTGTCTGTCTTTTTAAATGTCTGCAGTCTGTAGTGATAACTATTTTATTCCTGATATCAAAGATTTATGAGTTCTATTTTTTTTTTTTACTTTCTATTTTATGTTGAATTTATTCCTGTAGAGTATGTTTTTGTTTCTTCAGGTTCTTTTTCTGCTATGTAACCTTCTAAGATATCTAACTATATAGATATATATTTTAATGGAGTCTTGCTATGTAGTTCAGGCTGGCCTTGAACTTGTGGGGATCCTCTTTCTCAGCCTCGTTAGTGCTACGATAACATAGATGCACCACTATGCCTGGTTTATTTGTTCCTTTTTAAAAGGATTATCTCAAGGGTTAGGGACAGCTCATGTATAGATTAATCTGGCCACAAGCTCTAAGTGCAGTGGTGCAGCTAGGGTGTTGGTTCAGTGACCAGGGAATGTGCATCTAAACTCTTAAGCTCAGCACTTCTCGCTGCAGTTTTACATGTGCAGTAAAACTTCAGCACTCTTGTTGGGCAGTAGGCCCTGTGTTAGTTCCATTACTCGGCCTAGGCGTACCATCCAGCTCCACTGTTACAACACTGGAATGAGATACATTGCTTCTTTAAGGTGACATCTTTCAGGTATTTGGTGGTTTTTCAGAAATTCATACCCTTAATGGCCTGGGCAGTTCTTAAAGTGAACCAAAAGATTTGAACCTCTAGATTTGCATGATTTTGTGGGGTTTTTCTGGGTCGAGTGTGGTAAACCATTTTCACAGATCACCTGAGGCCACAAAGAAGAGCTCTCTTTTCTTCATCATTATAGCTATTTATAATTTTATCTCTTCAGAGCCAGTTGTTGCCTTTATTAGTTTTCTGTATTTTTGTTTATACTATTTCTGATCATATCTTTACTTGCTTTAGTGGCAACTGGGATTTGTCTGACTTGGGTTGGGTAGGACGCATGAAAATAATTACCACGAAGGCAGCAGTCTTCATCACACTCAGGTCACCTAGAAACAAGAGGTAGGGCAGTCCCATGGGGCCATAGGGGAGGCCTGAGGTGACAGGCAGAGAGGACCTGTGCGCAACAGCCTTGCTGGGTCAGCAAGCTGCCCAGGATTAAGATTGGATAACTGGAAGTTTTGCTGGGGTCTGCGCTCTAACAGTGGTCCCTAGTTGTCTAGTTCCTGTGGTGGTTTTGCCAGGGGGAGAGGGTCATGGATAAAAGGAAGCAGGAGCCTCACAAAGGTTATGGGTGTGAGCATGGGCTCAGGATCGGCCAGTCTGTGTGCCAATGGTGTGACAAGCAAACACACACTATCTCTAGGAGTTAGCCAATTGAGTCCCTTGAAAGTCTGTATGAATTTTAGAATCAGGTTCGAACAAAAAGCCATGTGCAAGTCTGACAGGAACTGTGCTAACTCTGTAAAGCAGTTTGGGGAAATTCCTCCCACCCCCAGGACAGGGGATTGAACCTTGGAAGTTCTGGGTTACACCCCAGCCCCCTTTACTTTTTTAAAATGAGGCCAGGTCTTGGTAAGATGTTCAGACTGGGCTCAAACTTGTGGTCCTTTTGTCTCAGCTTCTTGTGTAGCTAGGATTATAGGTGTGCATCACTAAGACTGGGTTTTGTGTGTATGTGTTATTAGGGATTGAACCTTTTTTTGGCTTTGTGCATGTTAAAAAACACTCTCATCAAGCTATATTCCCAACCATCTTAATACTGTATTGCCATCTATAAAAAGGGAATTAAGAAATTCATTTATATCATTTCATTTTGTGGTTTTCATTGTACAAGTTCTGCACTTTCGTTAGATTCATTTCTGAGTATTTTACTCTTTTTGATAAATGGATTTGTTACTTTCACTTTTGGATGTACTGCAAATATGCAGAAATATGATTTTTATATATCTTGTATTCTATGCCCTTGCCGAATTCATTGTTTTTAGTAGATTCCTGCTACCGACCGTAGGGCAGCATACACGGGATTTCACGAGGAGATACAGGTTCTCTGAAAGGTGGGAGCAGGTTCGGCGATGACAGTCAGACAAAAGCACTCAACACCGAGGTGAAGTTTGCCAATGCTGCTGCGATTTTATTTCTAACTCCAGGTGTTTATATACTAGTTTCAAGGGCACACCACAAGAGCGATTCCAGTCACAGGCAGGTATAAGATAGACAATAGTACTGTAAAAATTAAGACCACAAGGTCAAGGTAAGACCACACCTATATACCATCACAAAAGCTAAGACCATTAAGTCAAGGTAAGACCACACCTATACGCAGTCAGAAGGGGAAGTTTGTAAGACAAAGGACTGGCTTTAGCATGTCACCTTCAGGTTCACCTTCAGGACTTCACAGTCCGGGGCTCAGGGTCAGCACTTTGGCCGCCCGTCCTCTTGTGCCTCAATATCTCCACATCTCTGGGAACATCTAATTGTTCCTAACCTTTCCTGGGCCCAGAATACAATTCTACAGATAATGAACAAATAGTAATAAAGACAAAATAGAACAGAATTATAGATGAACCCAATGTCCCCAAACTGCAGGCAGAGAGGCCAGCTATCTCCCGGAGCCAGGTGGCTCAGAGAGGCAACTGCTCAGGGGCTGAGGTACTTTTTATAAGGTTTTTCTAAACAAAGAGTCAGGGAATTCACAGAACAAGACTGCAAACACATTGCTTATCTTATGCAGGAAATGTTCTAGGGTCACCTTTTGTCAAACCATTTGCCCCCGGGCGGGCTGTTAACCAAGGTAGCAATTAGCATATGAAGAAGCACAGTCTGGCCTATTAGCATGGAGTCACTTTAGCCTATTCAAGTCTTACAATCCCCACTGATTTTAGGTAGAATCAAATCCTTGATTCATTGTTTAAATTTTTAGCTAAGGGGTCACAGCAATTTGTAAAGGCATCTCTTAACAGTATGACACAATATAAGAGTCTATATCTAGATTGTAGTTCTCCTTCTTCAGCCGTGCGTAGACTCACCAGCTTCCGGTGTGGTGAGAGCAGGGCTTTGAGTGCGTTGTCTCTTGGCCTCCTAGAGTCGGATTCCCTGGAATTCTGTTTTACTCTAGAGTGGTGTAGCTGAGTTTCAGCTACCTTGATAGCTGTGGGAGTAACTATAAGTGACTCATATGGCCCTTTCTATATAGATCAGAAAGGGGTCCTTTTCTAAATTTTAACATCACAGGGAGGTCTTTTTTATTTTTGAATTTACCCTTGAACTTTTTTTTTTTAAATACTTGCACAATTTTAACCCCTGTGATTTTATACTGGATAAACCCAAGAGAAAGTCTCTACAACCTCTGTTTCTTGCTCTTTACTCTATAATAATCACTGTCTTTCTGGGGCCTTTAAAGATTTATACATATAGAGAATCTAGATCCTATAAAAACCTTTTATCTCAAAAATTTTTTATCTGTTTTTATTTAGTACATCCAAAAATTAATAATCATAATTTTATGTATGAAACTTCATAACCTTTAATCTAATTAGGTATCAAAAGCATTTTTATAGAACCTCTTAATAATTTTTCTACAGAAATCCTATTTTGAAAATTGAGCACATAACACAATAGCATATTTAGAATTTAACCATTTGATGATAACCAAGGTAAACATTCTATAACAACATATTTGGCCATATTTACTGGGGGTATATCTTTTCATAAGGCATTAGTGAATAAAGACCAGA
>NW_022900921.1:39370229-39370571 GCF_012274545.1 Fukomys damarensis
GTCAAGGTAAGACCACACCTATATACCATCACAAAAGCTAAGACCATTAAGTCAAGGTAAGACCACACCTATACGCAGTCAGAAGGGGAAGTTTGTAAGACAAAGGACTGGCTTTAGCATGTCACCTTCAGGTTCACCTTCAGGACTTCACAGTCCGGGGCTCAGGGTCAGCACTTTGGCCGCCCGTCCTCTTGTGCCTATATATCTCCACATCTCTGGGAACATCTAATTGTTCCTAACCTTTCCTGGGCCCAGAATACAATTCTACAGATAATGAACAAATAGTAATAAAGACAAAATAGAACAGAATTATAGATGAACCCAATGTCCCCACTGCAGGCA
>NW_022900921.1:39371368-39377520 GCF_012274545.1 Fukomys damarensis
GTCAAGGTAAGACCACACCTATATACCATCACAAAAGCTAAGACCATTAAGTCAAGGTAAGACCACACCTATACGCAGTCAGAAGGGGAAGTTTGTAAGACAAAGGACTGGCTTTAGCATGTCACCTTCAGGTTCACCTTCAGGACTTCACAGTCCGGGGCTCAGGGTCAGCACTTTGGCCGCCCGTCCTCTTGTGCCTCAATATCTCCACATCTCTGGGAACATCTAATTGTTCCTAACCTTTCCTGGGCCCAGAATACAATTCTACAGATAATGAACAAATAGTAATAAAGACAAAATAGAACAGAATTATAGATGAACCCAATGTCCCCAAACTGCAGGCAGAGAGGCCAGCTATTCTCTTCACGGCTGACTTTGCATGCGGTGTGTGCCAAGGACCTCCAGGAGGCTTAACCCCGTGGGGACGATACCTCTGGTCTGGTTTCTGCCAGGTGACCGGCATTGTCACGCAGACTCTACTGGTGTGGTCGTGGCAGATTCCTTAGTTTTCTATGTACAAGACCATGTGATATACAAATAAAGATACTTTGATTTCTCCATTCTCACTTCAGTAAATTTTTTTTTTTTTTACCTGATCGTGCGGACTACAAGCTTCAGTACAATGTTGAATAGATGTGATAAGAGTGGGAATCCTTGTTTTGTTCCTGATTAGAGATTGCTTCTTAGTCCCTTCAGGCTGCTGTAACAGAAAACCTTGTACTAGCTAAGACACAAGCAACAGAAATCTACTTAGTAGTTCTGAAGGTTGGGGAGTCCAAGATCAAGGTGCCAGCAGATTCTGTGCTGGATGAAGGCTCAGTCTGTGCCACAGGGTGGCACCTTCTTGCTGTGCCCACATGGTGGAAGAGGTGAAGGAGCTTCCCAAGGCCTCTTTCATGAGGGTATTAATTTTGTCCACAAGAACCCCATCCCCAAGGCCTCATCTCTTAATTTCACTGCACTGGGGAATAGATTTCAACATATGAATTGGGAGACAGAAATATTGAGATGATACCAGTGTGAAAGTTTCCAGTCTTTCACCACTGAGCATTGCTAACCATAGGGGTTTTTGTAGATACATATTTTTTATCATGTTAAGGAAGGCTTGTCCTATTATGGTTTATTATTTATGTAATGAAAGGATATTCAATTTTGGCAAAAGTTTTTTTCTGTATTTACTATGATGATCACGCATCTTTGGGTTTTTGTCCAATTTATATGCTGTTCACATGTATTTTCAGATGTTAAGCCACTTTTGCATTCCTGGGACAAATCCTGCCTAGTCTCTATTATGTTGCTGGATTTGCTTTGGTAGTGCAGTGTTGAGGATGTTTCCTCATTAATGAAAAATACTGGTCTATAGTTTTCTTGTGTTTTTAGCCAGTTTTGGCATTAGTGTTTTATTGACCTCATAAAGTGAGTTGGGAAATGTTCTACCTTTTAGGAAAACATTTGTTAAGAATTAATATTAATCTTTCTTTAAATGTTTGGCAGAGTTCAATGGTGAAGTCAGTGGGGTTTGGACTTTATGAAGTTTTTAAATTACTAATTAAATTTCATCACTTATGGGTCTATAAACATTATTTGTTGATTCAGTTACAGAGGTTTCATCTTCCTAAAAAACTTTCCACTTCATCCAAGTTGTTAAGGTGTTATTCATATTACAACTCTCTTCCCTTTTTCTATTCATTTTGTCGTTTTTTGCTTGTTCATAACTATTTTCTCCTGTGTTTAGTAAATAGTTCGCCATTTTTATTTTACTGCATTGGAGCACGTCAGATCCTCTTCTGCCTCCCGTACAATACCCCAAGGTGTCAAACTCAGTCCCTGGAGTCCATACTTGAGCCAGACAGTAGAAGCCCACACTCTGGCTGTGCTGCACGAGTACATGGCCCACACACAGTGCCTGCCATGGGTACAGGCCTTTGGGGATGCAGGAGTGAACAGCAGGCATGGTGCAGAAGTAGTAGCACAGATCCAAGCAAGCTAATGCCCATCACTGAGGCCTTCGTCCTTTCATTATGTGTCCAATAACATTTTCTGAAGTATTGGGTAGAAGAATGATTTGATGAGTAATGTGACTTCTGTCTGCATGCTGCTTAGTCTAGGCATAGAGGAAAATGGCACTGGAACAATGAAGAAAAGTTGTTGCTTCTCAGTCCAATAGCTGATCTTTTCTCAGGAACATTTTGATTGCTTTGGCTCCTGTGCATGGACCATACTTTGTGCCATGATTTTTTTTTTTTTAAAGAAAAATGGACAGTCAGGCATGGTGGCACATGCCTCTAATCCCAGCACTCAGGAGGCTGAGGCAGGAGGATCGCTGTGAGTTTGAGACCAGCCTGGGCTACACAGTGAGTTCCAGGGCAGTCTCAACTACATCGTGAGACCCTGTCTCAAAAAAAAAAGAAAGAAAAAAGGACAATTTAAGTAACATAACTCTGAAACTTCCTCCTTGTTCCCCTTGTTGGGACACAGTACCTGACAACTTAAAGAGGTTTAATTTGGCTGATGGTTTCAGGGGATTCAGTCCAAGGCAGGAACATCATGGAGGAAGACTGTGGGGGATCAAAACTGCTCAGTTCACAGCAGCTGGAAAGTAGGGCCCAGGGTTAGAGCACCAGCAAGACACATCCTCACAAGCACAAATCCAGGGACCTATCTCCCAACGGGACTCTGCCTCCCAATGGCGTATTCAGCTATGGCACCTTCATGATCCAGCTACCTTTCTAGCAGTCTCTTAATCCAGTCAAGGTAACAATTAAGCTTAACCATCAGTCTCTCCCCAGGGCTTATTTTAGTTGCTACTTGTTTTAGTTTAGTGACTTCTCTTAACTAATTGTGCAGTCTCTGTTTTTTTGTAGTATGTGGTCACTGGATTCGCAACTATCCATCAACCCTTGGGAGCAGTCAATCTCCCAGTCTTTGCTAATGTGCATTTGTGATAGGGCACAACCTCCAACACACATTCAGGCAGTTTACAGCTCTGTGTTAGCCTCCACTTGCTGCTTGTCCTCTTTGCTGAACATGCAGAGTTGTATGTATGCATGTACTTTTAAGAGTCCCAGAAATATTTTGGGAGTTCTTCAGTGCCCCCATGGTCATCTTTGAAGAATTTTAGTCAACCCACGGTTTCCTCTTATTGTGATTTATTGCCTCAGGCACATTTAAACTGTGCCCAAGATGTTTAAAAATTTTTTTAAAATCAAGCATCCTCTGGAAAGAGGCTTTACACTAGAAAGCTCAGGCCAAATAAAGACAAGCCTGTCTAGTGATTCTCCTAAGAAACCACCATACAAGTCAAATACAGATTAAGCATTCCTAATCACAAAATCTGAAAACCAAAATGTCCCCAGATCTGAAGTTTTTTGAGTGGGAATGTAACACCACAAGTGGAAAACCCCACAGTTGACCTCATGTGACAGGTTGCTGTAAATATGTAGGAGGGCTCAAGCGCCAGGAAGGTAGGCCAGGCCCCGATCCACCGCGGGAAGGAGAACCACGCCTGCTCCCGACCCAGCAGCCATCGCTCAAGCTCCGGGAAGGTAGTGTAAGACTTAAGTCTCACTTTTACTCCTGGAGCGTGAACAGCCAAGAGGCTTCCATGATGCTGGGCTCAGAAGCTCAGAGAGGCTCCAGGAGCTTGTCAGACAGCGAGAGTCACCCAGGAAGGACCACACCAAGCAAGGTGGCAAATAGACTTTTATTAGCCTGGCCAGACGGCACTCCCCAAGCCAAGTAGCTCAGAGAGGCGGCTAGCTCAGAAACAGAGGCCATTTTATATAGGGCTGGGGGGGTTACACTTAAAATTTACAGGAAGAGGACAAAGGCAAAGAATCAGTTGATCTAAGCTAGTGGTCATCAAGCATATACTTGACTGTCACGTACTAATGATCAGCAGATTGATTATCCATTATTCCATTTACAACTTAGATTATAAAATTCAGAACATTCAACTACAGGCAAGTAAAGAGTGGCGTGATTTATGTTGGGTCTCTGTGTTCACTACAGTTTCCATTTAGTTTCCCAGCTACTTCAAAGCAGTTACCTAACAATTCACAATTAATCATTAGTTATCCTATAAGGGATGGGGGGGAGCGACAGTCTCTAGGTCATTTGCTGGTCAACATGGAGTCGTTCTGTTTCAGTCAGGCTCTTACAGTAGGCCAGGCCCCGATCCACCGCGGGAAGGAGAACCACGCCTGCTCCCGACCCAGCAGCCATCGCTCAAGGGCTGGGAGATAGGCCGGGGCCCCATCCACTGCGGGAAGGAGAGCCACACCTGCTCCTGACCCAGCAGCCATCGCTCAAGGGCCGGGAAGGTAGGCCAGGCCCTGATCCACCACGGGAAGGAGAACCACCCCTACTCCCGACCCAGCGACCCAGCAGCCATCGCTCAAGCGCCGGGAGGTAGGCCGGGCCGGATCCACCACGGGAAGGAGAACCACGCCTGCTCCCGACCCAGCAGCCATCACTCAAGCGCCGGGAGGTAGGCTGGGCCCCCATCCACCAAGGGAAGGAGAACCACGCCTGCTCCCGACCCAGCAGCCATCACTCAAGCGCCGGGAGGTAGGCTGGGCCCCCATCCACCAAGGGAAGGAGAACCACGCCTGCTCCCGACCCAGCAGCCATTGCTCAAAGGCTGGGAAGGTAGGCCAGGCCCTGATCCACCGCGGGAAGGAGAACCACGCCTGCTCCCAACCCAGAAGCCATCGCTCAAGGGCGGGGAAGGTAGGCCGGGCCCCATCCACCGCGGGAAGGAGAACCACGCCTGCTCCCGACCCAGCAGTCATAGCTCAAGTGCCGGGAAGGTAGCCGCGCGGGTGCCCCTGAACCCCCATAATTCCACCCCTCCACACACACACTCTCAGACCTCCTCACTGTGCAAGTATTTGGACTCACTCTGGAAAGACAGAGGTGGTCATCAAGGGTATTTTTCTGAGTTCCCAACTTTGAACATCTTTAAAGAAAGGGCGTGGGAAACCTGTAATAGAACGTTGTGGAGTTCAACCATTCAGAAGGATGGGGAACTCAATCTGGGCCTTGCAGCCCGAGGTCAGTCAGCATCATGGGGTTCAGCAATCAGCTAACTGAGATCAGGGGTCTTGCATCCTCGCTCTGTCTGAGTCATTAAATGGTAAATATCCTATATTGAAAAGTTTGTTCACTGCAGACATGTTCTGGACTGCTTCTTGATTTCAATTTAATTCAAATGATTTAAGGGCGATAGACTAGTGACTACCACAGGTGGTCAGTGTCCAAGTTGTGCTTGATCTTAATGTGTTGCTGATTGTATCAGTTGGGGTAAAGCATTGCCGTTGATTTGATGAGCTGTTTTCTCTGATGTTATGAAGATGAGAATGTCTGTGAGTCGTTAGAGACACAGAAGCTAGGGTGCAACTATATCAGGAAGATTTGGGTGATAATCCAGAGAGTAAACCAAGGACAGTCTGACAACAAAAATTAAAATGAGAAAACACTTAAGCAAGACACAAGGACAGACTTCCAGTTCACCAATGGCAAACAGTAGGGCAAATGAGGATGAAAAGGCCGATAGTGAACCACCAGGACACCCTGAACTCAAAGCACAGGAAGTAACAAAACAGATCAATCAGGCTCTAGAAAAATTCAAAACAGAAATAATTTCCCAGATAACCATAGAGATAGTGAGCAAAATGGAAGTCACGATTTGAGACGCTAGAGCAGAAACTGACAAAAAATAGATGAGCTCAGGACCATGAGAGAAGCCATGAAGACCCAGCATAAGAAAGAAATGGAAAAAATAAACGCCCAACATAGGAAAGAAATGGAATCCATAAAACAGATTCAAACAGAGATCCAGGACATTAAACACTCTACTGAAAGTGTACGCAACAGAATAAAAGAATGCGAAGATAGGCTCTCAGATATAGAAGATAGGATTGCAGTCAGTGACCATGAAAAGAGAGGTCTCTTAAAAACAGTAAGGGATCATGAGAAATCAATGCAAAGAAGAATAACATAAGACTGATAGGAATATATGAAGTAGCAGGAGAAAATACAAATGACTTAAAAAGCTGTTTACAGAATTAATGACAGAAAACTTCCCAAAGAGAGGGGAAGAATTTGCCAATCAGATAACTGAGGCATATAGGACCCCAACTAGCTACAAT
>NW_022900921.1:39378568-39383872 GCF_012274545.1 Fukomys damarensis
TATTTTTTTCCATGTGTACAGGGGTAACACATCGTATTAAATATGTAAGGTCATATCTACGTGGGTTTGATTACAGAAACTAATAAAGTAGTCTCTAAATAATGAAAAAAAGAATAAGATAAGACTATAAGAGTGAGAAGCAATTTAAATATGTTCAGGGACCATTTTCATCTCCAGAATTAAGGATTATTTTGATGTTACATCATTGCCTTTTCTATTTTCCTTTTTAGTTTTATTTTAGGATTCCCTAGTTTTAATGTTCATACAGAGATTTCTTTAACTGAAATACCGAATAGTTTCTTTGGTGTGAAAAACTATAATAGTACACAGGATCCTAATGAGATAATTAATGTGAAATAGGAAGTAAAGGGCTAAAGGTGTAAGGAAAGTGGGAAGGGTGGAGGAAAGGTAATAAGGGAGGGGAAAAGTATGAGAAACTGAAAAAATGGAAATAAAGTGTTTGTAAATGGGGAGGGGTGGAGGGGGTGAAGGGAGCGCAGGGACAAGGGGAAAAATGAGAATCAAGACCTATTATGTAAAGAATCCCAATGATGAATGTAATCGTATTGTATACCTAGATTGTACCAATAACCTCAACAAAAAGAAAAAAAAATATGTAGGAGCACTAAAAGTATATAAAATTGCCTTCAGGATATAAGGTATATACTCAACTATAAATGACAATTCTTTGAGAACGAAGTTTTGAAAAATCTCTAACTCCATTCTGCTCTCCAGTACTAGGGAAATCAGGACAGATTAACACAGTGTTTATTCTTCTGAGATTCAGCCACAAGACTAATTTCCAAAGTTCTGAGAAAGTTGATTCCTAAGCGTTTAGTGTTTTATTCACATGTTTTTAGGAAGGTGTGGAACTTCAGAGGTCCTTATTCTGCCATTTTCTGTTTTTGTTGTTGTTATTTGTTTGTTTTTTGAGACAGAGTCTTGCTATGTAGTTGAGACTGACCTGACTATGTAGCCCAGGCTGGTCTTGAACTCACAGTGATCCTCCTGCCTCAGCCTCCTGAGTACTGGGATTACAGGCATGAGCCACCACGCCCGGCTCTGCCATTTTCTCTGAAGTCACCTCCATATTTGTTATTAAGCAGGCAATTTACTTGGTTGCAATCATCTCCAAACTTTTTCTCACGTGGGTGTTAGCAGGACTCTCAGTTCCACTCCAGCCTGAGAGGTATCTGGAGTCTGCCCCATACACAAAGTTCAGGGGGAACCAGCAACTTAGGGAATTCATACATAGAATCTGGTGTTTGCCTTCTCCAGCTGTTTTAAGTCTATTTTATTAAGCACTATAACTAAAATATCAGACTGGGGCACTTAAACAACATACATTTATTGGTCACAGTTCTGGAGGCTGAGAAGTTCAAAGCATTGGCAGGTTCAGATTCTGCTGAGGACTGAGTCACAGTCATAGCAGCGGTTTCCCTGCTATGTTCTCAAATGGCAAAAGAGTGAAGGAGCTTGGTGGGGGCGGTGTGTGCCTCTTTTATAAGGGCACTAATTTCATGTACCGGGACTCCATCTTTCTGATCTTATCACCTTCTAAAGGCACATTATAATACCATCATTTAGGGGTAGGGATTTCAATATATGAACTTGGGGGGATGGCTAGCATTCAGTCCATAGCATTCTTCTTCAGGAATTCCCTTATTTTTCAGATATTTTGCTTCTTCTGATCTCTTTTCTCTAATTCAAGTTAGAAATTAGCGAGTTTCAGGGGACTGGGGATTTAGCTCAGTGGTGCTGGCACGCGCCTGGCAAGGACAAGGTCCTGAGTTCAATCCCTGGTACTGATGAGTTTCATGTTTGCATTTAATCTCCCCACTTGACACATATAAAGGCCATAGCAGTGGGAAATTCTACCACTGTAGTTTTCATCCAAGTATTGAGTTCCCTCGACTGTGTTTTGTCTTCCTCCAATATCTTCAGCTACTTGTTTTCTAATTTTGTCCAGAGCTGTCATCTGTGCAAAGGGTTAGTCCAACAGAGGGTAGTTCTCCATTTTAAGACCTTAAAATCTGCAACTGGATTTTATAAGAATAAATTAATTACTTCAAGAGCAAGTTTATAGCCAGTGAAAAGACCAACTTATTCACTTTCTTTTTTGTTTTCTGAGACATGCTCTTGCTAGTCTTGAACTCACTATGTCGCCCAGTCTGGCCTCCAACTCAAAGCAACACTCCTGTCTCAGCCTCCCAAGTGCTGGTATTACAGGCCTGCACCACCACACCCAGCTCACTCTTACCATAATTTATCTACACCAATTATTTGGACAAATATACATCAATACTCAAATCTTCTTTTTTAAAAAGGGAAGATTATAAGGACCAGGAATTTAGTTTTTTAGTTTAGTGGTGCTGCTGCCTGCCTCACAACTGCAAGGTCCTGAGTTCAATCCCCGTACATAAAAAAGTTTTAGTTTAATGTTTTAAAAGTTATAATATTTAATGTTTTTAAAGTCTTCTTTTTAATCCTCGAATATTTCTAAAGGCATGTGCTAAGTAAAAATACATTTGTACAATTTCTTTTGGTGTTTGAGACACGGTCTCACTATGTAGTTGAGACTGACCTGGAACTTACTGTATAGCCCAGGCTGGTCTCAAACTCACAGCGATCCTCCTGCCTCAGCCTCCCAAGTGCTGGGATTACAGGCATGCACCACCACGCCTGGCTCATTTATACAATTTTTAAAGGCAAGAATTGGGGACAAAATGTTGTGACCAGAACTCTTCAGACTTTGACACCACCTGCTGGATGACTTCTGAACTTTTTTCTTGCACATACACTTTCAATGCAGATTCTTATTCTCCAAAGCAAAATTTTAGAAGTACTGCCAAAATTAATGACATCTGAATTCAAAATCAGGCCAGCCTATGTTATGTGGAATTTGGCTGTAAATCCACAATCACTTTAAGGAAAACATCTCCAGAGTAACTTCCTTTTAACAGGAGGAAATCAATTTTGCATGTTTGAATTTTATAGGACGTTTGTCTAAGCTGATTCTCAGTTAAACCTGACAACCGCTGCTGTACCTTCCATGTGCTGCTTTATGAAAGTCTGTGCACCTTCAGATACATTATCAGAACCCTATAACAAGCAAACATGAGTCTGTTGAGTGAAACTTCCTTTCTCCCAGAACTCCAAGGGTGATTCCAGACACTATCATAAAAGTCCTGTTACTTTCTGAAGAGTACCTCTGACTCTCAGGTTTCTTGGGAAATAATAGCACCTACCTCATTGGCTACTGTGCAATGGTTAACAAATCCTGGACTCTGCAAGAACCTCAACACTCTCTAATCTGTCACCACTTATTACAAGTCTTTGTTTTTCCTCTGGGACTAACCACCCTCAACATACACACCCACAACTCCAGGCTAGGAGAATATCTATAAGGAAATGTTGCCATGATCCACCTACTTATGGCAAGATGGATTTCATTAGTGTATGTTTACCTTAGAGAATCAGGAAACATAAAAAGGCAGAGAAGACATTTTTAAGTCCCCCACAGTCTAGTCTATTGCCCCTGAACAACCTGGCAGAGGCACTGCTCTTCTGCTCTCCTTTCACAGAGTGAGACCAGGAGGCGTGTGGTCCCCCTGGCACTTCTCAGACTCCCCGCGATCTGATGTGGCCAATGACTAAGTTTTACCAAAGGACTGTATTCTTGTTTGCCACTTCCTGGCCCAACCTCCCACAACATTTCAGGTTGTTATTTCCCTTCTAGTTTGCTAAAGACAGCAGGTCTACAAGACGGAAGTAAACCTTGGAATCTATGTGGAGGGTTATTCTATCCCAGGTGTGTTACACGGTAAAGAGATAACATCTTTTGGTCTTAACTTCATCAGATTGGGACCAAGCTGTGACCACATCATGGCAGAGCCTAAACAACAACCATGAGTGCCACTGGATACACTAACCCTTTCTCTATTTTTGTTTTTGTATAGATACATACCCTTGTATCCTCTTTCTTACATGTATTTTTCTATTATAAATCCTCTATAATGATGTAATGGCTGCATAATAGTCCAGAAGGTAGTTAAAACTATAATTCATTATTCTATTCTTGACAGTTTGTCTCTAATTTTACTGGTAATGTTGTAATAAACATTTCTGTACAGAAACCTTATTCTGTACATTTTGTTTTTCGGTACCAAGGATTGAACTCAGGACCTTGCACTTGAGAGGCAGGTGGCAGAACCACTGAGCTAAATTCCTGACCCCTTATAATGTATTTTGACTCATCTTTTAAAACATGAGTTGGGGGGCCGGGGATTTAGCTCAGTGGTTCCACCGCCCCCGGTACCAAAAAAAAAAAAGTCAGCTAAAACATGGGTTGGGGGATAGAGCTCAGTGGCACCACACCTGCCTGGCAAGTACAGGGTCCTGAATTTGATCCCTGGTACTGCCAAAAAAACCCACCAAAAATGACATTATTCAGATGTTACAAACACATTGTTGAATTTCCTTTCACAAAGACTGAGTCAATTACATTACCATCATTAGTGAGTATGCTCATTTGAACAGACACAAAGGGTTTTTACAAACCTATATAATAGTGTTAACTTCATATTGTAAAATTTCCCCTATTAATATTTATGTTAACCACTTCTGTTCAATCAGCGATTCCTCCTCTTTAAAGAATTTCACATTCTGCCATCTACTGGAGTATGTATTTCCTATAGATTTTCATAGCCTAGCATTAATAGATTCATCAAGAATCAATAATCCAAAATTTCACAAAGCATTTTATTAAAAGCAAAAAATATTAAGGCACAAAAATACATCAATTAAAAAAAAAATCCTTCAAAGAAACTTTTTCTAAATTATAGAATAATTTAGCCTTTTTAAATTAAAAAAACATATAACTTTTTAAGCCATTAAACTTTCTCTCCAAATAAATGTGTTCCTAGTTCTAACATATTTTGTTCTTTTTTTTTTTCCCAGTACCAGGGATTGAACTCAGGTCCTTGAGCTTCTTGCAAGGAAGGCCACCGAACCACTGAGCTAAATCCCCGGCCCCATATTTTCTTAACGTAGTACTGAGTTCCTATGTTATAATGTACATTTCTTTAAAATTCTACTTTTGTCACTTATATACATTTGCTATGTTTACAACGTTAACCATGTTAAACTCTTCTATAAGGATAAGGCCTGGAATTTTGTATACTTTGCTGAATGATGTTGACCATATAAAGACAAAAGTAGCAGAACTAGATACACAGACCTAGTGTAACATCTCTCCACTTCAATAATGTAAAGCCAGGGAGATAAATCCAAACCTTTCAAAAA
>NW_022900921.1:39383927-39416679 GCF_012274545.1 Fukomys damarensis
TATAAATATATAAAATACTTTCAGTATTGACATTTTATATATATATATATAATACTTTCAGTATTGACATTATAGAAGTGCAAACATATGTACCATAACACAGAAGGCAAAGTTTGTATTCTACAGTATATAAAAGATAAAAAATTATTTTCTTTACAGGAAAAGTATGAGAATATCTTAGCATCTCTAAAGGTCAAAATATTCACCTATTTTTCCTTAATTTTGAAATAAATTGACTATGCTTCAAAGAAAATATTTACTAATCTAAACCAAATCATAACATTCTCTAAGCAAATTTCACACATTACATAAATCTAATATGGGCTGCATAACAAGAACTCTTAAGCATTTTGCCTGAAAACACATAAAAGTAGACCAGTTTCCTCAGACAACTTCATTAATGGGGAGACCTATCCCAGTAGGCCAAAGTGAGCACCTGGAAGGCTGAGATCACAGGTCTGGAAACCCCGTGCAGAGAGGCATGTAGGGAGAGGATCTGAGCAGTGGCCTGGGGCAATGGAGTTAGGGCAACCTCCTATTTTCTTTTTCTTTTTTGGTATGGAGGATCGAACTCGGGCCCTTGTGCTTGCGAGGCAGGCACCAGATCCACTGAGCTAAATTCCCCACCCTGGCAACCTCCTGTTTTCATGTGGGACTGAGAAGGGCCCAGAGAAGTCCTCAGCTCAGGTCAGCACACATCAATCAACAGGTGACACAAAAGCAAGACAAGCACATCCCCTTCTAAAAACATTTCTGAGGTGATTAGGAGACCTTGCTTTCTTTGGGAACAGAAAGGTGGTGTTTCGGCCAGCAGCTATGCAACACAGGTAACATCATTTATCTTCTCAGTGG
The DNA here is from genome assembly GCF_012274545.1 of Fukomys damarensis. Classification (NCBI taxonomy): domain Eukaryota; kingdom Metazoa; phylum Chordata; class Mammalia; order Rodentia; family Bathyergidae; genus Fukomys; species Fukomys damarensis. The sequence continues at coordinate 39,384,780 of NW_022900921.1, forward strand.
CTGAAAGAAGGATTTCTTTATAAACACTGTTAAGGTTATGACAGAGGTCATTTTTATCGTCATGCCTGAAGGCAACTCCCATCCCCACCCCACTAAATCTGCAGCACCTCTGGCCACAAAAGCCCAGGGTTCCACACTGCGAAACTCAACTAAAGCTGTGTGGTGAGCTGGGGTTCAACGTGCTCAAACTACAGGGGAAGGGGTTAAAGATGTCAGTGGGCATTCTGGTCTGAAACTGGGTAAAGGCAGAAAATGCCCAAACTAGCACAGGCACACAGCTGGGCAAGTGGGTGGTAGCCCCTGACTGAAGCAGGAGCTGAAGTCAAGAATGGAACCCACACTGTTAAACAAGACATTCTTCCCCCAGGAAGGATGACCCAAAGCAATGGGATCTTGAGACCATGCCTTTCTCTAGAACATCTGCCAAAGTTGTTCACTTGTCAGATGCTCATTATTGAAAACACATTTGTGAGCTGGGCATGGGGTGCATGCCTGTAATCGAGGCACTTGGGAGGCTGAGGCAGGAGGATCACTGTGATTTTGAGAACAGCCTGGGCTATAAAGTGAGTTCCACGTCAGTCTCCACTACATAGTGAGACCCTGTCTCAAAAAACCCACATTTGCAGGCTGCGGATTTAGCTCAGCGGCACCGTGCCTGCCTTGCAAGCACAAGGTCCTGAGTTCGATCCCCAGTACCAAAAAAAGAAAAAAAAAGAAAACACATTTGCAAGTATCTTTCAAGAGATATTACTACTAGAAATAAGTCTTTACTAACTTCTCTGAAATGTATAAATAATTTAAAAAGTAGGCTTCAGAAAAAATTAGTTTTGTGGATACACAGTGAAAAAATCATGTTTTAAGTGTTTGTATAGCTTACAATTGTCATGTTTTCTCAACAAAAATTCTCCACAGTTGTTCTTAATTCACAGTTAGCACTCCTTCACTAAAAAGACAGAGAAGATCCTATGTTTCATTACTATTCAAAATGCCCACTAGCCCTGTGTCTTTGGTCTTGAAAGCAGAAAAACATTCACATTTTCATCATACTACATTCAATTGCCTTTCAAGTTTAGAACAGTATATTTTTTAAAAAGACACTAAAACAAAAAATTTAAATCACACATTACAAAACAGTATAACAAGGTGTAAAATATTGCTGAAAGTTACTCAATTAATTACAAATTAACCGTGATGTACTGTTCAGTTAAATATGTTTTTATTATGAAACAGAAAATACCAAGATGATGTAAATGACAGTTCTGGTTTCCATAAGGCTCACCAGGAGTGTGGGTCCCACCTGTCTGAGTGGGTGTACTTGGGGGAGCCACGTGGCCAGGTGTGCACAACTTGCCCTGGCAAACACAGCAGCAGCATATGTCCCCATGGCCCAAGGGCAGGGACGGTGTTAGAGCAGATCTCTGGAAGTGACCCTCAACACTTCTCTTCTTGTGCATTAGTGTCCCCTGAGCTTAGAGAAGACTTCACTCCATGATCCCATGTGCATAGCAATATTTACAGACAATATTACATTGTGCGGACTAACAACAAAATGAAACCTATAAACATATAAAGCAAATGAAACATATAAACAAGCCTATGTTCCAAAGTTGTCATTTCAGTATGAAAGTAAAAGGAAATTATCTTTGCATCTGATATCTATAAATCCAAAAGATGGAGACACTGATATATTCCACTTCAGAAGAATCACACCATCATCTATCTCAAAGCTGAGTGGAAATTATAGCAGGCCCGTTTATATAAATTTTTTATTTTTATTTTTTTGGTACTGGGGATTGAACTCAGGCCCTTGCGCTTGCGAGGCAGGCAGCAGAACCACTGAGCCAAACCCCTGGCCCTATTTAAATTTTTTTTTAAAACCTGGAACTGTCATACTTTCCAGAGAAAAGAGACAAAACCCAAATGCACAGACCTGCCATTGGCAACTAGCAGGCATCTGTGCATACATCTCTATGGTAATACTACTTTTCTCAGATTTTTTCCAAATCCAGGTAATTCAATGGAGATTAAACTGCATTTAACAGTCAGCTTTAAGGACATCACAGAACCTTCCCACCACCCGAATTCCTCATTTTAATACACGGATTTTCAAGATAACACAGTAAGAACTTACTATGCTATATCAACACAAAGCTTTTTGAGGCCTGAGGAAAGACAGTCCTTTACCATTAACTTGGTTTCAATCATACAAGGTCCAATCACATTATCTTTTCTGAAGAAAACATTTTTTCAGCCATTTCAGATCTGGTCATAATTTCCTACAAGAAAAAAAAGAAAGATGCATGAAAATGTTGACACTGCTTCTGGAACCTTAAGATTCTCCAGTGTGGGTAGAGATGGAGCCAGGATGGTGCTCTTAGGTATAGACGTCCGGGAATTCATCTCACTTAATGTATATTTGAAATTATAAATCAATTGTTTATCAGGTAAATAACTGAAATGCTCCTTTAAAAGTAATTATATAACAGCTTTTTGTAGTTATACATCCTCAAGTTTAATGCTGAATAGCAAGGACATCTCAAACATTGCTATCCTGCTACAGTCAAATCAACACACTGATGCAAACTCATTTCCCTCATCTTCCTAGTGTACAGCTCTAGCTACCTCAGGATCTGTAGCTACCACACTGACTCTCACGGAATCTAGCACGCTGTCTGCACTCTTGCTTTGTATGAACGAATTTTCCATACACCCCGCCAGCCTTTAAATCTTAACATTTAATACCTCTTTCTGCCTTGGGCTACCCTTCAACATTCAGTTGACTGACATGTTTTTTTTAACTATCCTAAATCTACATCTTCTATTCAAGTTTCCAGCTTAATTTATGAAAATGAGACAAACTCAACACCCCCAGCAAGTATCAACAAGTATCAGATATTAAATTGCCACTTTAAAATCTCCTAAACTCTTACGTATATCCAAAAACCTTAGAAAACCACTAAAAGTTTCATAAATAATCCTTCTCTTTTACACCAACACTTCTCTTGCTTCTGTATGAAACAAGGATTTTATCCACAAATCTTTGCCACTTTATCACAGTAGCCGTCTATCTGCTCGACTAATAATCATTTAAAAAGGTAACTTTCAAGAATATCTTTCTTTGTGAAAATAACAACTCTAAAGAAATAAGTAAAAACATGTTACCTCATCTGAATCCACTAACACGGGGAGTGCTCTAAAATAAAAGGAAAAAAGTGACAATGTTATTAAAATAAGGCTAGTGAACCCATGAATGTTGAATACAGGACTATCCTATGGCCCAGCAATTGTCACTCCTAAACATACACAACTAACAGAAGGAAACACCTAGGCTCACTAATAGAAGAATTTCCACACAGCACTGTTCTTAATAGACCTAAACGGAAAACAATCCAAATGAATAAAATGTGTTATATTTATACAATAGAAAACTACATAGCTGAGAAAACTGACTAGCTATTGAGGTACAGAATTTCAAAAAACAACAGAATCTACAGTTAACAGATATCAGTACCTATGGAAAAGTGGGCTCCCTATCTGACAGGGAAATTAGGAAGTTTTGAGGGAATTAGTAATGTTCTCCTTTTTGATCTGGGTGCTGATTACACTAATGAATTCATTTTAACAATTTTATGAGCTATATACTCACTTACAATGTGTGTACTTTTAAGAAAGTGTTCTTAAAAACCGTTCCTTTAAAAACTGTTCAAGGTTGACTGAAATCTCAAAATGGAAACATATATAGCATACAATCAGCAGTCCCCGATCCTCTGTCAGTGATGGTGAACCTTTCGCTAGCTGTGGCACATAGGTTTGCCACCACTGACTTATCTACTGGAGGAATAACAATGGCTAAAAACATACAAATAAATAAATAGAAATACAATAGATCTCCAGCTATATTTACTTTTTAATCCCTTGCTATTCTTCCTTTGACCAGGTGCATAAGGTATCTGAGTGGTGATTTGCCATTTATTGAGAAAACCCTAATTTCACATACTTCTGTGAGAATTTAAGAGGGACAAATAAACATATTATGGAAGGTGGTATTTACAGAATCAGGCATTTGTTTAACTTCTGTTTCATTATTACCACTGCTTGGATGCTGGGGACTGGGGTGGTACACAACATATTTGCCCAGGAAGGAAAATATGGACAAGAAGACGTGTGTGAAAATGTTCCAGGAAGCTTAATCTAGCTTCAGTGTACAACACAGCTGTGCAGAGGAGAGCCTGAAGGGAAAGTCTCCACCCACAGCTACAATATGAAAGTCATGAACAATATGCTGGACATGCTCAAGCAAAAGTCAGGCAAGATTTCTACATCCAACAAAACTAGTCTTTAAGATGGAAAGCAAAATAAATGTATTTTCACACAAGTGAGACAGAATTTGTTAGCAAACCTATGCTGCAAAGAATACTAAAGAAAGATCTACAGGAGAAAGCTCTTTGCTCAGATGTGCAGAGAGGTAACAAATACTAATATATGGGTAAGTATAAAAGAAGATGTACACGTTTTCCTCTTCTGTTATAAGAAAAAAGTGTAATAGTGCACTGTTAGTTTTAGTTCCTATTCTGCACAGACTTGATATGCATGAATTTTAGTTACCACTTAATACCAGTCTCTCTACAAGACAGTTCAAGTTCCATTTACTGAAAAGCACATGAGATACTACTTCATGGCTGCTGAGATAAAAAAGGTGGACAATAATAAGTGCTGACAGAAGTATGCAGAAATTAGAATCTTTACATACTACTGATAGAAATATACAACAATGCAGCTGCTTTGGAAAAGAGCTTAGCATTTCCTCAAAATGTTAAAAGGGAGTTATTATATGATCCATCAACTCTACTTCCAGGTATTTTCCAAGAGAAATGAAAATACATGCTTGTGCATGTGTGAGTGCACATGTACACACACACACACACACACACAAACACACTCCTAGATTCATATATTCATAGTAATGAAAATTAAAAAGGAAAATCTTAAAGTCAGATGATCAAGGGCTGGGATGTAGCTCAGTGGCACCCCAACTGCCTTGCAAGGGCAAGGTCCTGAGTTCAATCCCCGGTACCAAAAAAAAAAAAAAAAAAAAAGTTAGCCAATCAACCACATAAATCAAAGCCTACATAACTTTTAAGAGAGATGAAGAACTAAAGCTGGCTTTTCTGGAATTCTGAAAATAAGAAGACATTTAAGTAACAGTCTGAAGTACTGAAAGAAAAAAAAAAATCAACCAAGAATTCTACACACAGCAAAAATACCTTTCAAAAACAGTAAAGCAAAGAATTTTCCCGGCAAATTTGACAGACTCGTTTCAAGAATTTTTCAACTTGAAGAAATATAAAAAAAATTCTTCAGGCAAAAGGAATATCAGAAAATGTCCAAGTAGGAACCAAATGGAAACAAGGAAAGTTAAGAATATATTCTGACTCTTTAATGTGAAAACAACTATCTGAAATCCTTATCAAACAAGACACAGAGAAAGAGAAACCTTAATAAGTCAATGTTCCCAGAGGGGATATTCCTTAAGCTCTATTTTTCCTGTGTTCATGTTGGTCCTCCAAAAGCTTCTCCCCACAAATACAAAGCAAAATAAAACAAAAAACTTCCCCATAATACATGACATTACGGCTATGTGTGTGTGTGTGTGTGTGTTAAAATTTTAAGTATGTTTGAACTTTTCCATCATAAAAAATTAAAACAAAATAATGATACTGTTAACTATAAATCAGAAAAGGTTACAGTCTATTATAGGCCATTATGATTAAAGTAGTTGTATAATGAAAAAGAAAGAAGAAAGAGGCTAAGTCAAGCTTTGTTTGTGCTATCATTTCATTCATAGGAGAGGGGGCCCTACAAGAACACAGAGGTGTGGGGTTTGAAAAGCATGCTGACAGTATGACAGCCATACTGTGAAGATAGCCTAAATTCAGATTTTTAATAGAGGATATTTAGGGCCAGGGATTTAGCTCAGTGCACCGCCTGTCTCACAAGTCCAAAGTCCCAAGTTTGATCCCCTGTACAAAAACAAAAAAGAAAAAGAAAAAAAGAGAGGATAAGAGTATATTTACACATCTGTGAATGAAGAGGGAATATTTTCTTCCACCCACTTCAAATCTTCATCCTGTAGAAATAAATACTTATATTTAACATTTGCTTCATATCACTTGAAAGCAGAATTTTTTTAGTACAATGCAAGCTTTAAGTATTTAAATTCAAATGCATGAAATTCTTTTACTTGCTACATACTATATGTCTCTTAGAAATTATGTCATATTTTCATAAAAGGGTAAACTAAAAATTGATTTCACAGTTCTGTACTTTTTAGCTTTAGTTGGATACATAGCTATTATTCTTTTGTCCCAAGAAACTATAGCAGAAACAATGTTGACACAGGTGTTATTTTTTTGTCCTTAAAAACTATACTAAAAGCACAGTGTGCTAAGTTAAAAAATAACAAGAACATTGATTTGTACTGATTTTTTGCTTCTCTGAAATTGTTATGCCTCCTAATTGTTCATGTTCTTATGAGTTTATGACTTCAAGAGAAAAGGATGATGGTAAAAGTAATTTAACTTTATCAAAGCCTACTTATTTGTATCAGTTATTTTTATGTTCATACTCCTTTAGGGGATAAGAAAAGCAGGACAGCTGCGGTGCCTACATTCTATTTTCCTAACAAAAAGTTGCCTACAGTTATTTCATTGAGGAAAAAAAAAAGATATCAAATATTTTGAAATATATATCAAAAACATTTTTATTGTTTGCCTGGCTACATGGAATGCTCTAGCTCTCGTATTAATCACACTTTGCCCACTTACAGAGAGACAGTATGAATTTTAAGGAATCCCCAATCTTTGAGTCTCAGGTAGAGATCAGTTTAATGAGCAGTAAGCTCAGTGACTTCTGATCAATTAAGTACTAACTACAGTTAGAGAAATAAAGTTATTATCTTGACATATCTGCAAATATTGAGCTTAAAAATAAACTGATATCACTAAAATAAGGAAAATGCCTAATACATAATAATTATTATTACTATTATTATCATTATTACTTAATCTCCAGAGCTGAGGTTTAAGCAGAGCCTCATGTGTGTTAGGAAAACATTTTAGGCCTGGGGATTTAGTTCAGTGGTTCCGCTGTCTGCTTCACAAGCGCAAGGTCCAGAGTTTGATCCCCAGTATGGATTTTTTTTTTTGGGGGGGGGTAGGTACCAATGATCAAACTCGGGTCCTTGTGCTTGCAAGGCAGGTGGCATAATCACTGAGATAAATCCCTGGCCCCCCAGTACAGAGCGAGAAAAAAAAAAAAAGAAAAAAGAAAAACACTTTAGCAATGGGCTACATCCTCAGCCCTACACTGAAAATGTAATACAGGATAAATATTCCTTATCTAAAATCTTTGTGGCCAAAAGCTTCCAGATTCTGAAATACCTGCATATACATGATGAGACAGTTTAGAGAGAGGTTCCAAGTCAAAAACCGGATGACTTTGGTAACTATACAGGTTAACACAAAGTCTTTTCCCCAAAAGATAACAAATGTTATTCAAAATGGCAGCAAAAATCACTTACTATGCTAAAAAGTTAACACAAGATTTTCCTGTAACACAGCTTCCCCATCTTTACCGTGCACGGGAACGACCTATAGAACCTAGTGAGGAAGCACATCCAGCCTCTGCAGGTTTGGGGCAGGGCCAGGGTTTTCTCTAATAAGTTCCAGAGGATCCTCAACTATGACACACATATAGATTTCTAAAGTACTGAAGATCGACTCTATTAAATATACACTATACTCACAAAATTATCAGAAGTAGCAGGTTTAGCTATTCCATTGGAAACTGTTTTTGAAGTTCTTAATTTTATTCCTTCAGCTACAATGAGAAACACAGAAATATTTAAGATTTTAAAATAATATCTTCCTTTATAACTTCACATTTAATAACCCATTAAGGAAAAATTATTTTCTTCTAAAGAACAGTTAGTTGTGATAACTTAGAGCACAGTGCTTGTTTTATTTTTTTTGGTTTTTTGAGACAGGGTCTCACTATGTAGTGAGACTGACCTGAAACTCGCTATGTAGCTCAGGCTGGTCTCGAACTCACAGCGATCCTCCTGCCTCAGCCTCCTGAGTGCTGGGATTACAGGCGTGCGCCACCACACCCGGCTGACAGTCTTGTTTTAAAATGGAAATGTAGGAAACAGGTATGGAGGGCTGGGGATTTAGCTCATTGGCACCATGCCTGCCTCACAAGTGCAAGGTCCTGAGTTCAAACCTTGGTACCAGGAAAGAGGTATGGAAAAAACTAACTGATTTTATAAAATTATATATATTTATGAGGCACACTGTGATATTTCATGTATACAATGTATTAAGTCAAGGTATTCATGTAACCTTCACTTTAAACATTTATCATTCTTGTGTGCTGGAAACATTCAAAGTCCTGTCTCCTAGCTATTCTGAAATACAGTAAATTGTTGCTAACTATAGTCACCTGCCATGCTATAGAACACTAGGACTTATTCCTCTGGTTTGACTATAATTTGTGCCTGTTAACCAACCTTTGTCTCTTCCCTCTCCGTCTCCCTTTCCCAGCCTCTGGCAATTACTATTCTATGTTCCACATCTATGACATGATCTACTATGATTGGGAACATGTAATATTTGTCTTCCTATGCCTGGCTTAGTTCCCCTAACATGGTGTCATCCAGGATCAGATTTTGACAACTGTTTATCAGAACAACCGGGTTTGTAAGTTTGAAGCCTAGCTTTAGAGTAATTCAAACACAGGAACAAAATTGTAGATTGTTTATTTTAAGCTTTAAGAATTTAAAAGAATCTATAGGATTTGCAGTATCAAATTTAATTCAAGCCGGCGGGAACATGTTCATCTTAAATTTGATACCATCAGGCAACTTGTACCACTGGTGGTACAAATGGTTCTAATCACTTTAATCAACCTTTTTACTAATAAAATTAATAAAAAGCCACCTTTTAGAACAGTCAAGCATGTACCACCAGTGGCTCAAGCTGCCCAGCAGAAACACATTACAACCCTATTGGGAATGTGTTAAAACCTATCTTTGGGTATTTTTTACTTCCTTGGTGTATAAACTGTTGCAATGTGCTTATGGACTTGGGAAGAAAAAGAGATTCTTCATATATGACCAAGGCTCTTCTTTATGTTAGCAGTGCCTCCAAAGGATCAAGAACTTGGGCCTGGAACTAACCCACATCACATATAACTCTGACACTTCCTGTATAATATTGGGCAGCAATTAACTTTCTGTGACTCCACATTGCTAACTACAAAATGAGAATAAGGTATAATCTACTTCATAGAGTTACAAAGTTAGCACATAAAGTGCCTGATACATAATCCATACCCAGCAAACATTCACTTTTGTTATTCCAGTAATTTGCAAATACTACTCCTCCCTAAACTAGGACAATTGGTACTAATATAAAGGCATCCACAGTTTATTCCAGTAATTTGCAAATACTACTCCTCCCTAAACTAGGACAATTGGTACTAATATAAAGGTACTAATAAAATACAATTGGTACTAATAAAAGTTGATATAATGAAACAAGCTGAGATTCCTTAATCTACAAATGTTTCCAGGGAGGACTGGAATCCCAGTATTTCTCAGAGGGGCAATATATTAACTTTTGTAAATTGTAGTATATTTATATACGGTATAAAAATTTTAAGTCACACACTAAAGAGATATGACAATCATTCATAATTATATAACTGGGCCGGGGATTTAGCTCAGTGGTTCCACAGCCTGCCTCACAAGTGCAAGGACCCAAATTCAATCCCCTGTACCAAAAAGAAAAAAAACCAACTCATCCCATATAATTGTATAACTACCATTCCAATCAAAATATTTCACATTTTCAGGGATGGAATGTAGCTCAATGGTAGAGTGCTTTACTTAGCATGCATGAGCTTCAATCTCCAGCACAGCAAAATAAAACATCTCCAAAATCCACAGAACATTCTTTATGTTCATTTCTAATCAATTCTCTAGAAGCAAAAACTATAGCTCATTTTGTCTGTTCCTGAACTTCATATATAGAACCATAATCTACAGAATCTACATTCTTTAAAATTTGGCTACTTTCTTATAACATAAAGATTTCTAAAATTAGTTCATGTTATAGAACGTTGGCTATTTTTCATCACTAAAGAGTATCCCACTGTATGGATATGTCACAATTTCTTTATCCACATACCCACTGATGGACACTTGTGTTATTTCCCAATTTGGACTATTAAGATTAAAGCTACTGTTGATGCATGTGTTAGCAAAGATCAGTAATCTTTGTCACTTAGGAGACTGAGGCAGGAGGATCACAAATTTGAGACCAGCCTGGGCACAAAATAAAATTATAAAAAAGGCTGGGCATATAGCTCAATGGTAGAACACTTGCCTAGCAGGAATTCAATCCCCCCAGGTCCACTAAAAACAAAAATTAAAAAAAAAAAGAAAAAGAAAAATCTGCTAATATGCCCTCGTATCTTTTCTTCCTTTCTTTTTTTGGGACAGGATTTTCCTATGTAGTTCAGGCTGGTCTTGAATACTGTGTAGCTCAAGGTGGCCTCAAACTTGCCCTCCTGTCCAGCCTCTTGATGCTGGATTATGTGTGTATGCCACCATACCTGACTCTTAAGTTTTGCTTTATAATAAACTGTCAAACAAGCCAAAGACCCACCTGGAAAAGAGCTATACAGGTTTACAAGCAACAGCCAGAGGCCCACCCCAAAACCATTGGTAAGTGTGCCCAGATCCCAGTGAGGAGCTGGTGTGCACCAGAGTGGCATGGCTGCAGGCAGGTCCAGCCAGGGCCTAGACCCGACCTTGGCTGCTTAGGCCCACAGGGCTCAGCCAAAGACACACCAGGAAAAGAGCTGCACAGGTGCCCCAACAACAGCCAGAGGCCCACCCAGATACCATTGGTAAGTGTGCACAGACCCTAGTCAGAAACCCATGCAGACACCAGCGACTGGGGTGTAGAGCCCCCAGCCAAAGGCCCTCCCAGACTAGTTAAGAAGGAGGGCAGGCGCTAGGCAGAGGCACACCAAGATACCATCCCAAGTGTGCACAGGGCCCAGCCAGAACCCCACCCGGACAACAGGACAGTGCAGGAATCCAGAAGGCCACCACACTAAACAAAGGAACTGGTGTACTGGTGAGCAACAGAGAAAAGGCTGCTTGGTGGCTTGCTGAGAACTGAAGACCACTGGGTGAGCAAAAAGTTGCCTCAACAACAGCACAGCAGGCTGCATCTGTTGAAGTGAGAAGAACATAAATAAGTCCAAACACAAGACATCCAGATCACATAAGGCAACCACAAAGGGAAACAAAAATGGAACAATCTGATACTCAACCACCTGGACTCTGAAGTGGCAATGAAAGATGTGAAAAAAAATGAAATCAGAAAAAAATTCTCAGGTAACAACAGAGATTGTGTCCATAGTGCAAGGCATGATTAATAAATCTAGAGCAGACTCAGACCAAAAAAAAAGAGGAGCTCAGGAACATGATGGAATCCCAACATAGGACACAAATGGAATCCCTAAAAAAGAAATGCAGGGCTGGGGATTTAGTTCAGTGGTTCCACTGCCTGCCTTGCAAGTGCAAGGCCCCGAGTTTGATCCCCAGTACCAAAAAATAAAACAAAACAAAAAAGGAATGCAAACAGATTTCCAGGAGATTAAAAACTTCACTCAGAGCCAGGGATTTAGCTCAGTGCTTCCACGGCTGAGTTCAATCCCCAGTACCAAAAACAAAACAAAACAAAACAAAAAACTTCACTGAAAGTTTACACAGCAGAACAAGCCAATGTGAGGATATAATTTCAAACATAGAAGACAAGTTGTAATTAGTGACCAGGAAAAGAAAGATTTCTTAAAAATAGTAAGGGACCATGAGAAATCAATCCAGCTACTGGATGATGCAAAGAATAACATAAGACTGATCAGAGTTAATGAAGAAATAGGACAGAGTGCAAACAACATAAAAAAAAATATATATATATATTCACAAAAGTAATGGCAGAAAACTTCCCAAGCAGGGAAAAAGAACTTGATATACAGATAAGGATTACAACTAGTCATGATCCAAAAAAATCTACAGAGGTACATAATTGTTAAGATTTCAGAAACCCAACATAAGAACAAAATTCTATAGGCAGTTAAGAGAAAAGAAACAAATCATATACAAAGGAAACCACATCAGAAATCACAGCAAATTTCTCAACAAAAACCCTCAAGGCAAGTAACATATTTCAAACCCTAAAGAAAAATAACCTCCAGGCTAGGGATTTAGCTCAGAGGTTCAGTGGCCTGCCTTGCAAGTGCAAGGACCCAAGTTCAATCCCCTGTACCAAAAAAAAACAACCTCCAACTCAGTCCAATGTACCCTGCAAAACTATCTTTCAGAACCGATGGAGAAATAAGATACTTTCATGACAAAGAGTACCTGAGGAACTTTATGAATAGCAAACCAGCACTCCAAAAAATTTTAAACAATATACTAGGAAAAGACAAAGAGGATCACAACCCCAGGAAGCTCAGCAAAATGAATTCAACAGGCAAGACAAATTAAATGCAAAGGGTTAAGAATCCAAAAGGTCATGGAAAGGATAAATCAACATATATCAGTTTTAACCATCAATATTAGTGGTCTCAATTCACCAATAAAAAGAAATAGACTGGTAGAATGGATCAAAAAGCAAGACTCAACAATATGCTTCATACAAGAAATACACTTAACTGAAAAAGAAACTCACGGGCTGAAAGTTAAAGGGTGGAAAACAATATTCCATGTGACAGGAACCCCCAACCCACCCAAAAGCAGGAGTAGCTATCCTATTTGAAGATTAAATGGATTTCAGGACTGGGGATTTAGCTCAGTGGTTCCGCCGCCTGCCTTGCAAGCACAAGGACCTGAGTTCAATCCCTGGTACAAAAAAAAAAAAGATTAAATGTATTTTAAACTAACTGTAATTAAGAGGCAAAGAAGGCCTTTCCTTGTAAGGGGAACAATCTAACAGAAAGAGATGACAATCATAAATATATATGAACCAAATACTAGTGTGCCCAATTATGTAAAACAATTATTAACAGACATTAAAAATTAAATAAGCACTAATACAATAGTGGTGGGGGATCTCAATACCCCACTACCACAAATAGATCAACTAACATAATTAAAAACTTACAAACAAAAAAAGCAACAATGAAATACTAGAACTGAACCAAACTCTTGAACAAAAGGACTTAACAAATGTTTATAGAGTGTTCCACCCCACAAAATCAGAATACATTCTTTTCAGCTGCACATGGGTCATTCTCCAAAAGAGACCACATACTTGTTCACAGAACATGTTTAAGTAGGTGTAAAGGAGCTGAAGTTATCCCCTCTATATTATCAGACCATAGTGCAATGAAATTGGAGATCATTAGCAAAAGAAACCACAAGAATTTCATAAACACATGGAAGTTGAACAAAACACTTCTGAATAACCAATGGGTCACAGAGGAAGTTGAAAAAGAAATCAGACAGTTTCTACAATTAAATGACAATGTCACTACAAAATACTGGAATCTATGGGACACAATGAAAGCAAGGGAAATTCATAGCAGTGAATACTCATATTAGGAAAACAGAGTGAGCTCAAATAACCTGATGCCGAAGCTCAAGCTTCTAGAAAAAGAAGAGGACAAACCCAAAGCTCATACGAGGGAAAAAATTATAAAGATCAGAGCAAAAATCAATGCAATGGAGACTAAAAGAATACAAAAAATAAATGAAGCTAAAAGTTGGTTCTTTGAAATAAAAAAAATTGACAAACCCTTAGCCAAACTTTCCAAAAAAAAGGACAGAAAAGAACCAAATCCATTCAATTAGGAATGAATAGGGTGAAATTACAATGGAACCAGCAGAAATACAGAGGATCATCGATACCTGCTTTGAGAATCTATACGCCAATAAGATGGAAAACACAAAAGTAATGGACAGATTCCTAGATACATATAAATTACCAAGTTTAATGAAGAAGACCTAAAAATTCTAAACAACCCACGATCATTGAATGAAATTGAAAACATAATTAAAAACTTACCAACTAAGAAAAGCCCGGGCCTTGATAACTATACTGCTGAATTTTACCAGACAATGAGAGAAGAGCTATTGCCATTACTGTTGAAACTCTTCAGTGAAATTGAAAGGGAAGCAATACTCACAAATTCATTCCTGGAGGCAAGCATCGCCTGGATAACAAAAGCAGAGAAAGGCTCAACCGAAAAAGAGAGAACTGTAGGTCAATCTCATTAATGAACACAGACGCAAAAACCATTAATAAGAACCTGGCAAAAAGAACGCAGAAGATCAAGAAGATCATATACCCTGACCAAGTGGGATTCACCCCAGGTATGCAGGGATGGTTCAACACATGCAAATCAATAAATGTAATACACTATATTAACAGAACCAAGAGCAAAAACCGTAAGATCATCTCAGTAAATGCAGAAAAAGCATTTGACAAAATCCAATACCCATTCATGATAAAAAAAAAAAAAACCTACAAAAATTTGGAATAGATGGTCTCTACCTCAACCTGATAAAAGCCATCTAAGAAAAACCAACAGCTAATATCATACTAAATGGTCAAAAACTGAAATCCTTCACATTAAAATCAGGAACAAGACAAGGATGTCCACTATCAACAATCCTCTTCAATATAGTTTTGGAAACAGCCACAGCAATTAGACGAGAAAAAAAAATAAGAGGAATAAAGATAGGAAACAAAGAAATCAAACTGTCATTATTTGCACATGATATGATACTCGATAAAGAGAACCCAAGAATGCCACTAAGTCTTCCAGACTCAATAACCAAAATCAGTACAGCAGATGGATACAAGGTGAACATACAAAAATTAATAGCTTTCCTGTACACAGACTAACTGAAAAAGGAACTGTATAAACAACTCCCTTCACAATAGCATCCCCCCAAAAAATGGCTACCATTTGAAGTCACTGTCTTCCAATCAATATATAGCCATTAATTTTATTTTATTGAGATAAAATTTACAAACCATAAAATGAACCCTTTTAAAGTACATAATTTAGTGGACTTTTAAGATATTTAGTTATGTAATTTTCACTACCTTTCAAAAACTTTTCATGATCTCAAAAAGAAAGTGTGTATCCACTAGCCGACATTCTTTCCTCTATCCCCTGACGACCACACTTTCTGTCTCACTGATTTCCCTATTCAGTACCAATTCTATGGAATCACACAATCTGTCGTCCTGTGATTGGTTTCTTTTACTTAGCATGTTTTTTAAGGTTCTTCCATATCATATCTAATGAATGCTTGCACATTTCTAAGTCTTTCATTTTTCCATATACATTTAAGAATCAGCTGAAACATTCGTTTTTTTGGGGGGGGTGTTTTGTTTGAGGTACTGGGGATTGAACCAAAGGTCTTTGTGCTGAGCTACATCTCCAGCACTTTTTAATTTTAAGGTAGGGCCTCACTAAGTCACTAAATTGCCCAAGCTTGGCTTGAACTTATTTTTTTAAGACCTTTTATTAAATTTATTACTAAATATTATTTTGAAGACCAAATTTCCATGAATTATATTCAGATACACTATGTAAGAAAAACAGTATCTGTGTACTGGAGACATGTTCTGCAGTTTTTTGAGTCACTTATCAGTGCTATCTATACTCTTCTGTAGATGTCTTGGATTTTTTTATACATGTAATATTGTGGTCTGTAAATAAAGAGTTTACTTCTTCTTTTCCATACTTTCTGCCTTTCACAACCTGTGGGATATTGTTTGTCTCTGCAATGGCCAGGAAACCTTACACAATGCTCAAACTGGTAAGATGATATCCTTGTATTTTGTCCCCAATCTTGTAAAATCATTCACAATTTTGCTATTAAATATGATTTTAGCTGTAGTTTTTTATATCATTCTATAGTTTGTTGAATTGTTTTTTAAGATTTGCATCTACTGCAATATTATTTTTCTTCTTTATTCTCTTAATGTGGTGAGTAACATAGAGTGATTTTTCAAATGTTCAAACAAGCTTGCAACCCTCGGATAAAGTCCTCTTGATGATAACTGACTTTCCATGCTTTACTAGACTTTACTAATGTTTTTAAAGGATTATGTCTCTACTCAGTAACACTGGTAATTTTTTTTCTTGCAATGTCCTGGAATATAAGTCATGCTGGCATTGTAAAACAAGTTGGGGGCTGGGGATTTAGCTCAGTGGTCCTGCCACCTGCCCTGCAAGCCCAAGTGCCCGAGTTCGATCCCTAGTACCACCCCCCAAAAAAAGAAGCCAGGTATGGTGGCACACACCTGTAATCCCAGCACTCGGGAGGCTGAGGCAGGAGGATTGCTGGGAGTTCAAGACCAGCCTGGGCTACATAATGGGTTCCAAGTCAGTCTCAACTACATAGTGAGACCCTGTCTCAAAAAACCAAAAAATAAACCAAAAAAAAAGCAAGTTAGGAAGTATTCCCTTATTCTCTATCTGCTAAATTTTGTACAGGACTGAGTATTTCTTCCTTAATGAAATATTTGAAAGATTCACTAGGGAAGCCATTTGGGCCTGGTACTTTATGGGAAATATTAAATTATGAACCCAATTTCTTTAATAGACATAGGCTGATTTACTTAGTGGCCTAAGATTAGAATTGAAATTATGGTAGTTTAATAGCTTCAAAAGAAAAATTAAGGGCTAGTGCAATGTCAGTGCAAAGGCCCTGGTTCAATCCCAAATACTGAAGGGAAAAAAAGTCAATGGAAACACTGTAGCACTTGTGCCAGGAACAGCAGGATTCCATCTTCAGAATTCAAGTGTGATTGTTGTTAGGTATTTAGAACAATGATCTGCAATATACAGCAAGCAAACAATAGACAACAGCCCATGGACTATATCCAGCCAACCACCTGATTTTGTAAATAAAGCTTTATTGGAACTTTACTTCATATTAAAAAAAAAAAAAAGAAATTAGGGTAGTTTTGTTGAATTTTTTCCAATGAATTTGTCTATTTAATCCAAATTTCCCTTTTACTATGATAAAGTTGTTCATAATATTCCCTAGGTACCGTTATTACAATAATATCCTATCATTTCCAACACTGGACAACACTGAAAATTCCTTCCTTCCTTTTTTTCTTGTAGTATTGGGCATTAAATCCAGGGTCTTTGCTCTGAGTTACACTATTCTTTAAAAACATTTTTTTTTAAATTTTGAGACAGACCTTGCTAAGTTATTTAGACATTGTTGTTTTTTGTTTTTGGTACCAGGGATCGAACTTGGGTCCTTGCACTTGTGAGGCAGGCAGCAGAGCCACTGATCTAAATCCCCAGCCCTAAGTTATTTAGATTTGAACTTGTGATCCTCCTGTCTTGTGCTCCCAAGTGCTGGGATTACAGTAGTGCACCACCACATTTGGTTGATCAATTAACTTTTAAACGATTAAAGTCTTCCATAAATACTCATGCATGCACCATTTTCAGTACTTTTATTTTCTTTTTTGTTGTATTTTTTGTTTTGTTATTGCTTTTTGAGACAGGGTCTTACGTTCAGATTAGCATTGAACTTACTAGGTACCCCAGGCTGGCCTCGAACTCATGGAGATCCTCCTGCCTCAGCCTCCCAAGTGGGAGTACTGGCCAGTACACTTACTTTGTTTCTTTAAAGTTGAATTTCAAACTGGTTTCTTCATTCTAACAAATTTCCTTTAGAATTTTTCCTAGGCTGGGCCTACCAATGTTTGGACCTTTCATTTATCTGAAAATATCTTTATTGAACCTTCCTTTTTTAAAAATCATTTTTCTGGATGCAGAATTCTCTGTTGGCAAGTTTTTTTCTTTCATTATTTTAAGAATGTTATTCCATCATCTTCAGGACTTAACTGTTCTTCAGAATCTAGAATATCTTCTTTCTCTAGTTTCTTTTAAAATTTTTGTCTTTGATATCCAGCAGTAACCACAATGTCTACATATGTTATTCTTTGTATTTCTTTTGTTTGAGGTTCATTGATTGGTAGGATGGTATTACTGATCAATTTGGAAATTACCTGGCCAATATTTTTATAACTTTTTTTATTCCTCATTCCCTTTCCTTTTCTGTAGTTCACTTATGCATGTTAGAATGCTTAGTACTGCTCACAAGTCATTATCTTTGTCTCTAATTTGCAGCATAAAAAATTTCACGGTTGGGCTGGGGATCTAGCTCAGTGGTACCACTGCCTGCCTTACAAGTGCAAAGTCCTGAGTTCGATCCTCCAGCACTAGGGAAAAAAAATCTCACTGTCTTTTATTCTGTGCATACAATCTACCCATCTGCTGTTAATCAAATCCAATGAAGTTAACTTTTCAGTTCTACTACAGTTTTATTTGGTCCTTCCTTCTTTCTTTCCCTTTTTTTCTTCTACAGCTTCCATATCTCTCCTTTGTCCTCATTAATCTTTCTGTAAATTTTTTACATATTTATAATAGTTACATTTTTAAAGTCCTCTTGTTAATTTTAATATTTGGGTCACTTTTAGATCCTTTCTATGGCTGATTATTTTTCCATTAACTATGTGTCTGTTTCCAGTTTCTTCCCATGATAGTAATTTATTATTGTATACTGGACAGTTTAGGTGTTATCATATAGACACTGTATTCTCTTAGCTTCCTCTGAAAAATGCTGCACTTTTTGTTCTAACAGACATTGAAAGTTGCTGGGTCACTTTGATCTTGCAGAAACTGCTTTTATATTTTATTAGAATAGTCTTATTTTAGCTCAGCTTTAGTTCCAAAGAGAATTCCAGCGGTCATGGAATGTGGTTCTCACTTTAAGGAATGGCCCTTCCAGGAGTTTCAATGGAAAGCCCAAGGTGTTGTGCAAGTCCCCCACACTCCTTTTTGAGACAGGGTCTCACTGTAGTTCAGGCCTCTCTTTGTAAGCCAGACTGGCTTCAAACTCAAGTGACCCTGCTGCCTCAGTGTGTCACCACATCTGGCAAGCCCTTTTAACTTGCTGAGACTTGACTTTCAAATGCTATAGTGGGCAGCTACTTACTAAAATCTTTGTTACACTCTTCAGAATAATGGCTGTTTTTCTCTTTTATCACTAGCATCTTCCTTCGTATATATTCAGTTCAGGCATTAGCTAAGATTTAAAGAACTGTATAAACTTTGGGGTTTCTCTTTCTGTGGCTGTGTTCTTGATTTCTCCCTTTAATTTCTAGCCATTTATAGCCACAATTTCTAGCTTCTCACTCCTGATATCAGTAAGTCTACACCCTCCTGGTGCTCTGTATCAGCACATCAATGACAGTGTACTCAGAATGAAAGCTCTGCAAGTGTGGGACTTACAAAGGCTGCACTTGCCTCTGTCAGCAAGCAAATGCCCTTCAGTTTCTGTCTACTTTCTTGTTGCTCTCCAATGCCTTCAGTTATTATTTCTTTTTCCAATATTTTGTCTGAGTTTATACTAGCTACCAACCAGAAGGTCTATCTGATACAATTCACCCCAATATTTCTCTAAGCCAGAACCTTAATGCACTGAATCTTAATACATTAACTGTGAGTAAGCTGTCCAGTTTCCTTTTTTTTTGGTACCAGGGGTTTATTGCGCTTGCAAGGCAGGCAGCAAAACCACTGAGCTAAATCCCCTGCCCTCCAGTTTCCTTTTTTAAGAGTCAGAAAAACATGAAAGACTTCGTAGTAGATGACAGCCTTCATACATCTTTAATTAGAATATCAGGGTAAAATTAACCAAAAGATAAAATGTGCTGTAGATTTAGAAAAATAATGAAAATAGCACTAAAACTATAATTAGAAATGATTTGGGCAGGAACAAGAAATTGTATGTATGCGTACCTTTAAAAAAGTAAGGGCAGACAATTCACAGAAATCCAGCAGTCATCATTAAGATGAATATAATTTAGGCACGAAGTAGAATATATCTCAAACCATTCTCATGAAAAACCATGTACCTACTTTTATCCATAAGAGCAAATGAGTAACAAAAGCTCACACCACATGATCTGACTTTTTCTTTCTGTTAGTATCTACTGTAATAAAGTAAATATATACAATAAATATGTAAACTTTTGTAAAGTTCTGAGAATATTTCATTAAAAAACATTTAAATGATGTGTGTGACCTTGGATCACTGATAAAGGCATTTATATTTCTTTGTTACAATATGTACAATGATTATTTAGAAAGAAAATGTTATCACTCACTTAAATTTTCAGATGTGACCATGAATTCTTCAACTTCATCATCAGAATCATCTATTAAGGGCATGAAGGCATATCTATGTGAAAAATAAGGAGCAATCTGACTGATGTTTAAACTCATTCAATTTTCAGCTTATCTCTAAAATAATCACTGTACATATTTTGAAATAAACATTTTAAAGTCTCATACATTAATATAAAAATTTAATTATTTTACTCTTAAATTAGCAAAAATTATTGTGAAATATCAAACGGGTACCCTCAAATCCTGCTGGTAAAAGCCAAATAAGGCAAAATCTTTCTAGAAAGCAATTTCTCAATATATAACCTGCAGGGAAGGGAAATTTGAGTTGTACTTTCTCCAGGTTCGGCTTACCTCCCTGTCAAACACATTTCAGTTTATTCCCTAATCAATGAGAAAGTGCTAATCTACTTGATAAAAGTCCACCAATGGAGCCACATCTACGGGGTAATCACACTCTGCTCTCAAAAATCTATCAAAGTAAGGGCATTTGCCTTGCATTACACTAACAAAAGGTTGCCAAGGATAGATGTCTGATATTATCCAGAAAGAACTGTCAGGGGCTGGAAATTCAGGCTCAGTGGTGTCACCACCTGCCTCACAATCCCAAGGTCCTATGTTCGATCCTTGGTACCAAAACAACAACAACCAAAAAACCCTAGAAAGCATTGTTTTTTTGTTTGTTTTTGTGAGACAGGGTCTCACTATGTAGTTGAGACTGACCTGGAACTCACTATGTAGTCCAGGCTGGTCTTGAACTCACAAGCGATCCTCTTGCCTCAGCCTCCCAAGTGCTGGGATTATAGGCGTGCACCACCACGCCTGGCTTAGAAAGCATTGTTGACAACAGTAAAAACCCAGAAACAAAATGTCTAGCAATTAGGGACAACTTATATAAATGACTATATTCATGCAATGTTACATAGCTTTTTAAAATGTGGTGGCTCTGCAAATGATGATATGGAAAGATATATTTTAGATAGGAAGCTACAGAACAGTGTATCATATAAGTATGTATGTATGTATGTATATATTATTACTAGTACATAGTTTTTCACTTTTCCTAAGAAACTTAATTCTTTACTTGAGGAAGAAGTTGAGACAAGGAAATGTAGGGATTCCCTTAAACAGTCTCAACACAAGTCTGAAATACAACTTCCTGAACTTGGCATTTAAACCCTGTACTGCTCTGGCATCACCTTCCTTTCTAGTTTTATCTCCTGCCAATAACAGTACAGATTAAGCATTCTAATCCCCAAATCTAAAACTGTTTGAGTATCATGTTAGTGTCCAAAAAGTTTTAGATTCTGGAGCATTTTACATTACTAGGGCTAATCAACTGGTAAAGTTATATAAATATCCCCAAATCTGAAGCCCTTCTGTTCCAAGCATTTTTTCTTTTTCTTTTTTGAGACATGTTCTTGCTATATAGTACAGGCTAAGCTGGGCTTGAACTCGCTATGTAGCCCAGGCTAGCAATGAACTCCCAACAATCTTCCTGCCTCAGCCTCCCAAGTGCTGGGATAACAGGTGTGTGTGACCACACTCAGCTGTCTCACATATTTTGGATAAAGGATATTCAATCTGCAGTTGCAGCCAAACCTTATACCTCACGGGCCTCAAGAGTAAACCATGACATACTGTCCCACTAACCCAGAGAATACAAATGCTTTCCCAGCTCAATCTTTCACTCTCCTACTCTCTTTTTTAAGATATAACACAAATGCTGCTTCCTTGTGGAGTATTTCATATCTCTCTTCCTCCCCATTCCTGAACTGGTTTCTACATTTCTTTCACTGTCCTGCATTCGATGTCTGTTTCCCTACTTGACTATACACAGCTTCAAAGCAAAGACTACTTCACCAGTTTCTATAAATGTGTTTCTGACACTGCAGGTAGTCGTCCACAAACATCTCCTGACTTAAATTTTCCTGTGTTAGGTACCTCTGATTATTTGCAGATGGTCTCCACAAAAACATTATTACAATAAGGATAAGTGAGAAAAGGAAGCTCCAAAATGCATCCTCAACCCAGAGTTCCATCCAATCCTAAAATAAGGACAAATGAAACATGAAAAATTATGTTCTATAAACATACAGCTTTTCACCAAGACCTGTCATGTAAAGGTACAAGATCCCAATAATGAATGTAACTATACTGTATACACCTAAAATGTACCAATAAACTCAATTAAAAAAAAAATGCAGCTTTCCCATTCAAACAGTATACAATGACAAGTATGAATGACATCCCTGCCATCAAAAAGTCTCCCAAGTAAACAAGTTTGTTTTTTTTAAGGAAATCTATATTGTTTGTAATGTTTCTAAAAGGCTCTCTATTGTTATAAACATCCCCTTCCATAAAAGTTTAGGGTTAACAAAAAGATTTAGTAAACAAAATTTCAAAATATATACTTAGAACTTCAAATAGAAAATAACTAAGGTGAGGAGAGAAGAAAATGAAATACCAGAATGCTCAACCTCTTATCTTACTGAATTGTTCCCAAGGCAGCAGCTCAGGCCTGCCACAGTGCATATCACGATTGTTTATGTAGAACAGAGACTAGCTCCAAATCTCAGGGATGACCTAAAAGAGGGCCTTTCATACTGTCAAGTCTGAGAAATGTATTTTCTTTCAATTAGGGAGCCCAAAGTGAACATCTCCCAAAGTCCACATTTGGTGCATATGCCATCACAGAAACATGACAGTCTTAAGGTTTTCAGTCCCATTTAGGAAAAAAATAAAACAAAACAAAACAAAACAAAAAACAGGCTGGGGATACAGTTGTAAAGTGTGTACCTAGCATATACAAGGTGCTGGGTTCAACCCTCAGAACCAAAAGGGAAGAAACAAAAACACAAATGACACAAAACCACTCAAATTCATAGGGCACAGGAACAAAAAGCTTTTCTTTTACTCCACTGACCTAGTTCTTTTTTATGGTATTAATGATTCAACCCAGGGTCTCATATATGCCAGGTAGGCACTCTGACACTGAGCTATATCCCTGGTCCCTTCCTGTTGCTTTAAACTACACAGGAAGATAATTCTTCTTCAAAGTAGAAAGCTGAGAAAAAGGCATGACAAGAAAAGGAGATTTAAGAGGACATTTTCAGATTCACTTAAAAGAAGAAAGAGTTTTGGTTAATTCTAGGTAAAATTGTTCAAAGTAAAAGGAGAATCATTAAAATTACATATATCCACAAGTAAAAAGTCTTCAAAATTTCACGAAATAAAACAGTATAATTAACCACAAAGATGTGACTTACAGATTGGCATTTTGCAATTCTAAACGTCATAGCTGTCCACACCATAAACACTATAGAAGCTGAAAGACATGAAAAAGTCAGTCATCTTTGAAGGAATTTGCAAAGCTGAAATAATTTTTTATAATAAGAAAAGTAAACAACTTACCTAGCACAGCAAAGATGAGAGTATTTGTAAAGTGCCTATATAAGGAAAATTTCACTGTGTTTTTTCTTAGTCTTAGAGTCTTCATAGTTTGTGCCAAACTTATAAAAATGTAAAAAGAGTTAAGGAAAAACATTTTAAACCGTAATGAATAATTTTTTAAAAACATAAGAATCTTCAACAACATTTCCATGGTTAGTATTGCTAAATACAATTCCTAAAATTTGAAGCTAGTAACAAAGAAAATGTTACTTTTATACCAATAACATATAACCATGATATACTACAGATTTTGCTTTATAATTTACCACTCTCTGAAATAAATGAACAATCTTCCAGGACAAAAATGTCAGCAAGACGTGTGGTATGTTGTCCTTCAAGGCCAGGCTCTAGGACACAGGACAAAACAGTGCACAATCAAGGCCAAATCCCCTCTGGGTCAGGTGACCTCTGCAGACTGTTAGGATACGTTATTTGCCTATGCTTTTTGGTTTCTTTCCTATTTTTTTTTCTAGTCTATTTTCTGAATGACCATAATTAAGAAGTCAGGCCATCTATTAATTCTATTTTATAAATTTGAAAGCTGGAATATGCAAAACAAACCTGAACTTAAGTAGGGATGGACTGTACTAGTGATTACCGCAATGGGGGACTACGAAGACTCTCAGACCTTCCAGAGTCTCAAGGGCCAGAAAGGAGCAGGCATGGGAGAGGTGGTAGTGTGCCTCCCTGATCAGTTTTCTCCTGCAGGTCTGTGGGTTCACAAGGGGGCGGCGTAAGAAGGGATCCATGCTGGCTCACGCAGATGGGGCTCAAAGTTCAAGGCCCGGGAAAGGAGAAAGCTTGACATTGGCTCATCAGTACTTTGTCCAGATTGGCCAGCAGATATGAAAGGCTCAGCTAGTCATGCAGGAGACAGAGAATGGGGACCTGGAGGTCTGTATCTGGCTTTGTCACAGGACCCGGGCCATATCAAAGGCTCACCTAAGCCCTGTGAGGAAGGCACTTCTTTGGAGTTACCTTTCCCCAGAACAGAAATGGTGAGGGCTTTCTTAACCATGGCTGCACTCCAGGAACACAGGGCTCAGGTAAAAGAGAACACTACCAAGTTTGAATAAGCACGAAGAGAATTTTTCACTGACTTCACAGTAATGAAGGGATTCAAGTCAGATCCCTGTAGTTTTTGTTTGTTTTTTTCTTTTTGGTAAGGGGGACCTTACACTGAGCTAAATCACTAAGATGACCAGGCTGGGGTTAAACTTGCAATCCTCCTGCCTCAGCCTCCCAGAGTACTGGGACTATAGGTGTGCATCACGATGCCCAGCTCAGACCTCTTTTCCTAAATGCAAGTTCCCTTCTCTGGAGCAGACCAACAGGCTTTAGTTACTTGTGAAACAAACATTGGCAATAATAGAGCTGAGCAAAAGAACAGAAATGGCAAGTTTTACATTGATGCCTATTTTAAGTTCTACCTATTTTTTTTTTTTGGTACTGGGGATCGAACTCTGGTCCTTGTGCTTGCGAGGCAGGTGCCAGAACCACTGAGCCAAATCCCTGGCCCATGAGTTCTAAATACTTTATTAATCAAAACCTCCATTTTCACTCAAAATCTACTTTACAAGACTGTTTTTCAGTCTTTGTGACCAGTAAGTTGCAAAGGAGATCAATTTGTAAGGAAACATAAGTCAACCAAAGATAACTTAATAAAATTGCAAATATGCCTTATTCTTAAACATATCAAGATTTTTTTAAAAAACCTGTTTTTTTTTAATCATTCAAAAATGTTTTCTTTAAAGCCAAGGAATATGAACATCAAAACCAAATTAGAAACTGCCTAAGCCTTCACGTACCAAGACAGTGTCACAGTTAGGTAAAGTTTAAATCATTCCTCCCATTAGGGAAAGCAGTGATGAGAGCAAACAAACTCCTCATCCTGAGGGACAGCCAATGCGCATGCTGCTGCAGTAGGAAAAGGATATCCACCAGCACAAGCCAGAGTCAAGGAGAGAGAGAGGGAGGCTGGCCAGAAGAACAAGATCAGAGTCATTCGCCTGCAGCAAAACAGCAAAAAAATAACAAGCAGGAAAAAAGGGAGGTGGCACATTGAGAAAAGCTATGGCTTTTGCATTTTCCAGGCTATTTTTTCCTGCTACTTTAGAGTTAGAATCTTACAGGATTAGCTAAATAAATTGAATTCATGAAGATCAAATGAAGCAGGGTAATTATCCAAAGCAGTCAATTCTGTATGTATCTATCTCTGCTTCTTTTTGCTATCTGTAATCATTTAGGAAACACACTGGGTTTTTTTCCCTTGTACAGAGAAAGTAGACTTTTCACCTTAGTAATGAAAATTATAGATAGCAATCTAAAGGCAAATTCCACGTGTTAAGAGTTAAGCAGAAATGGATACTAAATTTTCTTTCTCTCACCATGAAACACTAACCAAGATAATTTTAATGTTTAGATTTCATTATGATTATTAAGCAAATTAAATCCTTCTTCGTTTCCCTGGACTCCCCGAGATCTGACTCATCATGTACTGGAATGTATCAATACCAAAGTCAATGCTGTCCACAAGGGTGATAAACTGCCCTCACCCAAAACAGAGGGAACTGGAGACTGCAGAGCTGTCTTCCTTTGGAATTTTCTGCCAAGTTGCATGCTAAGTGTTTTTCCAATGAACTGCCTTGTAGACGGTTAAGAACAAGAAATTCCTGAAACAACTATCTGAAAATTATCAGGAAGAGATTGTATAAATTATTTTAAATGCAAATCCTACATCTCAATGAACTGTCTCCTTGACTTGTCAAAATCTCCAAGCATACACAATTTTAGGAAGGAGAAAATCCAAACTGAATAGGTAGCTTAGGCTCATTTCCTAAACATATGGCAAGGGATTAAGACCTAGAGATATTGGGGTCGTGGTGGCACATGCCTATAATCTCAGCACTTGGGAGGCTGAAGCAGGAGTATCAGCATGAGTTTGAGGCCAGCCTGCGGTACACAGTGAGTTCAAGGCCAATCTGAGCTACATAAAGACCCTGTCTCAAAAAAAAAAAGAAAAAGAAAATCTAGAGGCACTTTTGCTGAGAGCCATCAGTCATTTTCATCTCCACTGCAATCTGCCAGCTTAATTCCCAATGTGCTGGTCCTTCCTGTCCATTCTGCTCACAACAGGTAAGTGTGCCCGACACAGATACTAGGGACACACCGCCTTGCAGGCTGATCACTGTTCACATGCAGAATTAAGGAATATATTAGGAATTGCATTTTTTAAAGTGTCTTCTAATAGAAAAACATCAAAGATACCACTCTCTGAAAAGAGCAGATTTATTTAACTACAATTCAGTCAATAAATCTAGACTCTAAATTTACAGCTCTAAACAGAAGCAGGACAAGAGTTTTAAGTTCAGTCAAAACCAACTTTCAAAATCACACGTTTAAAAAATCACATGTTATTTTTTAACAATGCTTTCACACTGAGAAGGCACACAGATATAAATCAGGAGGTCTTTAGTGGCCCCTTGTGCACAAAACTCCTCGTGTGGGCTGTGCTCTGTGAAGGGAGGCACTATAGCAGTCATTCAATTTCCAAAGGCATTTCTTTTTTTTTTTTGGTACCAGGGATCAAACTTGGGCCCTTATACTTTCAAGGCAGGCACCAGAACCACGGAACTAAATCCCTGGCCCTCCAAAGGCATTTCTAATCCCAGTGCTCAAACAAGGTTAAGAACCATAAGAAATGATAATTCATCAAAAGTTCATTGTTCCTTTACTGTGGGAACATACTGAGAATTCACAAATGGGGAACTGAAAGCATAGGTAGGCGAGGCATAGGAAACAACCTGTGGGGGTCACAGCAGCTCTGAGCACTGCTCTTTGCACAATGCATACCTCCCTATGGAGAAAGGAAACAGGCAAGTCCAAATCTGCTGACCCTTCCTGGGAGACACACACATGAGAACATGTAAAGAAATACAAGGAAGGTAATAAAAGAAAATTCCACGTCAAAAGATGAAAGTACCAAAGACAGGGGAAACAAAAGAACATAGTAAAATAAGAAATCTATGTTACAGACAAGAATTCCAATGACAGCATAGAAAATGTTCTACATGCATAGCCTGTGTTCTGCTCTAACCAAGTCACATTTTCTCCTACACTTGGCTTGAGTCACTGAGACAGATAGGAGGACCTAGTTACCACTGCCTCCAAAGCTCTTCCTGCTGCAATACCTCCAGCTGCTGCCTTCCCTGAGCCCACCTGTGGCTGCCTGCTCCAACCTATGGAAGGATGGGAACTGGTGTGAGTGAGGCTGGCTCTGGAGCACTGACCGGTCTGACCACTCCCTCCCCAACTTCCTGTGAACCCCCTGGCAGTCTGCTGGTTCTTCCACCTCCCTTCACACTGGTGTACCTTCCAGGTGCTTCTTTCTCCCCAAGACGGCACCATCCTGGCTCCTCTCCGCTGATCAGTATGTTCCAGTTGGGTCTTTCCATAGCTGCAGCCTTCTCCAGTCTACACATTACCTCCAACTTCCATCTCCAGCTATGACCCTCTCACAAGCCCAGGCTGTGGTTTCTAATTCTCTCACATTAATGCCCTGGGTAGCCCAAACCTCATCCATCACGGCCCCTCTATATTCCCCAGCCAGAGAATGGTACCGATGCCCCAGCTACTCCAATGAGCCATGCCAGACCTCTCTGGAACCACTTATTTCTGGCAAGTCTGTCATTTGGATATCTCCCCCCATTTTATCACTATTTCTGATCCTTATTGTTTCTTCTTTATACTTCTGCAAGTGACTCCCTACCAGACTTCCTGCCTTCAGTCTCTCCTTGCCACTTGTGTCATCCTTCTTTCTACCATAGACGTCATTATGTCACACACGCACAGCTTCCCTTCCTCTCTACTTTCCAACTCAAAACCTCAAACCCTCCCGCCTTTCCCTCCCAGCCCTGCCTGCCAGAATTCTGCAGGAATGCCACATTTGGCCTTTGCTTCCCCAGTTCTCTTCCTTGTAAACTATTTGTTTTCTTGGCTCAACTTAAATTTTATCACCTCTGAAGGCCTTCCTGATTTTTATGCCAGAATTAATTTCTCCCTTACCTACCTCTATTCACATGACACCACTCTACAATGGCAAAATTATCGCTGTACTGTTTTTAGTTATGTGTCTTCTGTCAGGTTGTGAGTCCTTTAAATGCAGGGACAATCTTTTTCATCTGTACCTTATTAGTGGGAGGCAGATACTGAGTACTTAAGTATTTGTGAACTTAAATAAAGACAGGTATTCCTCATTTGGGGAATTACTACTTTTTCACCTTCAAATAAACTATTTTATCCTATCATTATTACACGTGAAAAATAATCTGATTTTAATGATGCAACAATCTCTTTTGGAAAGACATAGTAAAGGATATGAACCACACAAAAATGGAGTCAATAACTGCTAAAATAATGTCACCCAAAACAACACCTAAATGTTTAGAACCCTGAAAGACAAAAATAGGGAGAAAAACCTGATTGTAAAAGTTTAATTACAGTATAGCAATTATTTGATGAAGAAAATTTATCTTACTTTATCACTCTACAATGTCACATAAATGACGGTGTTTAGTACATGAAAATTACCTGTTCTGGTAGCAAATGCTAATGTGTCATTGACTTATTAGATGCTAGTAATGTAAAACTACTATGGACTGCCAAATAAAAAGTCTCATGCCTCTAGTCTCGCTTAGGCCAACCATTTCAACTTTTCCTTATTCATACCAAACCTACAGCCAGGAATACTAAAGAAATGGACTCCTGACCTCCCCATTCTCGCCATGAAGGCACACAGGAAAAAAAGTAAAATAAGGGTGGGAACTGTGTGGAAGGGTAAACTGTAGATCAGACATTTACTCTGACTAGTAATATTAAAAGTCACTAAGAGGCTGACTATGTAAATTTTCTAAAAAATACAATGCACACACTATATTTATATGTGAGATATTTATCTTTTCTATTTCTAGCACATGTTCCCTTTCTATGAAGTATGTATTCAAAGCTTTCCACAACTATGTAAAAATAAGTACACAGAGACTGAAAGAATAGGTTTATGACAAAGAATGCATCAAGGACCACAGAAAGAGGAATAAAGTTTTTTATGAAAAACTATCCTGTTTTAAGCCAGGTCAAAATATGTGAAGTAAACCTATGTGGCAACATATAGACTAATCACTCTGTGCACAATGACTTGATGTATACATCGAATCCAAAAGACATTGTGAAACAGGTAGAGATCTTTGAAACAGGTAAGATAATGTTCTCAACTACTTATTAAGAAAAATGAAGGCTAGAACTATAGGGGTCCTTGTAGATATAAATACGAATACTCCCCTAGAGAGCAATGTGCTGCTGCCTATATTACCAGAGGCTTCTCTCCTCAAACACAATCTCTGCCTGCATAGGCAATAGTAGAGGCTATTGAGTCCCCACAGTGCAAGTCCTCAGAGTTAGAGCAAATTTATAATCAAATGAACACCAGAAGACAGATGCAGTGTGATGTTTACATACCTGAAGACATATAATTATCTAGTATAATTAACTTTGTTCACCTGATACCAGGATTAAGAATGCTATGTGTGCAGACTACGTAATGACAGAAATAAAGGTTTTTATAACAGTACCAAAATGTTGCTGGGATGGAGCTGATTCCAGGAATGATACCAAGTGGAGCCTTCACAAGTAATCATACCATTTGGAGAAGCACACTGTCTCCTTTTCCTTCAAGAAGTATTAAGGGAACTACCCCATAGGGAAAGAACTCAACTTGGGCCTTTTTCCCAAATTGCTAGATTTAAAAATATCCGCTCAGGAGATATACAGTAAGATCATATTTCATAGGAACAAAAAAAGAAGGGAGTGGTAGTGGAATTAGTGTAGTTTTACCCCAATGACTCTCATCACGCCTTCAATAGCTGCAAAGATAAAGTAAAGCAGTCCCAGTCCAATGACCCGATGCATGACTGTCCCCAGCCGAGGCCTGGAGTGGAAAAAAGGAAACAGGAGAAAAGAAAAAGCACAGGTAAGTACAGTGCACTGGAACCCAGCACCCTTCCCAGGGTAGTCACTATTTAAAACAATCAATCTGCTCATTCCTTGGCAATACTTTGTCACAGGAAATAGTGGATTTCCTGAGAACACAGCAGAAACAGGCTTGGGAACCACAGATCCCTTCCTCTAGGACTGGAAGCTGTGAATGCCTGTGGAGCAACTTTGTGAGGTGACAAAGATAGAGGATTTTGCTGCTGACGTTCAAGCCCTATAACAAACATACAGGCACTGTTTCTATAGAGTGGAAGGATGGTTGGTGAAACCAAGGAAAACAAGGGCTATTGGTAGAGACTACAATTAAATTCCCCCACTAATGTTAACCACAAACTGTTGTAAGTCAAGTTTTGTTTTAGGTAATCGTTGATCTTATGACTCCGGCAGTAGAAGAGAAGTATATGAGGAGATGGAACTTCAGTACTTCCCTTCTGATCACTGCCCCCGCCACTCCACCCACAACAGGAGGGCTAGCCAAATTTAGTTCTCATACTTTAAACTGAATATTCTGACTCCTCAGGAGCCTCAGGGTCAAGGACACAAAATAAGCAAAGCTCCTACATCATCAGAGTGGGCAGGGGGTGAGACAGACAATAAATACTATCATCTATCAAGTGGCATAATAAAAGTTGAGGGGACAGGTTGTCATAGCGTACTGTTGGGGATCCTGATAGGAATGGTCTCTCTTGGAGGTGACAGTGGAGCAGAAACCCAAAGGAAGTGAGGAAACTGTGTCTGAGATCCAGGGAAGGAGCTCACATGAATGAGAGAGCCAGCAGAATGGACTGGGGTGTCCACAGAAGAGTGGCAGGAGATAAGATCCCTTCAGGACAGCCTCAGAAGAGAAGGTGGGGAGGAGGGTTTTACTGAATAAAAGAAGCAGCCAAGTAGTGAGAGCAGTGTTACATTTGAAAAGGATCATCTTGCCACTGCTGTGTTTGCTGCAAGACTAGCAAGGGCAGAAGCAGGAAACTAGAAACTAGGTAGGAGCCAACTGAAGTGGTCCTGGAGTATTGGAGGGTTATCAATCCTTTGAATCCTTTGACTTGCCTAGAATGGGGGATGGTGAGGGCAAAAAAAAAAAAAAAAAAAA
>NW_022900921.1:39416866-39422235 GCF_012274545.1 Fukomys damarensis
GGAAAAAAAAAAAAAAAAAAAAAAAGACAACAGACTTGCATAATTACAAAGTATGGGAGATAGGAGGTCAGAGGGCAAATACAAAGACACTCCAAGATTAGCACAATTTATTGGGTTCATAGGGAGTATCAGATGATTCAGAGTGGTATATCCCAAATTGACAAGATCTTATAAATGGAGGAAGTACCAGATGTCTCAGAGGGTGTCCATAATTCTATGAGGATCTTATGCTGATGGAAGCTTATGTTGATTAGGATGATAAGATGAGCAAAAACATTCTTACTTTAGGTGAGATGAGTTAAACTGATAAAGAATGTGTCCCTCCCCAGGTGAAACCTTTCTCTTTTTGTATTATTACTTGGCTGTCAAAGAACCATAATGACTTCAGCTGATATAATCTTGCCCTTGAGACACAGAATCACAGGACTCTTGGGGCCTCGCTATGAACAGAGGCAAAACGGAGTTATGTTTCCACATGCCACAGCTTGCAGGCAAGAAGACTAACCCTCAGACAGCCCTAATCATAATTTAATTGTGAAATGATTTTTTTTTCCCCAAAATTATGTAGAACGGCTCCTGACACTGAAGGGAGAAGATGGTGGTTTGGCCAGGGTGGCACCTGTGGACAGGATGAGACAGCTCCTTCTGGATGTGTTCTGAAGTTAGGGCCATGGAACTGACTGAGAGGGCCCCAGGAGTATTATTCACAGGGCAGGGTCCAAGGCCTGAGAGTGGGCCACTCCAAGGCTGGGTTTCAGAAAGTCCAGCAGAGAAGACTGGGAAGGATCACCCAAGGACATAAGACAGAAATAGGAGATGAACTCCTAGCACCCAAGCAAAACTAGGCTCCATGACTGAAGCTGCTGGGAAAGCACCAGGGCCAAGGCTGGGCAGGGCCAAGGAGGTCACAACAAACAACCAGGGCAGCCTCAATGGAGCTACGGGGCAAAACCTCTTCAGGGTGCAAAAGAGAAAGAGGGAGGTGAGGTGACAAGCACAGAGGGCTCATTTGGAAAGGTAAGCTGCACACAGCAAAGGAAGCAAAAAAGAAGCAAAGGAGAGGGTGGGGCTCAGAAAGAGCACTGCTTTGAAAGATGGTAGACCTAACAGCAAACTGAAAGCAACTCACCAGAGGAAAACTTACAAACCGACAGAAAACCAAACTGACCTCTGGGGCTGTTTCATTCACTGACGTGACAAGGCACAAGGGCAGGGATGGCCTATGCCTAGTGAGAGGAGGAAAGCACTGTGTACGGCTCAGACACAGGACACGGACAGAATCTGAGGACAGCACTGCAGGGGAACTCACTGCTGATGGCTTCTCCCTCCTCAGAGAAAAAGGAACTAAGATCATTGGGGAAGGATGGGAGCAGGGGCTGGGCAGTTTGAGAAAGGGTAAAATCATCTTCTGCAGAGAGGGAGAAGGAAAGTCTGGCAAGGAAATCTTATAAAACTTCCACAGTACCATGGGTGCACTTGAAGTTCAGTGTCATGAACTGAACATAGCCCTGGGCAGTGTGGTCCTGGGCTCATCTCAGAGCCCTGTGGGGTCTGAGGGCAAGGCACATGGAAAGCTGGATTTATCAAGGCTGGGACTGTGTCAAGAAGGTGACTAAGGAAAAGGCAAGGCATTGGGTGTCAGTATCCTGCTGGAATAAGGAAATGAAGCTAAAGGAAGAAGGTGAAGACATGACATGGAAAGGGACAGCAGAAGGTGCTAGGCCAGAAATGACCAAAGTTGATCTGAGGAAAAAGTTAAAAGGAAACAAAGGAGGGGACACTTGAAAAAGGTATTGCTCAAGATTGAGA
This sequence comes from Fukomys damarensis, assembly GCF_012274545.1. NCBI lineage: Eukaryota > Metazoa > Chordata > Mammalia > Rodentia > Bathyergidae > Fukomys > Fukomys damarensis. Next base: position 39,418,676 of record NW_022900921.1, read on the forward strand.
TTATGAAATGAGGGCAGTCTAGAAAAAGACCACAGGAATCAGGAACTGAAAGGAGGTGAAGGGTGAGAGGTGAGGCAGGAGACATGAGAGAGCAGATAAGGTCAGGATGCCCGCTTGCACACAGAAGTGCCAGGGAGAAAACAATGACATAAGTGTGCAGGAAGAAGGACTGAGGGAGGCTGGAAGCCCTCAGATGACAGAGTAAAAGGACGCAGCAAGCAATCTGTCGGCAGGCTGGAGCATGTGAGAATCAGCAGGTTTTAGGGAAGAAGGAAGAACAACGGAGTGAAAAGAGCAATGAAGATAGAGGACAAGATCCCTCATATTCACATCCAGTGAGTCACAGGTGTGTGAGAGATCTGTCTGGAAGGGTCCAGAAAGTGGGGCCTCTGGGGACAGCCAGTTCCAGTCAGAAACCCTGCTGACTTGGTGTTTAATTCAGTCTCCCTACAACACTCAAATGCATCTACAAAAGCTTAATGTACTATCCACAAAACTGAAAATAAACCTGTTTGAACGTAGAGTCATTTTAGATTTTGACTTTTCACCTATTTATAAAAGTTATTGGACGTCAAATTCAGGATCTTTATTTGGAGTTAATATAGTTAGTACATAGGTATATTTTAAAAATACGTTTTTAAACATTTTTCTCAGGCTGAGGATGTAGCTCAGTGGTACAGTACCTGCCTGTCAAGAATGACGCCCTGCGTTCGATATCCGGTACAAAAAAAAAAAGAGAGATTTTTTTTCCCTTAGGATTTGTCTTTTGAAGCCAAGTTCCACCAAGGTCATAATGCAGATGGGCTGAATCACTAGAATAGAGACTTGTTATCTTTACCATACACCAACACTTACTTCACAATGCCATAGCCCAGGCTCACAATGATCACAAGCAGGCGGGCCAATGTCCTCTTTATTGCAGATATCAACTCCGCAAATATCAACAGACCTTGGGCTGAGTATGAGAAAAAAATAATTTACTACCAACCAAGATTCTAATCAGGTACTAAGTACCACTGCATTCTGACCTCAGACCAATTAGCCATATTCAGAAGATGTTTGGAAACTTCAAGGAAAGTAAATTCACTACCTCCTGTACATTTCACTGCAAATCCAACCAGTTCCACTGGACACAGCTTTCTCACATCAACCCAAAACCCTTCCCGAGCTCCCCTGCTCCCCCTGAAGCTACATAGGACCGTACCCTTCTTCTTGTCCTATAAATATTTGAAAGCCATAATATCCACTGAGTTCTCCCTTCTCCAGGATGTCTTATTCGTTAGGATGTAAAACGGATTCGCTAGTGAGAGATTACTTGCTTGGCATATGCCAAGCCCTAGATTCAATCCCTACACAGCAAAAAAAACGAAGCAAACAAAAGTGTTAATCATGCTCCTACTGTGTGGTTATAAAAGTAATTGACACCTTGATCTCTGTCTACTGAAGCTTGGAGTCTGGTTAGGTCTGTAAATAGAACTAATGTGCTAGGCACTAGATGTAACACAGTGACCCAGACTAAGAGGAAAGTCATCCTAATCTACATTCTGGGAAGGTGCAAGCAGGTCTGAAAAAAAAGCTAACAAAAAGTGAAATGTAAATCAGGACTTGAGAGCCAGATGGTACATGCCAGAAGTCCCAGCTACTGGGAAGGCTAAGGCAGGAGGATTATAAGTTCGAGGATAGCCTGGGCAGCTTAACAAGACCCTGTCTCAAAATAAAAAATAAAAAGAGCTGGAGTTGAACTAAGCTCAGCAGTAGAATACCCCTAGGCTGATTTCCCAGTACTAAAAAACAAACAAACAAAAAAACGAAACAGATCAGTAGAACAGCAGAGGCGGCGAATATCTTCTCTGACATCCAAGGATGGTTCAACCCAAAGTAGCAGACCCACTTTTCTTCATTATATGATTTAGAGCATGTGCACACACATGCATAAAACTTAAGAGTAGTAACACCTCCACTCTGCACCCCAGGATGTCTGCCCTTCCTTTATAATTCCATACATGCCTTTTTAGCCTTTCTATTTGGGTAATTTTCAAATATTCTCCAAGTGGGAGAAATCAGTATAATGAATTCCCATGAACCCATCACTTAGCTCCGAGGATTATCATTATCACAAATTTATTTTTGTCTATATTTCAACTCATTTTTTTTTCTGGGGTATTTAAGAACAAAATCTACTGAAATTCTGTACCGAGTGCCTTTGTAAGTGGTCACTCAGAAGTACAATTTTAGAGCACTATGGGCACTTTTGAGCCATCTCCCTTACCAAAGTTTTAGTGGTAGAACAGAACCTCTATTTCTCTGGCCTTTTTGAAATCTAGCTTGGGGAAGTCAGGGGCACATATCTGTAGATGCCCTCACATCACACATTTCACTGTGTGATTGTGAGGGCGCCACACCTGGTCACGTGAAGCTCTTGCAAGAGTGAAGGGAGACAGCATGCAAGCACATGGGAACATCCATGTGGTGCCACTGATTTTAGGTCTGTGCCCAGGTTTTCCTTTTCACTTTTAAAGAACAGAAAAGAAGATGGGAGGGAAAAAAGGAGAAATAGTAAAAGGAATGGCCATACCTGAAGTGCCTCTGTCTAGAACCTTGTGTTAATCACAGCTAAGCCCTAGGGAATAAGAATTCTTTCTCAGGAGGAAAAGCAATGGGGAAGTTGGCAAGAAGAAAAATAGAAAATAAAAAGAATATACATACTTGCCCAGATCAGAATTGCATTCTGATACTCTTCCTGGCTTCACTCCTCTTTAACTATCAGTATAATATAGATACTTTCCAATCCACCATACAAAAGAGGACCTCCCACAGCTCTGCTCACTGATACTAAGTAACTCCTACATAATAAGAGACAGTCAAAACTTACTTGACAGTCCAGTGTTGTTGATGTTTTGGTATTCAGAATAAAACACTGCTTTTTCAAGCATTCCTAGAAAAATAACAGCTGCAATCCAGAATTGTATTCTTAATATATCTTTCCAGTAACAGGCAGACCACATCAGCCAGAGCACACCATACAATATATAAACAATACACATCACCATGTAGAACTGTAGGAAAAGAAGCAATATTAGTCAAACTTTTTGATCATTTGAAAGTGGACACTTTGAAATTTAAGAATCAGTCCTCTATTTTCTGGTCACTCTGGAGCCAAATATATTATTAGCTATGAAGATATTGTTACCACCAAGTTATTAAAATTTGAAGTTTATCAATTAGAATATAAAATTAATTTTAAAAAAGGAAAAATGGTTTGGGGGCATAGTTCAATGCTAGAATGCTTGCTTACCATGGGTGAAGCCCTGCATTACATCCCCAGCATCACCAAGAAAGAAAGAGAGAGAGAGAAAAGGGAGGGGAGGGGAGAGAGGAGAGGAGACTTACAATCATTAAAGGCCAATCTGATGCGGAGATATATCCATGAGGCCCCATCATAGAAAGAGAAACTGGTGACAGCAGCAGTAGGGATAGAGAAGAAATGAAAGAGTTAATTTTTACCTTTACACATGAGGTACTGAATAATTATGTAACCTTATCAAGATCTATTTATGTGT
>NW_022900921.1:39422316-39434014 GCF_012274545.1 Fukomys damarensis
ATATCTACACTCTTGTAAAGACTTGCATGGACTCTGATCTTATACAGGAAGAAACTAGTACTAGTTAATAAAACCAGATCCCAGACTGGCCCTCTTGTTAATTCACTGATATCACCGAGGACCTTCTTGTCCATAATGCAACTTGGGATAAATCACTGACCCCTGAGAAGGCAATAAATAAGCATGCAAATCAGGCAAGACTGGGCAATAAATAGCTACATCGTCCAACCAGCAGAGACTTAGAACTGCCTGCTGGCATCAGGGCAAGGGCACAAAACTAGTCCAAATGACCCTCGAATTCATGTGTTGAAACTTAATCCCCACTGTGGTGGTATTAAGAAGTAGAGCCTTGGGCTGGGTACACAGCTCAGTGATAAAGCATTTCCTATTATGCATGAAACACTGGGTTCAAGCCACAGCACAGCAAAAATAAATAGATAGATAAATAGATAAATTTTAAAAAGTGAGACTTTTTAGAAAGTCCCTCATGAATACATTCTTATGAAAAGGCTGGCAGGAAATAGATTAGGCCCTTTTTAGATCTTTTACCACCCCTCACGTGAGGACATTATTTTCACCCACTTTTGTTCTTCCAGAATTTCCACCACATGAGGACACAGAATTCATGAAACCACCCTAGAAGCAGACATGGGCCCTCACCAGGCACCAGGGACCAAACCTACCAGGACTTCCTGAAAGTTCTAGCCTCCAAAACTCTGTTCTCTATAAACTACCCGTGTTGGGTATTTTGTTATAGCTAGGTAATGAGACAGTGTGAAGGTCCCTGCTCCCTCTGTTTGGGAATCTCCAGGAGGAAACACTGTCACACTCTTCCAGAGTGGCTACCACCATAGCTTTCTTCCCTGCACAGTGGGGCACACCCACTCCACACCCCTGCAGTGATGCCTGTTTTGCCTCATGCAAATGACCAGGATTTTCAGAGGCTGTTTGGCTACTGTAGGCCTCAATACCACTCTGGACAACATCAGCCAAAGTAATTCTGGCATCCGTGAAAGTGTTAATTCCCTCAAAAATTACCTATTATGAGCCTGCTGGTGGCAGTGGCTGCTCTGAAAGAATGTGAAGTAGGGCTTCCTCCTGGAGACTGTTCCAAATAGAGGGAACAGGGATCCTGCCACCATCCTGCCACCTAGCTATAACAAAAACACCTATCACTGGCTCATTATAAAGACCAGAATTTAACTACAGCCGAATCAGGCCCAAGGGTAGAGGTGTGGGATGGGGTTCCTCAGAATCCACAAGAGCCACAGCTGGCAGACATGCTATTCCTACTCTTAGGCCATAGTCCTTAAAATAAACTTTACAAATTACATCTGAAATCCTCAGACAGCTATTTTCAAGAAAGAATATAGTCTACTTTAAATTCAATAAAAAATTGTTTAATCATTTCTGTATGTTAAATTTTTTAAATCTGAAAGACAATATTTTATATCACACTATGAAGGTTGGAATTATAAAAATTTATGTTAAATATATATAATTATTTGTCAACAAAAGTGTTTTTGGTTTAGTTTTTTGTTTTTGCAGTACTGGGGATTGAAGCTAGGGCCTTCAAACTTAGCTATATCCTCAACTCTTTATTTTTTTGTTTCTAAGTTGCCCAGGCAAAGCTTGAACTTGCAATCTTCCTGCTTTGGACTCCAAAGGAGCTGAGATGACAGGGTATACAACCACGTCCAACTAGAAATAAAATTAATTTCTAAAAAGTTATCTTCAGCTAACAATAAAAATTTCCATTCACCCAAAAAATTAGTTTTTTAAAAGTTCTCAAAATGTGTCACCAATAGAAATCCAATTCTGAAAGATATGTCTTAAATAGAAAATGGACATTCAGTTGAATAACACTATATAGAACAAAAAAATGCAAACAGTGAACAAATATGCATGCAGTTTAACTATACCATTTAAATTCCAGCTGACATCTGTTTTTTCCGTTTTAATAGAAACAATAAAGATATGAAACCCATCTCTCTGTGTTCTTGCTACAACATCCTGAAATAGAGGGGAAAACTGTTATTTTCAACAAACTGCTACATAAGATATAGTTACCCAATTGGTGACCACACTGTAAAGTAATTTTTGTTAATTAGATTACTTTGAATAAACAAAGACAGAAAGAGAAAAGAAGTTGTAGGGAAGATAATGCCCCCCCGCTCTTTTTTTAACCACCATCTTCCCAGACCCAACAGGGATAGAGGAAGAAAAAGGGTCTTCTTACTCTTCAATGTCTTTTTATATTTCTGTAGGTTCTCCCATATTACTACCATTTTATGCTTTGATAGTGATTCAAATATTGCAAACGTGCAAAAAGGTGCAGTTAAAACTAAATGCTCAATAGTAGATAATTATTATTAAGCATTCAGTTTTAACTGCACGTTTTTTCAATAACAGAGCTGAGGGAGAAGTCAATGTTGTCGAAATGAGTCAGACTAAGGATAGCTACCCTTCAGTTGTCAATGGGGGGATTCTAGGATCTGTCCCCCAACAACACACCATGAAGCTGCTACCAAAATCCACAGATGCTCAAGTCCCTTCTATAAAATGGCATGTGGTTTGCATATAATTTATGTACATCCTCCTGTAAATTAATGCCTACGTTACCTGTAATACCTAATATAATGATATGCAAATAGTGGCTATATTATATTGTTTAGGAAATGACAAAAGTCTGTATGTATTCAGTACAGAATATTCTTTCTAAATATTTTGGTGTACAGTTAGTATCTATGGATGTGAATCCATGGATGCAGACCCAAGGGCCAACTTTACATAGGCTAAATGACTCAAATTTCTTCAGGTACTATGTTATTTGTGGTCCCTCTAAGTAACAAAACTGCCACTGTAGTTTCTCTGAGTCTCCAATGGTCCCACATAACTGGACCAAACTTGTCACATTCTACCTTCCTAAATGTTTTTTATTCCTTTCTTCTCCATAAAGCAGAGTTTATATGCAGTCTGTCCCAGCCACTACAGAGTGAACACCTGCTCACCATCACCAGATTTTTAGGATGGCTGAAAAGGAAATGTGAAAAGTCACAGTATAAAAGCAAACAATGAGCTCTCCTAAACCTACATGTAACTCCTTCAGTCTTCTCAGTCCTGGAAATCCCACAAAATAGCAAATTTCCCCCAAAGCTATCCACCATACTACATTCATGGTTTCCATTTCTATAACTTTAATGTTGACAGTGGCCCACTGCTATGTTATCTTGCACATTCAGAAGTAGAATTCTATTTTTTCAAGAAAAGAAAGACTGAACAAAAGCTAATTATTCTGTAGACAGGGTCTTATATAGTGTTGGCCACTCTTGAACTGGCTATATAGATGATGCCCATTTTAACTTGTGATTCCCCTGTCTTAATTTCCCAAGTGCCAGGACTACAAGCATGCACCACCACCCTAGAAGTTAATCTTATATTACAACTTGAAAGAGATTTTGAAATAAGACAGTTACATGCTTGTGACATTATATATACTGGGCCAGGGATTTAGCTCAGCGGTTCTGCTGCCTGCCTTGCAAGCACAAGGTCCAAAGTTTAATCCCCAGTAACAAACAAACAAATAAATATATATACACACAAAATTTTGCATATATGTATATATATGCATATACAACATATATGAATATATGTTGTGTGTGTGTGTGTGTATATATATATATATATATATATATATATATATATATGAATGAGAAAATATATTGTTTTAAATAGTTTTTCTTTTCCAATTTTAATAACCCCTACCATTCCGTCCATTGTTAAGATTTTTTGAATATTACTATAATTTGTACATATTTTATTTAATGACAAGTAAAATGGTTACCATTGATCCTTCCTGGTCTGAAATGTTTTTGCTACCTGTTAGTTCTTTATTCTGAAAAAAAAAAGAATAAAATAATTCTATATTATTGCACTTGTGTAGAAAAGTTTTAATAATAAAAAATTACAAGAAAATAAAGATTTGAAAGCTGAACATTCGAGAACAAATCTAACTGTACTTTGAACATGAGTCACAGAATTCTGCTTTTTACAACTTATTTCCTTAATAGTGGATTTTCTACTGGGTAGTGTTTATTATTGGTGGGTTAAGTGTTAGGAAAGAAAAGGAAGTTCTAGGGGCCAGGGATTTAGCTCAGTGGTTCCGCCTGGTACCAAAAAAAAAGAAAGAAAGAAAAAAGGAAGTTCTAGTTGCTAAAACATTCTGTACTTGATCTGGATCTACACAGATATGCTCAGTCTTTTCAAAATTCATTGATGTATGTACTTATGTGTACTCTTCTATATATGTAATACTATGTACTTATACACAAGTTTTTTTAAAAATCTCCTTTAAATTTTTACTAGTGGACATATTTTCACTTCAGAATTTTCAGAGGAACAAAAATAAGTTAAAATAGCCTTATAGGCTTCCCTTTCCAGGGATGCTTGCATTTACAACCTAACTTGTTAGGCAGGAGAAGAGGCATAAAGGAGGGTGTGATCAACTGGATTAAATGATGCTGACAGGTCAAGGCCTTTGATACGAGCCACAGATTACTGTATTTAACAACACGCACTCACTCACTGGTGGGTTGATAGGGTCTGTTTTGATGGGATGATGGGGGCAAAGGCCTGAGTGCAACTGGAAAAAACAAGAGATAAATTAAAGACAGGGACTATAAAAGGACACAAGAATGCTGCTACAAAGAGGCACAAAGAAATAGAAGGGACTAGGGGTTTAGCTTAGTGGTATCACACGTGCTCACAAGTACAAGGTCTTGAGTTTGATCCCTGGTATCAAAAAAGAAAGAAAAGAGGGGAGGGGAGAGGAGGGGAGGGGAGAGTTGGGTTTTAAGACTACTACACACACAAAACTCCTAAAACTGAGAATCAACAAATTGAATTCCTCTTTATTAAAACACTGACAAAACATTATTTAAATTGATATTTGTATTTACTGTGCATAGAATGAACTCTATTTTAAAATGGTATATACTCACATTCAGTGAAGGAAACACCTGTAAATCACTGTTGCAATCTAAGTTTTCATTTTTTGTTTTCCAACAGTCAATGTTCTTCAAATAACCACAAAGATCTTCATCAACACGAAGTTCATGTTTTTGGAACCTCTCCTACTCAAGGTAAAATTCTATGTTATAATTTATTTCCACACTTCTTTCCCTAGAAGATAAATAAAACTTAATATCTAAATAATACCAAGATTTTATTGTTTAGAATTCTTGAAAAAATGAGGTAAAACAAAACACCAAGGAAAAAAAAGTTCTGAATGTAATTCTAACAATCTAACATTCATAACATTTTAGTCCAATGTGTTCAGATTTAATAATAATACAAGTGATTAAGGAACCACCACAAACAAATAGTCCCCAGAAAAATAAGGTAAGATTTTGTCCTATGTGTAAAGGATTTTACAGAGTAAGAAAATAGCATTTAATCACCAAACAGTAACAGAAAGCAAATGCAACTGTTCCAACTGAGCTCAGGGAACCTCAACAGCCTGGGGGTTCTAGAATTATAAACAAGTCAAGCTCCTAAAAGCAGCTCCCAGGCACCAAGGCAGGTTGGCTCTCACTGACCAAACAGATCATGAGCAAAATATGTAAGAAAAATAATAGAGTAGACTACAACATATGGCAAAGTAAAAATTTAAAAATTAAATGTGTCCAGACTGATGATTAATTAATTAACACCACATTGGTGGTGAAACCAGCATGTGTGCCACAGCTGGCTGTTTGCTATCTCTGAAAGCTCTAAAAGTTTTGCCACTAGAGGAAAATATACACACCATATAGTACAGGATGTTAATAAATGTAGAAGAAAATATGGGATTAGAAAAATCTTCATTTAGTGGTCATTAGTGATCATTTAGTGATTCATCAGGCAGAATCACAAAAGGATGATAAAATAAATGGATGAATGTCTGATGAAGAAATAGATATTTACACAGCTTCAAAAATATTTTCCCACAGAGCAGAGGATTTAGCTCAGTGGTGCCACCACCTGCCTCACAACCACAAGGTCTTGAGTTCATTCCCCAGAATGGAAAAAAAAAAAATTTGTTTTCCAACAAATTGTTGTTAATAACATAGAAAAAAGTAGTACCTTCGTCATGGAGAAACCTGGCAGATAATCTCCTTAATCAATTGATCAAATTAACATAATAAAAAATGGGACAAACCAGTATTCTATGGTATGCAACCCAAAATATATAACCTGCATCTCATCATGAAGAAACATCAGAAACACTCAAACTGAGGGATATTTTACAAAAATATATACTTCAAAAATATCACTGTCACCAGGAATGGTAGTGTACGCCTATAATCCCAGGACACTGGGAGGATGAAGCAGGACAGTCACAAGTCGGAGGCCAGCCTATATAATTTAGCAAGGTAGCAAGACCCCTGTCTCTAAATAAGGAAAGATAATGTAATATGACCCTGCAATGAGTCCTACACTAGAGGAGAAAAAACTGCTATAAAATATATTATTGGGGGCCGGGGATTTAGCTCAGCGGTTTGGTGGCCTGTCTCGCAAGTGCAAGGACCCAAGTTCAATCCCTGGTACCCCCCCCCAAAATATATATATATTATTGGGGACACTGATGGAATTTTAATAAGGCCTATATTAGATAACAGTATTATATCAATGTTAAATTTTCTAAATGTGATATTATACTACGTAATCTAAATGAATACATACACTTAGGAAATATGCACTAAATTATTTAGAGTGAAGGGTTAAAATAGGGATAAAGTCAAATAAGCAGTATTCAAGGAAATTGGAATCTTTTACTCCAAATGGAAGATAATACTAATAAGAATACAGATATCCATGTATTACTCAGGATAGAAGCCAAGCAGGTAATGGAGAAGCTGATATAGCAAACAATTCTGATTAGCTATTGTGAGAATCATCCATGAAACACCTTGCTGAGTGACACAGGACTCTGGCACATATTCCCCACCACACACACAAGGTGTGAACCCGCGCCTCTGAGTGCCATCATGGGGCAGGATAAGCCTCCTCAGCCTGGCCTCTTTTCCTTCCCCCATACAGTGGCCTCAACCCAGATTCTCCTTACCTCTGAGACCATCCTGAACTCATAAAAATTACAGGTACCCTATAACTAGTTTTTTGATTCATCTGATTTTCATTTATATGGGATCTACTGTTCCTTTTATCAATGGTCACTATGAGTCCAATTTAAGCATTTACTAAAATTGTTGTAAGATACAAGAAAACAGAAAGGTTTACAGTCTTCTCAGAAAGCATATACTTTAACTTTTTGCTTTGTGCACCAAAATTGATCTGGGGCATTTTAAAATCACAATTTCTATTTCTAGCCTCCTCCTTTGATGAGCTAATAATCTTTATACTGATTAATATTCCATTGCAATTTTATATACAGTTGTATTTTACTTACTTCCAGGTCAGAATACTCATTGTGACAGGTGTGATACTTCAAATGCCACTCTATGGTAAACTTCACAGGCCCAGAACAACTGAATGACTTAACTGTTTGGAAAAAAGAAAGTCTTGTTTTACATTAACACTATCTATAGTCCAGTGTAAACTTAAGGTTTCAAGAATACAATTAAAATAGGACACTTTAATGTCAAGATGAGTAAGAAAGGCATTACTTAATTTCTCTAAAAAGTCACTACAAAATGAGACAAATTCATTAAACTATCATTGCTAACAAAAGTTGCCATAACGCTATTCATCTGTCCAATACTAGGCTCAACTAAGTAATGGCTTTATCAGTCTAAAATATTCTTGCTACTCACTTATATTGAATGAGTTGCCAGAAAAGGTCATGATAGTAAACAAGAATAATTGCCGCCCACGACCTAAGAGGTATTGGGGAGGAGAGGGTTAACAATGAAATAGGCACTGTTAATAAACCGAAGGAGGAAACAGAGTTCTCAGAGTGCCACTGGAAACCTGGTCAGGGCACCTAAGATATTTTAGGAGAGCATGTAGGACCACTTCCTCAGGCTAACAGCAGAGGAGGAGAAGCAGAGGTCACCCAGGTGAAGAGGAAGGAAGAAAGCATATGCAAACGCACAGTTGAGTGTGACCACCTGAAGGTAGTTCACTATGGTTAGAACATGAATTAGAGTGACAGGGAGGACTTAGAGCAGGGGAAAATCCATGAGTGCTCTAGCTCTGGCAAGGAACATAGCCTTTATTTTGAATATAATGAGCCAGTATCAATTGTTTCAAGTTCTGGGTGATGTGACTGATCAGAATGAAAAGGTTGAAGTCTCCAGTTATGAAAGCTTGTTGAGAGCGTACCTACAATGTGGCAGCTGGCTTCCCCCAAGCAAAAATTCAGGGAAGGAGCCGAGTATCTTTTGTAATGTAGCCTCAGAAGTGATACACACTACTTCTGCAATATTCTACTAGTTACTAAGACCAATTCTGATTTAATGTGGCAGGGGACTGAACACCAGGAGTCACCTTAAAGGCTGGGAACTATATAAGGGAACCCAAACCGAGCCCAGACACAGAGATTCAAGAAACAAAGGCTGGTACAACTGCTAGGCCAAGTAACCAAGAGATGGAGGCTACACAGAGAAAAAGAAGTCTGCATAGTGATTCCCTTGACTCTCTGGCTAAAGAACAGCCTGCTTGTGCACAGGGAGAAGCCCAGTGATTCCTAGAGCTTATATAGGGCTGGGGACTGTTTAGGCTTTCCACAGGCCAGAATGGAGAGGCCTCAAAGAATACACCACACATTCAGGAAAGAAGTAGAATGACTGTACCTCAGACATGGTGCTAAATTAGTCCTGATGTAAAGGCTGTTCTAGATCCATCCTAAAAGAACTTTTAACACAAAATTGGGAAGCATCACACTGACCCACAAGAAATTATCTCAAGTTGTTGAAAGATTACATCACCTAGTACTTGAAAGCAAAATGCAATATTCAAAACAAAAATATTGCATATATAATATAGTGTCTAAGCCCATGAGATGAAAATTCGTCAAAGATGATGAAATTAGCAGACAAGAATGTAAAAATAGACATGTTCTATATGCTCAAAGATGTAAAGGGGAATATGAAAATACCAAGGAGAAAAATAAGATGTAAAAAAGAACTCAAGCATGACATGGTGGTGCATGCCTGTAATTCCAGCACTCCAGAGATTGGGGCAGGATTGCCATGAGTATGAGCCCAGCCTGGACTAGAGTGACTTCAAGGCCAGCCTAAACTACATAGACCCTGTCTCAAAACAAAACAAAACAAAATACCCACCAAACAACAAATAACTCAACTTATACAGACTAAAAAAACAAACGAACAAAAAAAACACTGAAACAAAAAGGTCACAGCATAAGATTAAGAGCAGATTAAGTACTGCAGAAGAAAAGATCGGTCAACCTAAAGACAAAGCAAAATACCCAAAATGAAGCACAGGATGAAGAGACTGAAATAAATAAAAGTACCTCATTCACCTGGGGGACAATATCAAGTGGTCTAACATACATGTAACTGGAGTCCCAGAAGAAGAGAGAAAAAGATGTGGGTAGTGTCTAAGCCCATGAGATTTATTTTTTCCCATAGAGATATCCAGTTGTTCCAGCATCAACAGCTAATAAGATTCTCCCTTCTATGAATTACCCTAGAACCTTTGCTGAAAGTCTATTAATCTTATGAATGCATGTTTGTATCTGGGCTCTCCAGTATGCTTCATCACTTTATACATCTGTCCCCATGCCAGACTTCACTGTCATGATACTATAGCTGTATGCAAGTTCTGAAATCAGGCAGCAAAAGCCCTTCTAATTTGCTTTGGTTATTCCATGTATTTATATCCTTATGTAAAATTTTAGAATTTTGGAATTAGACCACAGTGAGTGCCTATTTAATTTCTACATAAAGATTTGGTTGGATTTTCTGGGATTAAAATGAATTTATAAATCAATCTAAAGAGAACTGACAGTGTGATGTTAGCTATAGGTATTTTTATAGATGCTCTTTATCAGGTTGATGAAGTTCCCCTATTTCAAGTTTTCTGAGAATTTTTATCTTGAATGGGTGTTGAATTTTTTCAAAAGTTTTTTTTCTGGCTATGTTGACAAAAACAGATGGTGTATTTGCTTTGTTCTGTTAATACAGTGAACTATACTGAGAGTTTCTACTTCTTCTTCTTCTTCTTCTTCTTCTTTTTTGTACCAGGGATCAAACTCAGGACCTTGAGCTTGCAAGGCAGGTGAGGTGCCAATGAGCGAAATTCTCTGACCCTACACAGAGAGATTTTCAACATCGGCTCCACATAAATATATCTTCAGCAGGGTAGCAAAAGGGGGGTCACCTAAGGAAAAGTCAGATGTCTGATCCCCAAAACAACATGAACACATATCCAAGGCTTGGTTCTTAATTTTGTAGGCACTAAGATCTGGGTCTATAAGAACAGGGAAACTCCCATCTTATGCTTTCAGTATACTTCTGATGTACATGTACACAGTAGAATGCTCATTTACTCACTTACAATATATGGCAACAGTAAGTGGATGTGCAATGACCAGCTGGTTCCTTTCCTTCAGCAGGCCTCCCTAGAAGCTCAGGGATGAAGAGAAGGTTGTCTGGTGAGCACAACACCAGCACAAAGAGGCTCAGGGTGCTTCCTGCATACCATCCAGCCTGTGACACAGCTAGAGTCATGGCTGAAGATCTCTCTCTTAACAGTGCTGTGGAACACTCTCAGCTTCTGCCTGACTTAAACACCAGCTGTGTTACGTGGTACTTCTGCTCTTAAATTCCTTGTGCTGCCCTATTCTTTCTTTATGTCAATATGTTAATACCTTGATTGTGATCTACCTTTAGACTGGTCTCAGGCATTATATAACTGTTTTTAAAAATTAAATTCTGTGTTTCAGTGGCCCACACTACTTTTTTCTCCATCAACCCTTTTGTCAACTCTAGTCTGGTTTAAAGCCTACTTGTCTAGCAAAGACATGCCTAAATTTTTCCTTGCCCATATGGGGCTTCAATTACCACACATCACCATGATGATCTATGACAACATAGAGCTTCTGTAAACTGCGTCTGCTTCCTAGCTGTTAGCTGGCCTAGCTTTCCTCAGGAAAAGCCCACAAATGGTGGAATCACCTCCCATAGCTGCTCAGAGCATGGTGTGAGAGAGAAAAGGGACATGGCATTAGATCTTGGGGAAGATTTACCTAGTGAAAACTACTTCTTATCCTAAGACTTTCACTCTGGCAATCAACTTTCCTAGTCAAGATACTGGAACAAAAAGAGGAATTAGGGCCAGGGATTTAGCTCAGTGGCACCTGCCTCACAAGCGCAAGGACCCAGGTTCGATTCCTTCCCAGGACAAAAAAAGAGGAATTAGACCACAGTGAGTATAATCCAATGGTAGCCCATTAAAATTACCAAAAAGTACTGGCACATACACAGAAAAGACCATCCCTAACAATACTTTCCCTTTCCTAAGCCCTAGAACTAATTAAAAACTAATTAAAATGTCCAGCAATTATGTCATATTATGATATAATGTATATTTAGGAAATTCTTGGAGCATAAAGGGTTTATCTGACATTTCCTATATTCATGAAAGGAATTTTAGCTAATTTTAAAATTTGGGACTTGGCTTGTAGGGTGGGTGGGCACTGTCTCCAAGCACAAGTCCCTGAGTTAGATCCCGG
>NW_022900921.1:39434046-39441244 GCF_012274545.1 Fukomys damarensis
AAAAAAAAAAAAAAAAAAAAAAAAAATCCGGGACTCGAAGTTAAATTTCACAGAGAAATACTTTTTTGATTAAGCACATTTATTAGATTTTATAATGTTAAATAACAGGTCTTATTATATTTTTTGAAACAGGATTAGAAAACACTCTTCTTGAAAATAGTCAAGTCTTGACTGAAACAAATTAAAAATGTTAGAACCACTGACAAGCCAAACAGCTAATTAGCTTACTATATATTATTTACATTAGTTTACTTTAATGTATTTTTAATATAGATGATGTTATTTTTATTAGTATATTTTCATTATACTTACCAGAAAACTTGATCTCAGTAGAGTTAAACATAGTTTTCCTAAATATCAAAGGTCCTGATTTCTAAAATAAAAAATATAGAAAAACCCTGTTAATTTCTTTTCTGTTTAAAAGCAGTTTTACTCTACAAAATATAGAGCTCTAATTCATGCACTCCTGTCCAAGCACAGCTAGTGTCTTTTAAAATGTAAATCTGACCACACACTCACTTGCTTACAGTATTGTCCAGCATGTCTACAGTAGCAAGTGAGAACCAGGTGGCCCTGCCTGGAGATCTCAGCTGGGGCCGTAGGCACACAGGAGGGAAGGGCTGCAGCCAGTGCAGCTACATCTGTTCAGATGTGGCAGGAACAACTGTGTTTACATGTTGTCCTCTTAGTATCAAAATGAATGTATTTTTGATATATAACTCTTCCTCTCAAAACGTTAGGGCTTACCACTGTAATCATGACACACCAAAATGCCTAGGGACCCTGCACAATCAAGGCCTGCTCATCTCTATGTTAACATAATTTCAGTCCCCAAATGCATGATACTCCTTCCTACCCCAGGGCCTTAGGAGTCAACCTGAACTTAATTAAAAATTGTTTTTTTGGGCCAGGGATTTAGCTCAGTGGTTCTGCCACGTACCTCGCAAGCACAAAGACCTGAGTTCGATCCCTGGTACCAAAAATAAATAAATAAATACATACATACATACATAAATAAAATTTTTCATGCTTTCTCTTCATCTGGTTAGCTCCTTACTCTTCAAAGCCCAGCTTAAAAGGTCGTCATGGCCTTGGTTTGACCCCCAAGGTCCCACATCTCCTTCATATAGTCTCTAGCACTCATTTTGCTACATATCTCTTACCACAGTTAAAATCAAACAGTCCTTCTCAAGAATAAGTCATGTGAGAAGAGACTGTGACATAAACAAGTAGACAGAATAACATAGCAATAAAACCCCAGCCAAGATCACTCCTGAGAGACCCAGCTCCATGTATCCAACTGCCTAAGACCTGTCCATTAGGATGTCCAACAGGCTCTCCACACCACCCTGCTTGAGACACATTTCTCTCTGCTCCAAGCCAACTTGTCCTATGCTGTCTACTTTGAAGGTGAAGCCATCCAGTCACCCAAGTCATAGGTCCTTCACCCCCACCGCTCAATCCCCAACACATGCCTACTTTATCTCACATCCCCCTTCCAAATTTAGTTCTTTTTCTCCATTCCTGCCACCAGCAACTTCAGACCCTCAATATTCCTCCTTAGACTTTTTTTTTTTTTTGACACAGGGTCTCACTATGTAGTTGAGACTGACCTGGAATTCACTGTGTAGCCCAGGCTGGTCTCAAACTCACAGCGATCCTCCTACCTCAGCCTCCCGAGTGCTGGGATTACTGGCGTGAGCCACCACACCCGGCTAGACTTTTTTTAATTCATTAAGTTTATCGGTACATTTTTAGGTATACAATCTGATAACATTCATCATTGGGAATTTATACCTGTACATGATATCTTGCCTGGTTCATACTTTTTCCCCATTCCCCTGCTGTCTCTTCAACCCCTTTGCCCCATCCTATTTACAAAGACTTGGTTTCCCTTTCTTCCTTTTCTATTTTTCCTTTTCCCCTACCCTTCCCACCTTAGCCTTCTCTTTCTCTTTTGGACATTTTCTTCCTATTTCACATTATCTATCATACATTTTGGTTCTCATTTATACTTTTCAGTTTCTCACAAAAGAGAAACTATTCGGTATTTACATGTGTGTCCTATTTATTTCACGTAAGAGTATGGCCTCAATGTGCATCTATTTAGCTATAAATGTTCCTAATTTCTCATTCTTTATGCTGAGTAGTACTTCGTTTTATTTTTTTAAACACACACACACACACACACACACACACACACACACCCTTTCTTTATCCAGTCACCAGTTTGATGGGCATTTTGGGCTGTTTCCAAGATTTAGCTATTACAAAAGGTGCTGCTATAAACATAGGTGTGCATGTATCACTGTGGTGTGAATGTTTTAAATCTTTTGGGAAGATACCCAGCAGGGCAGCTGGGTCAAATGGGACCTCCAATCCCACTTTTCTCCACACTGATTTCCATAGTGGCTGCACCAGTCTACACTCACACCAACAGTGGAGCAGGTATTCTTTTTCCCCACAACACCGCCAGCAGGAGTTATTTGTTGATTTATTGACAGCAGCTGTACTTTCTGTAGTGAGGTAGAATCTCAGTGTTGTTTTCATTTGCATCTCTCAGCAGTGATGTTGAACATTTTTTCATATGTTTATTTGCTATTTCTACTTCATTTCTACTGAAATGTCTGTTTCCTTCAGATGTCTATTTTTGGATTGGGTCTTTCAATTTGGGAGGTATGAGTAGACCTTTGTCTGAGGAACAGCTGGTAAAAATTTTTCCCGAGTTATCTCTTTATTCTGTTGATGGTTTCTCTTGTAGTGCAGCTTTTTAATAAGAGATCCCACTTATTTGCTGTGCTAGTTCCCATGCAAATGAGGTTTTGTTCATAAAGTCTTTTCCTACACCAATGCCTTCAAGAGTTCTACCTAACCTCTCTTCCAGCGGATTTAGTGTTTCTGTTTTAATATTGCGATCTTTGATCAATTTCAACTTTACTTTAGGGCGTGGTGAGAGATATAGGTCTAGTTTTCATTTTTGGCAAGTTGAAACCCAATTTTTCCAGCACTATTTATTTATTTTTCGTACCAGGGATCTAACTCGGGACCCTGTGCTTATGAGGCAGGCAGCAGAGCCACTGAACTAAATCCCCAGCCCTATTTATTTTTTTAATTCTTAAATTCTTTTATTGGTACATTTTAGGTATACATTTACATTCATCATTGGGAAGTTGTAACTTTACATGATATATCTTGGTTCTTATTTTTCCCCATTCCTCTGCTCTCCCTTAACCCCTCCACCACTCTCTATTTACAAGACTGTTTCCATTTTTTCATTTTCTCATATTTTTTCTTTTCCCTTCTTTGCTTTCCCCTACCTCTCCCACTTCCTCTACCCCTTTGGACCTTTTACCCTATTTCACATTATCTATTATACATTTTGATCCTTATTTACACTTTCAGTTTCTCACACCAGAGAAATTATTCAGTATTTACACGTGTCCTATTTATTTTACTTGAGTATAGCCTCAATGTGCATCCATTTAGCTATAAATGTCTGTAGTTTCTCATTGTTTATGGCTGAGTAGTACTCCATTTTATTAAAAAATTACATCTTCTTTATCTAGTCTCCAGATGATGGGCACTTGGGCTATTTCTAAGATTTAGCTAGTACAAACTGTGCAGCTATAGACATGGGTGTACATATATCGCTGTGATATGATTATTTTAATTCTTTTGGGAAGATACCCAGCAGAGGATAGCTAGGTTAAATGCAACCCCTAATCCTCATTTTTTGAGGTGTCTCCACATCGATTTTCACAGTGGTTGCACCAGCCTGCACACCCACCAACAATGAAGGATTCTCCTTCATTCATTCTTTCTCCCCACAACCCACCAACATTTGTTATTGGTTGATTTCTTGATAGCAGCCATTCTTTCTGGGGCAAGAGAATTTCAGTCTTCATTCATTCTTTCTCCCCACAACCCACCAACATTTGTTATTGGTTGATTTCTTGATAGCAGCCATTCTTTCTGGGGCAAGGTAGAATTTCAGTGTTGTTTTCATCTGCATCTCTTGAATGACCAGTGATGTTGAACATTTCTCATATGTTTATTTGCTGCTTTTACTTCTTTGAGAAATGTCTGTTCATTTCATTTTTGAGTTGGGTCTTTATTTGGGGGGGTCTGATTTGTTTGAGTTCTTTATATATTCTAGATAGTAGTCCTTTGAGGAACAGCTGATAAAATTTTTTTCTCACATTGTAAGTTGTCTTTCAGCTCTGTTGGTGGTTTCTCTTGAAGTACAGAAGCTTTTTAATAAGATGAGATCCCAGTTGTTGATTCTTTGTGCTATCCCTATGCTACTGAGGTTTTGGTCATAAAGTCTTCCTATGCCAATGTCTTTGAACATTCTACCTAACATCTTCCAGCAAGTTTAGTGTTTTAATATTTAGATCTTTAATCCACTTCAATTTTAATTTAGTGTATGGTGATAGATATGGGTCTAGTTTTAATCTTTGGCAGGCCGAAATCTAGTTTTGCCAACACCATTTATTAAATAAGCTGTCTTTCCTCCAGTGAGGATGGTTGGCTCCTTTGTCAAAGATGAGGTGGTTGAGTATGTTTGCAACTGTTTCCTAATCAATTGCACTGATTCTCAGGTCTCTTTCTTTGCCAGTAGCATACTGTTTTTATCACAGTGGCTTTGTAGTATAGTTTCAAGTTGGGACTGTGATACCCCTGACCTTGTTTTTGTTACCTAGAATTGCTTTTGCTATTCTAGGTCTCTTCTTGTTCAAAATGAATTTTTGGATTATTTTCTCATGGGGGGGTACCAGGGATTGAACTCGGGCCCTTTCACTTACGAGGCAGGTGCTGGAACCACTGAGCTAAATCCCTGACCCTTGGATTGTTTTCTCTAGTTCTGTGAAATATGCAGTTGGAATTTCAATTGGGATTGCACTGAATCTATATAGCAGTTTTGGAAGTATGGCCATTTTCATTATATTGGTTCTTCCTAACCAGGAACAAGGGATACTTTTTCCATTTTCTGATATCCTCTTCAATTTCTTTTTTTCAGAGTGCTATAGTTTTTAGAGTAGAGGGCTTTGATTTTTTTTTTTCCGGTAAATTGATTCCCAGGTATTTCATTTTGGGGGGATGCTATCACAAAAAAGTTGTTTCTCTAATTCCTATCTCGTTGAATTCCTGCTCAGACTTTTGCAACAGAATAACTGGTGCTTGTGCCTCTAGCTTGTAATTTATCCTTAGACCAGCTTAAGCAATCAGCATTTCTGTCAAAAACCTATGAACAGTTCTCTCTCATTCACATCCAAAATTAGCTACTTAGATGTAGCTAACCCAGCTTATAAATGGGGTATGTTTTAAATTAGTTGATATCATAAAATATGGTTTCAAGATTCACTTAAAAGAGACCTGAGAATTCAGGGCCTACCCTCCCATTAAGTATTCAACCAAGCCAAATGTCAGGAGAGGCATGCAATCTGTAATCAGGATGGACCAGTTTACTCACTGAGAAGCTCTGTCTCAGGCTTGCAGGTTCTGGAGACTCCTACTTTAGGTTCAAGGCAAGTGCAGGTGTAGAATGGTTGTAGCAGCCTCAGTGCCCTGGAGCACCACACCAGAACTTCACTCAGCAGAAGTACCACAAATTTTCTACACTGCTGCTGTTTAACTACCTTATTTTCTTACCAAGAAAATATATCTATTCGCTGAGACCCTCCACACCGCTCTCTCAGAAAGTGGGGTTACATTGGTTCCACAGCACTCCTACAGTATCCTGAGTATGCTCCTACTTATAGAATTACACATCTTGTCTCTACTCTTGTGAGAGCTTCCTGAAGGAATGGGGTGGACCAAAAATTCATCTTGGTAAAAGCAATGATAGATCTAGTGCATGGCACACAGTGGTGCTCAAAATGTTGAACTTTTAGTCAAAAGAACCATTTCTGGTAGGAATTGCAGTACAAACAAAAGAAAATCTCACTCTCTCTTGTTCTTAAATTGTAAGTACCAACAATTTGATATGGGAGGGGAAAAAAAAGTCCACTCTTTGCTAAGAAGGTTTTCACAGGTCACCACACTGGCCTGAGTTAGTCAGCAGTAAAGTTAGAAGCAATTAGCCTGACTGAATTCCTAGCACCTAAGAATCTTCCTTCTGAAAGAACCAAGCTCATTATTCCTTCATGGCCTTTTGGATTCTCATCAACCAAAGCATACTTGGCAGCGATCTCTATACACACAGGCAAGTAGACTAACAGTGTGCATACTGCTGATTCACATCCATTGTTTTATTCTTCATTTATGGTATTTGCTAAGTTACAGTCACTACAGAAATATTACAAACAGCATTTTGCTTTTCACTGTTCAGAGTAATTCAATTAATAAAGATACACAGGTTATGCTATTATAGACAGCTAAGTTAGGTAAAAATATTCTAAACAATCAGTCAGGGATAGGGCCTGGACAGAATCAGTACAAAAGATAAAAACATATTACAATTGTGGCCAGAGGCGCATCTCTTAGAAACCAGGCCTCAACATAAAGACAAAATAACCAGGCCTATACACTTCCCCAAGGAATAAGATAAATGGTAACACCAGGCCTAAGAAAGTCTAGATAGACATCAATAACCCTGGTGGGCGACCCAGACCTCCAGATCCATCATTTTCTAGACTAGACAAGGTCTTTGCTCTTTCTGTATACACTTGGTGCGTGATCTGCTTCTCCACTGGATCATTACCTAACCGACTATACTTGTAACCTTATTGGTGTTGTCCCACAACCCTCTGATTTTTCTCTATAAAATCTCCCCTGTGAAGTGGGGTCTTTAGAAACCCATTTGGGTCCCCTCCTCTCAGGAGCTAAAATCTCTCCTCTCGACGAATGTTTCCTACTCTTAACCTCCGCTGTTCCTTAAAATTCATACTTCGATTTTAAGAAACAAACTCGACGTATCTGGCATTTAACAGGTTGGGAGTTATATTGTTTCCCCTGTCATTTAGAGGTCCTATAAAAAGGCTGGACAGTGGTCCCGGGCCTCACCGATGTGCGACAGGCTAAAGATGCCGCTGGATGCGCGGAGAGATTCGGGCTCTGGTCTGAATATGCCAGGTCACGACCCAGCCGGGCCGAGCTAGGGCAGGGAAAGGAGATGCTCGGTAACAGGAAGAGCCCTTCCCCGAGGCCCAGGTAGGGCACAGCAAGGGTGCCCCTCGCATACAAAGCCCCAGGAATC
>NW_022900921.1:39441451-39463008 GCF_012274545.1 Fukomys damarensis
GCAGCAGCCAGGTACAGGCGGCGGAGCCACGGTGAGAGGCAGCCATCTTGACGGAGCCGCAACTAGGCTGGTGTCTGACACGCCCAGACCGTACCTGGCCCAGCTCCGCCTCTGAAGGGCGGGCTCAAACTAGGAAGAGGGGTTCGGCTGAACTGTGGATGAAGCGCGGGCCTGGGCGGAGGGCGCTGAGAGCCTGGTGCTGTGCTGGACGTGGAGGCGGGGCGGAGGGCAGGGCCTGCATGGGCGTGGCGAGAGGCGGGGCCAGGAGATGGCCGGGGACGAGGAATGGGCGGGGCTTCGGGCGGTGTCCTCGGGGAAATGGGCCGGACGTGGAGAGGTCGGGACCTTCGGGGTGGGCGGGCCTTGGGGGCGGGACCCTGGGGAATGAAGGATTGCTAAACGCTTAGAGTCCAGGCTGAGAAGGGGCTGACCGGAGTCGGCGTGGAAGGGAGGAATGGGAGCCAGCCGGGTCGTGGAGGCGGGACTGATTCTGGGGGCGGGATCGCCACGTGGTTGAGGGGTCTGGCTGGAAGGTAGGCCGGGACCAGGATGTGTATCCGCTTAGAAAAATGGGGTTCTGGACTCGGCCAGTGAGTGGCGCCCACACGTGGCAAGAGTTGTATCCTGCGGAAGACACCAAGCTCTGGGTCAGGGCTCCCATGGTCAGAGCGGTCTATGGATGGAATAAGAAAATAAGTTCTGCTCCTGAAGTCCAGTTTCTTGTACCTTCTGTACCTGCGCCTGCCCCGACACTCTGAGGTCTGGAGAAACAAACTGCTTTAAATTCGTGGAAAGTGCCCAGAAAGTGCTGAGACCAGACAGGGCCAGTTGAGCCCGAGATATTGTGTTGTGAACATTAACAGTGATAAAAAATTAATTTTCACGGCCAGGGATTTAGCTCAGTGTTTCCGCCGCCTGCCTCGCAACCTCAAGGTCCCCAGTAAGATCCCTGGTACAAAAAGAAAGAAAGGAAAGAGAGAGAGAGAGAGAGAGAGAGAGAGAGAGAGAGAGAGAATTAATTTTCAGAACAAATAAAGTTACCTGGTTGTTAAAAGCTCAGAGGTAGCAAGACAGATCTGTTTTATGGTGTACTACTATTAAAACTAAATAAATCCCTAGAGCATTCTATTAAAATTAAATCTGTATCTTGTTCTCTAAGAAAACTAGATCATTATCGAATGTAATGGGTGAAATGACAAGAAAGATCATTTCAGTTGTTACAGGAAAAATGTACTGAGGTGACCAGATGACCAGACTGGTGGCATATATGCCTGTAATCCTGGAACTCTGGGAGATTGAAAGAGGAGGATAGTGAGTTAGAGTTCAGTCTGGGCAACTTAATGTCTTAGGGAGAACTTGTCTCAAAATAAATACAGTACACTGGGGATGTAGCTTGGTGCAAAGGTTGTAGGTTGAATCCCCAAAACCATAAAAAAAGCAGTAATTAAATATGACATGCTATCATTTGCAGCAACATAGATGGACCTGGAGGACATTATATTAAGGGTAAAAAGCTGGATACAGTAGGATAAATACCATATGTTCTTACTCATATGTGGAAGATAAAGTTTGTCTCATAGAAATAAGAGGAGTGGTCACTAGAGGCTAAGTAGTAAAGGGAAGAGTAGATAGATTGGATTATAAGTTATAAAAAACCAGAAAAGAGGAATTCAAAGGCTCCCAACACAGTGAAATAATAATGTTTAAGGAGATGGAATGCTAATTACCCTGATTTGATCAATGCACAGAATATATGTATTAAATTATCATACTATATACCATCAATATGTATAATTATGTCAATTAACATGTTTAAAGAATATTATAATGACACAACCAGTTAAGAATAAGTTATAATAATTCAGAAATGATATCTTGAACCACAGAAACAATCAAGGGGATAATTTGAAGGGATTTCAGAGACATGAGGATGGAGATTTTAAATGAAGATGATTGGTTAGATATTGGGGTTTAGGGTGAAGAGGAATTGAGGCTGGTGTCCAGGTTTCTGGCTAGAGTAACTGAGACATTGAACATCAGAAGGAGAAAAATTGAACAAGTGAAATCCATGCTGCCCAGGAGATATCCAAAGGGAGTGTCAGAGTGGACAGGCCATGTATAAGTCTAATGTTAGAAAAGACAATTGGGACTTTGTGGTCATGCTGATGTAGGTGGAGATCAATGTCACGGAAGATGGTGAGATTACCAAGGTAGACCAGGGAGCAGGAAGAGAGGTGTGTGCTGGAAACTGGATCCTGAGGAACAAAGGCCAGGAGTAATTGGAGTAATTGGAGTACAGATATTCCTCACTTAATGACCTACCTGTTTAGTGACTGTTCTGACTTAGGACTGAGGCATGCTGTTCAGACTTACAACCCATCTGTTTTTCATACAGTTCTGTACATCTTCTTAAAGCTTCAGTGTCCCTTTTTGGGGGCTACAGTACACCTTGTTTACATAGTAGTGTAATTTCTGCTGATTGTACTGTATAGTACTGTAGTTTTATGATCTGTTATATATTACAGTACCTGTGTAAGAGTTATGCAAATAAAAACAAAGTCGTCAAGCTGGAGCTTCCTTTGACTATTTCCTTGTTCTGAATATTATAAGGTAATACTATGTGCAGTTTCTCATTTAGTGACCAATTCAATTAACAACCTAATTGTAGGACTGGAACTCAGTCATTAAATAAGGAGTGTCTATAGCCTATTGTAGTGTGGGCACATTCACTAACCATGTTGTGCAGACCATGTTTATACACAGCATTCATGAAGAGACAAATGTCTTCAAAATATGCATTTTTCTATAATGTCTGATGCTGGGCACAAATAAACTACCTGATATTTTTTGGCTATTGAGGCAAAAGAAATATATGGCTTGCCTTTTTGATGCAGAAGGGAGTGACTTGGAGCATGGTCTTATGAGAACTGTTGATCAGATATGATACAGGGAGAACAGCTGTCAAAGGGCCAGGAGAATTTATCAGTGCACTCTTTTCTTTTTTTCCCATTACTGGGGATCAGGTGCGGCACTACTGAGCTACATCCCCGACCCTCAGTGCACTCTCTTTATTGGGCTGACTTTGAAGGACTATTTGCTTCCAATAGTTCCTCAAGTGATAATAAAACCAATTAAAAAAGTAATTCATTCAGAGTTAAATAAATTTTCAGATATAAACATTCTTTAGAAGTGACGTTACCTTTGAAATGCTTAGATTTGTATTTCATATCATGTGGGTAAACATATTTTCTCCAGGGTTATTACACTTCCGAACTACAGGTAACAATTGATCATTTAATTATCATAGTTGTTCTTGGCTCTGTGATTGTATTATGCATTTAATTTTTGTCTTACACCCCTGGCTAGTCAGCTTCTTTACTACATACTTTAATGTCTTTTTATCCTCCAAGGTACGTACTGCAGAGGTAGGCAAAGTTGTGGCTCCATTAATGCCAGTCTCATTGTCAAGAATACTTGGCATTTCCAGTGATTTTTACAGCAAGCAGTTTCATGGTTCTGTGATATCTTATTAGTAGTATTTTAGTTTCATTGGTCTCTTGCAGAAGCCCCTTAATTAAGGATCCCAAATTGCACATTCAAAGCACAGCTTCCAGCAATGTCAACTGTGTGATCAGTGTAACCTTGAAAAACTCATGAAAGCTCCTAAGATGACAGGAAAGGGTATGTGAGGGAACATAGACATTTTATTGATTTGCTAGAGATCACATCTAAGTTGCATCTGTTTCTGAATCATTTTCAGCCCTGCCTTTTCTGACGTGTGAGGGATCAATATTGCCTGAACTCAGCTGCTGTGATGATTTCTTGGTGGCTGCTATATCTTATTTTAAAGGTTATTGGACAGGATGTGTTCTTAAGAAAAACAATTTTCATTGAATTATTTAGATACTATGATGTCTAATGCAGATATTGCTCATTCAACAATCTACCTACTTAATTACTATTTAGATTATGACCTGCCACTTGGATTTACAACCTGCCTTTTTGGGGGTACAGTTTTGTGCATCTTATTTATAGAGCCTTAGTGTCTTTTTTTGTACAGTATATCTGGTTTATGCAGTATTATAATTTTCTGATGGTACTATAAAGTACAGTATTATAGATTTATGTTTTGTTATACATTGTAGTACTGTATGTAAGAGTTGTGCAAATAAAAGCAAAGTCCTCAAGTTGGAGTTTCCTTCATCATTTCTTTGTTCTGAATATTGTAATGTATGTACTATATACAAATCCTTATTTAGACCAATTCTTTTAATGACCCAGTTGTAGGCACGGAGCTTGGTTGTCAAATATGGATTTTCTGTGTTTAGAACAATGGATTTCAACCATGGTCACACAGGAAAGTCAATGAGTGTTTTACAAAATATCTAGTCATGGCTGAGCATGGTGGTACATGCCTATAACCCCAGAACTGGGGAATCTGAGGCAGGAGGATGAAGAGCTCAAGACCTGCTTGGGTTACAGGGAGAGACCCTGTCTCAAAAAAAAAAAGTCACTAATTCTGTCAAGAGGAAGTAAAGATTGTATAATTTTTAATCCATCTGAATTATCCCATAAACTTCCACTGGGATAGTGTAACCAAAACCAGATAGGCACTATGTACAAGCCACAGTATGTGCAACTACCCAAATCTAAATGGGTTCTGTTAGCACTTAGGAAGAAGCAAAGGAAACAATGGGTATCAGATGGCCCTGAACACAGGAGAAACTCCCACCCCCAGCCGGTACCATACTCTGGAAATCAAGAACAGCAGCCAGAACAAAGAAGAGCCTTGTAGGATCCAGTGAGGGAAAAAGGACTCCCGAGAAATGCTGTGATTGTCCTAGGAGAATTTGGGCTTTATAAATTCTTTGATCTGGCGAATAAAAGCTTTCATCCAAAGCAAAGTTCCATGGAAGAGAAATTATTAGAAGAGGAATTCAAATTCAGCAGGACAGGAAAAATAGAAGAAATGGAAAAGAGAAGTTCAGATAAAAATTGGGTGAGGTGAGCTGTGCCTGGTGGTACAGGCCTGTAATCCCAGCACTCAGGGAAGCTGAGGTAGAAGGATTGCAAGTCTGAGTCCAACCTGGACAATTTAGTGAATTACCAAGACTATTGCTACCAGGTTCTGGGGTGCTGGAGTCTTCAGAGGTGGTTTTTAGATTCTTTCTGTCCCAAGCAAAGAATTGGTCAAGACAAGTACAAAAGAAAATGATGGTTTACATTTATTAAAAGTAGAAAATAAAACATGCTCTGCAGAGTGAGTTCGGGCCAAGTAAAAGTAGGAAAAGAAATGCATTCTATGAAGTAAGAATGGACTACCATGTAAACAGAGAACAAAGTAGTAGAGAGTTCAGTGGTGACTGTCCTTTTGTATCTCCCACTCTTCAGTCTGACATCAGGCCTAACCTGTCCTATTGAAAATTTGCTCAAATTCTTGTGAGAAGAATTTGAAAATTGAAGACAGCACTCTGATTGATTCCAAGTACAGGGCCTTGGGAAGGGTTCTGCTCATGTGCCTTGGAACTCTGCAACTAATAGGTCAAGCTCAGTTTTCCCAGCCAGGCTGCCACACCCTAATCTCCTGCCTCACTGTCTCAAAATGAAAAATGAGAGAAGAGCTGGGGATGTAGCTCAGTGAGAAGACTCTTGGTTCAGTCCTCAGTAACACACACACACACACACACACACACACACACACACACACAGAATAAAAGGAAGAAAACGAATATGAAAGCCAAGAAAATGTTTCATGAAAATAGGAAATGTGGCAGAATGAAGCTAGAACATCTGTTCATTTTAGTACATCTTGATAAAAGTTCAGAAAAACCAGTTTCACACAAGATAAGTAATAATAAAATTATGCTTATACAATTATAAGATAAAAGAAATATGGAGCAGAATATTTTATTGCTGTAGAAAAATGAAAGGACGCCAAAAAGACATGAACCGAAAACTACAATCTCATATTTGTGAGATAAAAGAAATTAAGAAGTAGGATATATGAATAAACAACAAAATTAGAGTTAGAAAACTTGGGAAGAAAGGCAACATGATTCTGGAGACCTATGTTTGATTTCTTACTTTTTTTTTTTTTTGAACTGGGGAAGCAAACTTGTGCTTGCAAGGCAGGCACTGAGCCACTGAGATGAATCTCTGGCCCGGATTTTTTTACTTTTAATATTTGGATTATATAAGAAATTTGAGAGGATTGTTATATAGAGCACTTTATTCACATGCTTCCAGGCGCCTTCATTTTTTCCTCTCTAAATAATCTTTGATTTTAGTTTTGATTGGAGGCTTTGTGTAGATAAACCTGAAGATGTTTTTCTGATATTTCCTCTTCCCATACAACTGGTAATTATATACTTATAAATAATTTCCTATTATGTTGAATTTGTGCTTACAATGCTTCACGTACAACACTTTACTAGGTAACCATCAGAATTCAAGAGCAGTTTCTAGAATAGTAGCTAGTTCTCACCAGTAGGTGGCACTAGCAGACTGATGATATTTTGTACAAACTCGTCCTCCTCAAAGGTCTTTTTAATCTAGTTTTCAGCTATTCATTTCAAGTGGGATTGCTATATGTCTCTGATTTTTTTAAATTAATCAACTTTATTTTTCAAGTACTCTTACTTTCACACCAAAAATCGCGGGACACATACAGAGAGTTCCCATGTTCTCCTCGTGTCCTAATCGCACAGTACACGGAGTACCTCTAATTTAAAGCATTAAAATGTTAATTTAGTTAGAAAATTTTGTGCATCTTACTGAGTACTAAGATTGTGCAATAATACAGATTGCTAGAAATAGAGTCACCAGGGGTTTTACATTATTAAAGTGCAATTGCTTTTATTTGTAATTTAGATTTTTTCAGTCTTATGATGATAATTTCTGAGGAAGATTAAGATTACATCACTTAAGCAAATTAAGCAGTATTTGGTACCCTAGGCCCAAGGCATAAAAGACAGTCCCCCCTGTAGCCATGAGGGGTTGCACGGAAAGTGTTAATGGGACAAGTCAGAATTAGCTAAAGTCCTAAAGTGCTCTATTAGGTATATATAATTAAGTATAGGTGGTATAATCTATCAGGAGTGATAGATATGTAATTTTTTAAAGTCTTTATGTTTTAAATATTTCCTTCATTTGGGTTTTTTCCTTGAAATAAGAATTTGCAGGGGGCCAGGGGAGGTATTTGACTCAGTGGTTCCACCACCTGTCTCGAGTTCGATCCCCAGTACCAAAAAAAAAAAAAAGAATTTTGCACGGAAGTCGTTTATATAGAAAACACAGTAAACACCAGCAGGGGAGTGTTATGGGCTGAATTGTGTTCCCCGTGGAATTGATATGTTCAAGTCCTAGTCCCCAGTACCTAAAAACATAACAACCTGGAGAAAGAGATAATTAGGGTAAGAGTGAAATCTTTAGATTGGTCCCTAATCCAATATAAATGACATTCTTATAAGCAGAGAAGATTGGGACACAGACCCTTGCCAGCTGAGGACCCTGTGTACACAGGAAAAGCCAGCTCCCTACAAGCCAAGGAGCCAAGGAGGGAGGCTGCCAGAAGAAACCAACCCTATCAATCAATGCCTCTGGAACTACTGTATAAACCACAGGCTTTGGGCACTGTGTTTCAGCATTCCTAGCAAACTAAACTAGGCAGTGAGCAAAGGGACAGGAAAGGGAAACAGACACTACAGGAGGCATTATCAAGTCAGCTACCGCTGTGAGCAAAGGGAATGTAATCCCACAAAGAAACACAGGGAAAGTATGGGACCAATGTCTCCAACTTGCCTCACTGATGTGGGAAAGGAGCTATTATATATAGATAGTTCCCAATTTGTGAATTTTCAACTGTGATGGTGCAAAAGTAATGCACATTCAGGAGAAACCATACTTGGAATTTTGGCCTTTTTCTTGGCTGGCGATGATGGATACAGAACTCAGGTGATGCTGTACAGCTTGAAGTCAGCTAGGTGAACACGAGGGTAAACAACTGATATTCCACACTGAACTGTGTTGCCAGGATGTTTCGTAGGTTGGATGCATTAAAGCCATCTTCCACTTGGGATATTTTCAACTCCATGGTGGGTGAGTTGCCTTTAATTAGAAGTGAAGAAGCATCTGTTAGTCCTTGATAG
Organism: Fukomys damarensis; assembly: GCF_012274545.1. Lineage (NCBI taxonomy): Eukaryota > Metazoa > Chordata > Mammalia > Rodentia > Bathyergidae > Fukomys > Fukomys damarensis. Next base: position 39,449,599 of record NW_022900921.1, read on the forward strand.
AGGGTTATCCCTGGGAGGGCAGTTTCAGTCCACTATGAGCAGGTAAGGGTGTTTTTCCAAACTTTGAGGAATGCCCTTCAGCACAGAGATGCAGATCCTAACAGCTGAAAGTCAGCTCACAGGAATGAGGGCAGAAAGGACCTGGCAGGGCCCTGACAGATTCCTGCAGAAGCTCACACTGAAATATTTACAAATGAGCCCACCTGGCTGGATTTGCTTCAGAATAATACAAGAGGGAGAGAAGTGAGTGGTGACACAGGTAAAATATGATTAGCTCTTAGCTGATCGTTTTTCAAAGCCTAGAGATGGATGTGAACATTCATAGAACTCTTCAATCCATTTATAAGTTTGGCACTTTCTGTGATAAAAAGATTGTAATAAGTGCATTGGAGGCTTTTGTTAGAGGAGTAACATGGACCAAGTTTACTCTCCTGCCAAAAATAAGAAGAAACCAGACCAAATACACACAACAATAGTTTTTAGGGTAGTGGACTTAGGTCATGAGAGGCAGTCCTGACAGAAGAAAAAATAAATCGAGCCCTGTGATAATCCTAGATTGCAGGCTGGAGAGGATTTTCAGGTCACAGTATAGGGAAGAAGAACTCAAATGGAGCTTGGCAGATTCTAAGAAGACAGAGCCTATCATTGGGCAGCCAGAGTTGGCAGGACAAAATTGGAAAGGACAGAGTCCTGCAGAGAAAGAATTCCCAAGATCTGCAGAAAGCCCCTTTTAAATTTTCAGCAGAGAACTTAGCCACTGAATGTGAAGAAAATACAGTCATTCTGTCGTCCAGAATTCAGGGAGGATTGGCTCCATGACACCCCTCTGCCACCCCATGATATGCCAAAAATCTGTGGGTGCTCAAGTCTCTTATGTAAACTGGTCTAGTATTTGCATATAGGTCACCCTCCAGTACACCTTAAGTCTCCAGATTACTCACTATACTGAATATAAAGTAAATGCTCTGTAAACAGCATAGATGCAGCATTTTTTTTCTACTGAATATTTTCCTGCAGTTGGTATTTAACATGGACAGAGGACCTGCAGATACAGAGAACAGATTACACAAGAGGCTGAGAAAAGAATTAATGAAAAGAATAAGCAGGGCTGGGAAGAGTGCCTGTTCTCACCAGCTAACCCAGAAACTTTCTAATTCACAGGGCATTGGATAGAATACTCAAAAGGGTCTTGCCTCAAGACCATAGATGGGAATAATAAACTTTAAACAGGGCTTGAATTTCTACTAACAAATCCTTAATGCAAAATTCAAAATTATGAAACTGTTTGCTAGTAGCTTAACTATGTCCTAAAACAAGGCTCAAGAATGTTCACAGTAATGCAAAATCTACCACACCCAACAAGGTAAAATTGCAGTGTCAGGCATTAGTGAAAGACAATGAGGTATGTGCTGAATCAGGGTGTTGTAAGACATTGAGAGGAGAACTTTCATCTGCTGAAACTGTCCAGAACTGGCATTCGTGTAAGGACGAGCAGGAAAGGGCATTTAAAATTATCATAACTATACATTCAAAAAGTTAAGTAGGAAAAAAACACATTAAGTAGAGATGTGGAAAGTAGAAGAAAATGAAATCCAACTTTCTGAAGATGAAAAATACAATGCCTGAGGATAAATGCTGACTTGGATTAGTATAGATTTGGCTATTCCAAAAGAAAAATTGGTGAACTTGAACACACACACACACACAAACACACAAAAAGAAGCTAAAATCTTGGAGAAAAAATTATTTTAATTATAGACTATCAGTAAATATTCAGGTTGTCTACTATAAGCTTAATTAGATTCACAAAAGGAAGAAATAAATAGAAAATGATTATAATGTTCTCAAGGAAAACTTTAAACCCATAGATCCAAGATCAGTTAAAGGCTCAGTGGTTCTGGAGCCTGCATCGCAAGTGGCAAGGGCCTGAGTTCGATCCCCAGTACCAAAAAAAAAACAAAACAAAAAAACAAGATCAGTTAAAGTCATCTAAAAGAAAGAGGAATAAAACAACATCAAGATATATCATAAGCATCCTGCACAAATTAGAAGGAAGAGAAATTCTTAGCAACCAGAGAAAAGATAATGTTAGGTGCAAAGAAACAGGATAAAGATGATACCAATTTATCCTCAAACAATATGAGTGAGAAGAAGAATATCTTTTAGGACTGACAGAAAAGTGTCTTTCAATCTAGAATTCTATACTCAGGGGAAATGTTTTTCAAAAATGAAGGACATAGTGGTGTCAGCAAATCGTCAGGGCATATGGAGGGCCAGGGATATGGGTGGTGAAAAGAATTTACCGAGGTCAGAATAAGAAAAGACAATTTTATTAAGGTCAGCATACACTGTCAAGAGGACCCTGGGTGAGTTTCCAGAAAGGAGCCATACTGTCAGGCCGAGAGATTAGGGTTTCTAATAAAGGTTTGAGGATGTGGAAAAGGGCCTAGGCAGCAATCTAGGTATCCCAGGAATGCCTTTTCTGAGTCTCCTCATTCCTGCTGATCTCTTGGGAATACCGTTAATGTATCTAAAGTTGCACATTAAAGTTGCAAATTGACAAGCCCTCAGATTCATATAAGGATATCTATATACTTACACTTTTAGAGAAGATGGGTCAAGGACCATTGGAGGGAACGAATACGTCTTAATCTTTACTTTTCTGTTGTGCAATTTCTGCTTTGTTTTTGGTACTGGGGATTGAACTCGGGTCCGTGGGCTTGCAAGGCAGGCAGCAGAACCACTGAGCTAAAACCCAGGTCCTTTTTTGCTTTGTTTTTTTGTTTTTTCTTGTGAAATTTCTGGCCAGCACTTGATGTGTTGCCCCTTGTGATGGGCAGGATTGCTTCAGCAGAGTTCTGCTGTTGAGAGTTTAACCCTTTTGTCCCCAGTAGATAATCCAAGATCTTGTTTCCCTTGAAGATCACTGAAAAACAAGCCAGAACTGTCTGAGCCAATTTGGTTGGCTCTCTTGGAAATGGTCAAAAGCTCACAAAATCCAAGCAAATGCAAGGAAAAGACATCTTCAAAGTGGTTGCAAAGTTTTACAGTGATTTTACTTGTCCTTCTCCCATGACACGCTGGTGCAGGACTATGTTAGTCTTTGAACTACAGAAGCTGGGTTTCTGGTTTTTTTCTCTCAAACCAGCAGAAGCAGCACACAGAATTTTTTTTTTTTTTTGGTACCTGGGATCAAACTCGGGCCCTTGCACTTGCGAGGCAGTACCCATTTTTGAGTCACTGTGTCCATCTGTTCTAATCTGTCCTGGGATACCAGAGGGACTGACAGGTGCTCCTCCTTCTTTTCCCTAACTCAGAACTCAGGCAGGTAAAATAGAGAGCTGTGTTCATAAGAACTGTCTCGAAGCTGATCATGGTGGCACACATCTGTAATCCCAACACTCCGGAAGGCCGAGGCAGGAGGATTGTAACCAGCTCAGTGCAGAGGTGCCAGGTTCAATCCCCAGCACGGGGGTGGGTGAGTGGGTGGATGGGGGTTGAGGAATCCTACGTAGTGAGGGTACATCCACAGATGCCCGGTGGGGAGACACATCATAAACCGTCCAAGTCCTGAAGGAGGAGCGGTGAGGTTTTCCGGATAATTAGCACACCTCAAAGCAGCCACATAAGGGGGAATTTAGAAAGCCACACATATGCCCAGGCAAGATGCACGTTCAGAGAAGACCCAAGAAGACCTTGAACTTTGCCCAGGCTGACCCCGGCTCAGAAAGAGTCCAGCTCTGTGCTGGGAATGCACCAGCCCGGAGTCCACCTGGAAGGTGGGGTGAGGTGGTAGGTTTTGTTTTTTAATTTTTATAAAATGTTTTGCTTCTCCCTTTTTGCTGTTATTTACTTTGGGCTTTCTGTTTGTTTCATCTTCTGGCACTCAAGAAGATCACAGTCCAAACATATATACCTATATCTAGTTCTGTGAGAGTTTTTGTCATGAATGAATGATTTTTTTTGTGTGTCTACTGAGATAACCCCATGTTTTTTCTCTTTGTGCTATAAATGATACAATTCTTTAATTTATCTTTATAACAGCTTAAATTGATATGTAATCCGTATACTATAAAATTTACCTCTGGTGTTGAGTGTGTTAGTGCACGCCTGTACTCGCAGTACTAAAGAGGCCGAGGCAGGCAGATCACTGTGAGCTCAAGGCCAGGCTGGACTACATAGTGAGACCCTATCACACACACACAAAATATATATATTGCCCCCTTTATAATGGTAAATATGCACTACCTAAAAGTTATCATTTCAACAATTTTAACTGCACAGGTACATTGCGCTAAGGACCTTCACGTTGCCACCATCACCACCCACCATCCACCTGCAGAACGTCCTCCTGTTCTCTGACTGAAACTCTGTGCCTACTGATCACTAATTCTCCACTCTCTCCTTTGCTCTAGTGCCTGGGATCACCACTGTAGTCTTTGTCTTTATGAATCAATCACTCTAAGAACTATACATTATCTATCCTCTCCAAGGTTCATGCATGTTGATGGACATTTACTTCCTTTCACCTTTTGGCTTATTGGGAATAGTGCTGTTATGAACATTTGTACAGTAGGTTTTGTTTAAAGGTGTTCCCCCTTTTTTTTTGGCGGTACTGGGGATTGAACCTAGGCCTTGTGTGTGCTGAGGATTTTCCCAGTGCATTTCAGTCCTTTTGGTTATATATCTAGAAGTAAAATTACTCAGTCATATCATAACTATGTTTTAACTTATTGAGGAACTGCCAAACTTATTTCCCAAGGCATCTGCACCATGTTACATCTCCTTAGCAATTGTCTTCGTCTGTTAGGGCTGAGTATCCCAGACTGGGTGACTTGAACCACAAGAATTTATTTCCTCCCAGGTCTAGAGACTGGAAGGCCACAGTCGAGGTACCAAGAAAGGTTTGTATCTGGTAAGGACTCTCCCTGTGAGTTGCAGACAGTGGCTTCTGTGACCTTTTCTTTACACATTCATGGAGAGGGAGCAAAATTGAGGTCTCTGGTGTTTCTTCTTATAAAGACACTTATTTATTATCTCTTTTAACATTGTTACTTCCTTAAAAGGCCACATCTAGTAGAAATACCACTGGGGCTTAGAGACTCAATATTAGACTTTTGGGAAGACATGAACATTCAGTTCATAGAACAATGTATGGAAATTTCAACTCCTCACATCCTGGACAACACCTGTTGCCTCTGAGATCACATATATCCCTTTCAGTGAGTGTGAAGTAGTCTTTCATTGTGGTCTTGATTTGAATTTCCCTAATAATTATGTTGAGCATCTTTGTATATGCTTATTGGCCATTGTACACTTCTTGTTCTTAGGACAAACGTAGCTTCAAATCCTTTGCTCAGTTTAAAATTGGGCTGTTTGTCTTTTTATTGTTGAGTTGTAAGATTTCTTTATATATTTGAATTTTATGTCTTAAAAAATCTAGTCTGGCAGTCTCTGTCTTTTGGTTAGAATGAATAATTTTTAACATTTACTGAACTACTCGTCACTAGCTAAATGAGAAATTCAGTGAATATACAGCTAATTTGTAAATTTCTTGAATTTGAAATATATTCTGTAGACCATAAACAGATTTGTAGGCAAAATGTGGAAATCTTACTGGCTTAAGATGTTTGACTAATCATTGCGTTAGTGCTAAGCTGTGCTAACTGAAGATTGCTTTACTGAAAGGCGGTTTAAAAATAAAAGCAAATATAATTTTTAAAAAGAAACTGAACAGAGATATTAATGGTCAGTACACTACAGGAAATATATAATCTACGGGTTAATCCAGGCAAGTCATTAAACAACTAAGCAATAAAAACAACCACCTCTGGAGGAAGTGACAGCATAAGAATTAAGGGTTTCTGGGCCAGGGATTTAGCTCAGAGGTTGTGCCTCCTGCCTTGCAAGTGCAAGGGCCCGAGTTCGATCCCTGGTACTAAATTTAAAAAGAAAAAAGAATTAAGGGTTTCTGCAATATGTGATTAGAAATATTCAGTTTCAACAGAATATATGAAACATTCAGGTAAATAAGAATGTTGTGTCATATATAGGGAAAAAACAGCAGTCAAAGCAGAAATTTTCCTTTTAGGCCCAGTGTAGTGGTGTGTACCTGTAAGTCCAGCACTTGGAGGCAGAGGCAGGAGGATCTCTGGGAGTTCGAGGCTAGCATGGGCTACATAGACAGTTCTGGGCCAGGCTGAATTACAAAGCAAGACTCTGTCTCAAAAAAACAAAAAAAAATTTTTTTGTCCTGATAGAAGCCTAGATGTTGAATTCAGCAAATACTTCTTATAAAAAGTATCTATTAATAAACATGAAATAAATAGGACACACGAGTAAATACTGAATAGTTTCTCTGGTGTGAAAAACTAAAAATGTAAATAAGGTTCAAATGGTATAATTGATAGTGTGAAATAGGAAGATGGCTAAAGGGGAAGTGGGAAGGGCAGGGGAAAGGACATAGGGAAAAGAAAAAATGTGAAAAAAGGAAAAATTGGAAACAAAGTCTTTGTAAATAGAGAAGGGTGAAGGGGGTGAAGGGAAGGCAGGGGTATGGGGAAAAACAAGAACCAAGAAATAAACATGTTCATAGAACTAAAGAAAACCATGTTTTAAACATTTAAAATTTAAAATCAAATAGAAGACCAGCCATGGTGGTGTACACCTGTAATCTCAGGGGCAGGAGGATCTCAAATTTAAGGCCAGTTTAGACTGCAGAGTGAGACCCTGTCTCAAAAAAAAAAGGAAAAACAGAAAAAACCCAACCAACCAACCAAACAAAAAACCTCCAAAATCCCCAACCAAATAGATGCTATCAATAAAGACGTGGAAGTTATTAAAATAAGCAAATGGAACTTCCAGAGTTAAAAATGTACAATAACTGGAATGAAAAACTCACTAAAGAGGTTCAACAGCTGTGAACTGGAAGAAGAAAAAATCAGCCAACTTGAAAATAGATCATTAGTGATAGCACTGTGTGAGCTATAAATGAAGAGGAAGCAGAGAGCTATGGATTTTTAAAGCGAGTGACTAGAAATCATGGCGGTAAAGGATCAGCCTGCATTCCTTCACCTGCTCAGACTCTTTCTGGGGTCATAGAATTTGGATTTTCAAACCCTAGCTGATGGCCTTTTAATTTTAAGTCACATGGGACAGAGCCTTAGAGCTTGCTTCAGGGAAGACAACTGTTTTCTAATTCTGAGATTCTTTTTTTTTTTTTGCTTTTAATTTTTATTTATTATTTTTAATAGAACTTTTATCATGATCCCACTTACAGATATATACATGTTAAGTTTAAGATATCTAACATTTAATACAGAAATGTGCATCAAATAGAAACCTTCACATGCATGAGATATTTCCTCTAGAATATTGCAACACCTTTTTTTTTTTTTTTTTTTTTTTGGTACCGGGGATTGAACTTGGGTCCTTGCACTTGCAAGGCAGGCCACCGAACCGCTGAGCTAAATCCCCAGCCCCACGACACTTTTTTTTATTGAGTTTATTGGTACATTTTAGGGATGCAGTACGGTTACATTCATTGTTAGGATCTTGTACCTCTACATGACAGGTCTTGGTTCTCATTTTGACTGATCTGCTTCCTCACGGCATTAATGGACTTCAAGAAAAAGTATAATTCAGAACATGTGGAGGAACATTTTTAAAAGAAAAGGTCTTGTTTGAAGCCATCTGGTCTTTCCTCTGTACTGCCATTGATATAGAAGATAAAATGTGGATCTCCAAATAATATAAGGGAAATATTGTAACTCCCAACCTGTTAGATGTCTGATATGTCTGGGAACAATGGAAGTTAAGGGTAGGAAAATATTTATTGAAATGATAGCTCCTAAGAGGCAGGAGGGATCCCGATTGGGTAGCCAGGGACCCCACTTTACAGGGAAATTTTATAGAGCAAAACCACGAGTACGAAGTGGGCTAAAGGTATGATCAACCAATAAAGTTACATGTATACTTGCTTAGGTGATAGTGACCCAACGGGAAGCAAGTCACTAGCAGGAGTACAGGGAAAGAACAGAGAACTCCTCAGGAGGTGATAGATCTGGCTGTCCTGGTCACCCACTGAGGCGACTGAGACCTATCGAGACTTTACCAGACCAGGTGTTGCCAGTTAGCTCATCCCTTGGGGAAGTATGTAGGCCTCATCCTTTCGGCACTATCTTAAAGCTTGGCCCCCAAGTGACGTTTGTTTTCACCTTTTATCTTGATTTAGAGGGCTCAGCCCTGTCTGACTTCCTATAATACGTTACCTAACTTACTGTCTATAATATTATCAAGACAGCAAGGCCTACACTCTCTTTCCTTGGAGGATCCCAGTGCTCACAGTACAGCCTTCCTTCCTGTGGATATTTGCAAATGCCTAAGTTGATTGTATCTGACCTCAAATGATTGTTGATTGAAAATACTTTCTTGGTTAGAATTTGTAACGGTGCAATCTCAATAAATTAAAAATCGTCATATTTTTAATGGGTAGGAAGAGCAAATATAATTGCCAACTTCCTACCCCTCCGTCTTTCTTTTTTCTTTTCTTTGTTTTTGAGAAGGATCTCACTATTTAGGCCAGGCCAAGCCAGGTGCTGGTGGTGCAAGCCTGTAATCCCAGCACTTGGGAAGCGAGGAAGGAGGATTGCCATGAGTTCTAGGCCAGTCTGGGCTCCGTAGTGAGTTCAAGTCCAGCCTGAACTACACAGTGAGACCTTGTTTTAAAAAAAAAGGGGGGGAGAAGGAAAGAAAATATTCTAAAATAATGATTTGCGGTCTACATTTTCTGCAAATAACTATTCTGTTTAAATACCAATAAATTATTTAGTCTTGCTTTTTATAGTTAAACAGAATGGTAGTGAGGCAGGAGATTAGGGCATGGCAGTGTGGCTGGGCAATTGGGTGTGACTTGTCAATCACAGAGATTCAGGACATATGTGCAGAGCAGCATCCAAGCCCTGTACCTGATCAGAGGGGCCATCTTCAGTTCTGGCATGAGATGAAGTAGGTTTCTGAGTGGCTCTGACATCAGAATGGGGGCATAGCAGACAGTGGCCATGAAGCACATGGCAGCTGTGAGCCTGCTCACTGGGCCACCCTGTACTCTGTGGGTGGATTGCACTTTTCTTCTTACTATTTATTTATTTATTTATTTATTGGGGTTTTGTTTTTTTCTTTTGTTTTTTTTTTTTGAGACAGGGTCTCACTAGGTAGTTGAGACTGACCTGAAACTCACTAGATAGCCCAGGCTGGTCTCGAACTCACAGCGATCCTCCTGCCTCAGCCTCCCGAGTGCTGGGATTGCAGGCATGGCCACCATGACCAGCAAAGATCTTCTTACTTTAAATGACTCACATTCTGCAGAATTCTCCTTTTCAGAGCACTTTTCTCTCTCTTTTTACCTTCAATAAATATAAAACCTCTATGTTTTTTGTCTTGTCCAATTCTTTGAATAAGACAAGAGCCTGAAAGGGACCCCAGGGAACCCCAGCATCTGTAACAGTAGTTTTGTTTTTACTTAGAGCTTTAAAAGACAGAATAAAATCTAATTATGGGAACTAAAACCCCCCAAACTTCCTGTTTTCCCATGTATCACCCAGAGTAACAGAATGTCTTCCGAGAAGTGAAGTTGCTGTCGTAGCTGGTTTATCTGGGGTCGGTTGTCTTTTCTGACTCTGCAGAAGTTCCTACTTGCTTATGCCATGGAAGAGAAGTCACAGTGTTGACTACACGGTAATTTGGCCCCTCTCTTGAATGGAGAACTTCTGCTTGGTCTGGTGGACGTGGAGACAGGGAGACAATATTCCCTCGTTGGGATGGCACTCTGGTCCCGCCCAGGTCCTTCCATGTGTTGATGAACCCACCACTGTTTGCCATAACCCACATGGTCACTCACTAACTCCAGGACAAGGTTAATAGAGAGGAGAGGAGACCAACAGCTGTCTGAGGTGAGGGATAAAGACCATCAGCCTTCACTCTGAACTTTCCTGTGTGTTACTGGTGAAGATGAACTCTTTCTCTGTTTAATTTTTTCCTCTGAGTGGGTTTCTGTTACTTTGGAGGGAGCCAATAACACAATCAGGGAAATTATTTCTAATAAGACAAATGTTCCTTGAACTGCGTAAGGAATGATGCCGAAAATTGGGAAGAGTGAAGTTCTTTCAAAGTCCCTGCTTCTGCCCCTCCTTGCCTAAGGTGTTGCAGGAGAAGATGCCGGTGTCTTCTCTGCACATTTGCTCCAGGAAAGGCAGGTGCTCACGTGGCACAAGGAAAACGTGGCAGGACAAACCCATTCAGCCCTGCTTCTGGCCACCTACCTGGCTCAAGGGACGCAACACTTTGGTTTTCTCATAGGAGAAGTCCTGGTCCATGCTTGCCCTCTCACTGGGCAAGGAAGCAAGAAAGAGAAAACATAGGAAAGAAAAACAGGGAAAGAGGGAAGAGAGGGAAGGAGACGGGGGAGAGAAAGAGAGAGGAGGAGAGAGGAGAGAGGAGAGAGAAGAGCAGAGAAGAGAGAAGAGAGAGGAAAGAGAAGGGAGGGGAAGAAAGAAGAGCAGAAATATTTTCATCAGGCAGAGCAATTCTCAATCTGTAGGGCACGAGTATTTCCAGAATTTATTTCCTTGTCCTTTTGACCTCCCCAGCCTGTTCCAGTTTAGCCGAAGACAATGAGAAGGCTTGTTTCTTCCTGTTTCCTTTCTCCTACTTTTTGCTCATAGGACCCACTTACGAAACTAATTTGGGTTTACACAACAGAGAACATAAAAGGCTATTTTCAGTTTATGTTCAGAAGACAATCCAAGAGTTTGCCAATGATTGGAGGAGTTGCTGAGAGGCAAACTGCCGATCCTAAGTTCTCAGTGCGATACATATGCAGAGGTAGTCCATCTCCGCTCTCTCTCTACATGTCATTTCTTTTTTGTTTGTTTTTCTGTATTTTGCTTTTTCAGACAGGGTCTCACTATTCAACCCAAGTTGGCCTCAAACTTGTGATCCTCCTGTTTCAACTTCTGGAGTGCTGGGATTACAGGTGGGCCCACCACTTTTAACCAATACCTTGGTGCACTGCTGTGTGCTGGATGAAATGAATTTCCCTACTATTTTTATTTATGTCTCAAGAAAATTCAGAATCCACAGCTCTATCAGCTCTTAAACTCTTCTGTGGCAGAACTGGCCCAGGTTTCCAGCCCTTCATAGGTTATAAGGAAAAATCCTGAGTTGACAGGATAGGATGGGGGTGATGGTGGCAAGGTATTTGATGAAATGATTTTATATTTTTTATATTACATAATTAAATTTGGAAATATAAAACACAAAGTATAATAGTTTCAATATCTAATATTAAATATATATGAAACTTCCAAATAACATTTCCCCCAACTTTACCTTTTTTTTTTTTTTTTTTTTGGTACTGGGGATTGAACTTGGGACCTTGCTCTTGCAAGGCAGGCAGCAGAACCACTGAGCTAAATCTCTGAACTTACATTAGGTGTTTTTGCTTGGTCACCCTCAATTCCTGATCAAGACTTAAATGAAAAGTTCTTCAAATTCTTGTTTGAGAATCTTTTTTTGTTTTGTTTGTTTTTTCATACCGGGGATTAAACTCGGGACCTTGTATTTGCAAGGCAGGCAGCAGAACCACTGAGCTAAATCCCCAGCCCTCAAATTCTTGGTAGTCACCATCAACAAGAAACTTTGCACAAGTAAGTGATGTAAAAAAGTTTTACTAAGGGCCGGGGATTTAGCTCAGTGGTGTCGCTGCCTGCCTTGCAAGAGCCCGAGTTCGATCCCTAGTACCAAAAAAAAAAAAAAAAAAGTTTTATTGATGCTTACCATGGCCATTTAAAAACTTCTGACTGCATAAATCATCCTTACAGGACCTGATGATCAATTCTTTGTTTTCACTGATGAAATATAATGCTGGCCTTTCTTGGAACAGTGCCAATTCTCTCCAAACCCTGGGAACATTTCCACCTGGACTAATTCACAGAAACAGAGGAAGAGCCTGTCCTGGAGACGGGTGCCTGTACTGGCAGCCGGGCCAGGACCCGGCTATGTCCCTGAGCTCTGTAGATGTGGAACTGTGGACAATCCCTATGGGAACACATGGTTCTGAGGATGCCACTGGGCCTTGAAAGCTAATACTTCAACTGATTGCATCGTTCCTCTGTCCTGCAGTAAGATGGCTTCTTCCAGTCTCCCATCTGTGGAGTAGGAATCACAATAGTACCTATTTGGTAGAGTTGCTATGAGGATTAAATGTATGAATGGCACATGGTAAGTGATATCTATGTTTATCAAATAAAACAAGGAGGTCAAGAGGCTATGGAGGTGACCCTGCTAAGGAGTGGATGATTATCCCCCAAATCATGTGGGGGCCTTGTGGAGGTTCTTAGTTGCTGGGGGAATGCCCCAGGGGATCATGAGAGCCTGCCCTATCCTCTCTCTGATTCCTGGGTAGTGCTTGAATCACTCTGACAAAGACTCACGCTAACATCGTGACCTGCCAACCTCATTCAAGACCCAACCAATGGGCCACTTGATCTTGGATGTGAATTTCCGAATTGTGAGGCACATCAGCCTTTTCTAAGTTAATTGCCTCAGTATTTAGTTGTAGTAAAGGGAACCTGACTAGTATAACCTCCCATCAGATACTTAATTAGATGTTCTAAATTCTGACTACCACTCTTGGACTCTACCATATGTCTAGATGTAGGATGTAAGCCTCTGTTTCTTAGCCCAACCACACGAAGGGAGTGGGAACCCATGGTATAATGACCCACAGATGAAATGAGACATCACATATTATGCGCAAAACATGGCAAATCCTTGAAAAATGACGGCTGTTAGGAAGTGGCAGAGCAGGGTGTGAACCCCAGAGGCTGTGCCCTTCCCTGCCCAAGTCAAACTATATGCTATAGCTGATTACAGATCTTTCCAATCTATTGTTTATTCCTCTGTTATTGTCCTTTGGGAGGTTTGTCCATATCTCTAACTAGCCATGCAAGGAGTCTCTTGGCAAAGATGCACAGGCTGCTGGACTGCTGTTGTTCCGATCTGGAAGGAAGTTCAACACCTCCTTCTCATCCATATTTTATTAGGAAGTCATCAGAAAATTAATCAAGTATAAAACTTTAAACATTAAATGAACCGCTATTATCAAACACGATTCACATAGGCACATCAAATTTCTCATGAAGACCAGAAGTGAGGTCAAATATGGCATTTCATTTTACAAATATCTTCTCATTTAATAGCTGTGAAAAAGAACTTAAAAAAAAAACTTTGTACAACTGTTAGCACTGAGGAATAGCTTAAAGACCTGTAAGATAAGTGAAATAGGTCAACTTTTTATTAAAATACAGTATCTCTGTCTTTTTCCATCATATATATATATATATATATATA
>NW_022900921.1:39463175-39496050 GCF_012274545.1 Fukomys damarensis
TCTCTTTAAATAAATATATTATGTATTTTTATTTTTTATGGTGCTGGAGCAGAACCTAGGGCTTTGTACTTGCAAAGCAGGCACTCTAGTGCCAAGCTATACCCCAAACCCTATTATTTGTTTTTAATGGAGACTTACTTGATGACATTCAGAAGATGCTCTGGGACCATGGAATTTCCTTAGTTAAGAAAACAAATACTGCACAAAAAGCATCCGGCAGCTGGGATTGGTGGTGCACACTTATAATCCCAGGACTTTGGGAGGCTGAGGCAGGAGGAGTGTAAGCTTGAGTTCTGCCTGGGGAATTCACCAAGACCCTTTCTCAAAAAACTAAAAGAAAAGAGGCTGGGGGTTGGGGATGCAGTTTAGTGAGAAGGCCTTGGGCTCAATCTCCCATACCTCAAACAAAGTTCAAATAAAAACATTAGGCAGAAATGGATCCTCCTAAGGCAGGAGAAGGCACTTGGGCTTGGCACATCTTCACTTTGCTCGGCTCACATCAGGACTTCTGACTCTTCTGGGGAGTCATCGGCAAACAAAAGTTCATCTGGGGATGTGCTGCCCAAGGGCAGCGTGCTACAGTGGGACCATGAGCCACGATTTTGTCCAAGTCTGTCCTCTGGGGCTATAGCCAGGCATGTGGAGGCCTGATCGTCCCACTCCTCACTGCCTCCATTCAGGATGTACCTTTCTTCCTGAGCTTTGTTCTCATGGACCTCCGCCTTGACCACACTCACGGCTGCACTGGGGGTACAGGAGGCAATGATGGAGTCGGGGTCGATGTTCATGTCCAGCTGAGCAAGTGCCAGGCCCTCAGCCAGGCCGTCACAGCTCTCTGGCAATGGGGTGTTCACATAGATGACAGCTGATTTGTCCTGTGCATCAGGCAAACTCTCTGAGAGCTTTTCTAGCTGCAGCCTCAGCACTGAGAAGGTGGGTCGGTCCAAGGGGTCTGCACTCCAGCAGGAGAACATGATTTCGTACCTGAAAGTGAAGGAAAGGTGAATGTCTCCAGGCATGGGACCCAGTGCCCTTAGGGCTATTTGTTATCACTGAAAGCCCTAAAAGGTTCACCATCACTGCCTCGGGCGCTCCCACCCCTTTGTCTTCATCTAATCTTTAATTTAATCACACTGTAATCAGCATTCATTCTACTTTTGATGAAAATTATTGGGATTTTTCTTTATAGTGGCTTAATTTCTATTCAACTTTTGTAAATGTTCCTTGGGCATTTGACAAGAAAGTGATTCTGGTTCCAAGGAAAGAGGATATTTGGTAATTACACCTACCCTTTGCATATAATGAATCGTTAAAATTCCTTCCTTCTTGCCTTCCTGCCCTCCTTCCTTCCCAGTACTTGGCATTCAACCCACAGGTGCTCTACCACTGAGTTACATCCCAGATCTTTTCACTTCACTTTTTCATTTTGAGACAGGGGCTCCCTAAGTTGCCCAGACTTGGCTTGAAATCTTCCTGCTTCAGCTTCCCTAAGTGCTAGAATTATAGTCATGCGTCATCATGCCTGGTGGTCCCTTCATTTATACAGAGTTTAGCAAACTACGGCCCATCAATAAATCGGTTCCATTGACTGCTTTGCAAACGCTGTTTTATTAGAACACAACTATATCTTTGTGTCTCGTGACTACTTTTGCTCCAATGGTTGTACAAGAGGCCCACAATGCCAAAAATATTTACTATTTGGCGCATTACAAAAAATGTTTGCTGACCTCTACAGTATACATCAAACTGGGCTGTGATCAAGGGAGCTGAGTTAGACGGGGCGCTGGTATCACTAGGGTTGGGAAAGCCAAGACCTGGGGTGCCATGTGGAGGGCAGGTGTATCGAATGGAGTATCTACAAAGTAACTACAAAGGAGGGTCGACAAGGGAGCACAATAAGACAGAGAAATGACAATTAAGAATTTCTAGCTGAGCAAAGGAGTGAGTTACACCATCATTTCATTTTGATCCTTTTTTGTTTTGAGAAATTGATATTTAATACCACTGGATTTTTAAAAATGACCCGAATTTAAATGTATGCCATATTGGTATTTATGAACAGAAATATGCAAGTCCCATATTTACACTTAAAAATTCTTTGGCTAATTCTACCATTACATGGTGCTTTATCCACAACAGATCCCAACCATCTAGACCTCTATGCTCTCCTTTCATTTGTCTACTTGTTCAGTCTCTATCAACACTCACTCACACTCAAGAGGTGGGAACCCTACAAGTGCCATGCACAGGAAGGGATGGAACCTCATAAACTCAGGACACGGCGACAGTCGCAGGCATGACTCCCGGCATCACAGTCCTGAGTGTCATTTGAAGTATAGGAGATCTCTTTCATTTTCTGGTCTTAACCTCAGTAGATGGTCACTTAGGCTTGGCAAACAATTTTCGTTTCTGCTTTTGAGGTTTTCATGGTGTAAATCAATTTTGCATGACTCCTTGTTTTCCACAGAGCCATGATTGTTTGCAGTCTGAGATGAGCTTTGAGAAATTCAGTCCGTGGGGACATAATGTCCTTTTCATTGCCATTTAATTTATTTTTACTTATTCCACATCTTAGAAGAAAGTGTTTAAACATTCTATATATTTTTTTCACCTAGAATAATAGTCACATGACTTTGATATTTACTTTCATTTTATGTTCGATAACTTTATAAAATATAAATATGACTTTTTAAGACACAGTAAGCATATACTGTTTTACAGGCAATTTTATATATGGGCAATTTTACAGTGGTGATCCAAGGTGATTAACAGAAGGTCCTGCACCTGTTAGGTAATAAGAGGGCTGGAATGTTTAGTGATTTAAATTTTATGGAAGGAAAAATAAATTCGGTAATTGCCATTGTAAATGGTCAGTTTTGTTTTTCTGTTGACACTTTGTAAAAGATGTAATCAGGGCTGGGGATTCGGCCCAGTGGTTCTGCTGCCTGCCTTGTAAGCTCAAGGTCCTGAGTTCAATCCCCGGTACCAAAAAAGAAAAGACAATGTAATTATATAGCTGCTGAGGGGGTTACTCAATGGGTAGAGAGTTTGATTTGTGCAAAAGGAGTTCTGCAGATGGATTGTGGTGATGGTTATGCAACAGTGTGAATGCACTTGGCGGAACTGAAGTGCACACAAAGTGCATTAGATTGTAAAATTTTATGCTGTGTAATCTAACCTCAATTTTAAAGAACGCTCTCCGATTACAGGGTGGCAGTGTGCAACACTGCATGTCTGCTCCAAGAAAGGACGCCCACCTTGTATGGGCTGTGCGCCATGCCAGTGTCTGATTTTAGCTGCTCTCTGGCCAACTGAGACTCTCACCTTTTCGTTTTCTGAGCCTGGGTTGCGTCAGGTGGAAGGGGAGGGATGGGCAGATCAGTATGTCGAGGGGGGCTTCCTAGAAGTGGAGCAAGTTGTGAGCTAGGGCCCTCCAAGAACAGGGGGCAGCGGCCTGAGACACATCTAGCCCTGTGCCAAGCAATACTGCAGGCCCTCAATGCCCAGATGCAGGAAATCTGAGATTGGCACAGGGTGCATGTGTGTAAGTGGGGGGGGGTGCATGGATCACAAGGGCAGAGCTGTGAGAAGTGGCAGAGAGCCTCTGGGGGAGCCCCAGGAAGGAGCCCCTGATTCTTAGCTCCAGCTTCTAGGTGGTGACACAGATGGGGACATTATCAGGAATCCTGTTGTGTAGAGCATTTACACCTCACAGCAGTGCTGCTGGGAAAGAAATCCAGGCCCCTGCCCAGCAGGCAGCTGAGGCTTGGAGAAGAGAAAGACAGGGAAAGACCCACTAACAGCCAGGGGCAGAGCTAGTCCACGAGCAACCAGGGCCCTGATTCAACATCGACTTTGAGCCATAACGCAAAATTCTTCACTAGTGGCCAGGGATTTAGCTTAGTTGTACAGCGCCTGTCTCATAAGTGCAAGTTCTTGAGTTCAATCCCTGGTACTGCAAAAAGAACACAAAAATACTTCACTGGACCCTGGCTTCTCAGCTAGCACATCCACTGACCACACATTATCTCACCCCCGTTTTATGGATGAGGAGCCTAACAGGGTGATGCCATGCCCCAGCATGGGCTGCATCTACCTCCTAAATCCAGTGCTACCTGGTCCAAAGTCCGGCTTCATAGCCATTCAGCCACATCGGCTAACAGGTCAGATCCTGACAACTCCAGGTTTACTCTACGGGAACTACAGGTTGATTATGTCTAGAAGCATGCTATGATCATATAATAATTTTATTTATTTATGTATTTAGTTGTAGTTCTGGGATGGAACCCAGGGTCTACTGCTGAGCTAATCCTAGCCTGATTATAATGTGAGAGAGGTCACCGCAGTTGCCACCCAAGCAATGTACTAGAAGCCTGGGGGTGAGGAGAAGGGAGAGTCAAAGGACCCACACCATCCCACTCACCCAGTCCCTTCTGCCAGCTACCACTGTGATGAGTGGGAGTCCTGGCATCCTACATTTGGCAGCATCAGCAATGGGAACAGAAGAATAGGGGGCTCAGAATGATATCTGTTGGCTGATGGGACTCAGGGGAGCAAAGGAAGAACAAGGCAGCTCCCAAGGACAAGGGAATTAGAGCCATTGCTGGGAACATGCAGCCAGGTGGTGGGGAGGGTCCTGAGGGTTGCAAGGCCGAGGTGAACTCAGCGGGGCACTGTCCCACGAAAGCGGGTAAAGACATAGTAAAGAGTGGCACCTAGGACAGTGCAGAGCAGCTTGGTCACTCTGACATGGGGGTGGTGCTACGAGGAGGTGCGCCCCCAAGACAGGGTCCGACAGCAGGGTGTGAAGGGGCTCTATGAGTGACACTGTTCTACTTCACAGAGTTGACTTGAAAAACCAAAGGGCAACAAAGCACAGGAGTGAGCTCATCTCAGCTATGTTTACACAGCAATCCCAGACAGCAGGCAGAGCATTCACTTCGTTTTTTAAAAGGAAATGCCCTAGCAATGGAAGCGCAGAGCCTTCTCTGGGGAAGATGTTGCTTGCCAGCATCCAGATGCGAGCTGAGACCAGGAAGAAGGTCTGTTCACCAGGGCGCTGGCCACAGCTGCCTCTGCAGGGGTGGGGCCAGCAGGAATATGGAGAATTTAGGCTGTCTGCATCTGCCTGGCTCCCCAGTCACACACAACAAGGGTGCTGACTCCGCCACTCTTGCCAACTAGCCATCTCAAAGAACACAGAATCAGCATTCCCTTGTTTGGGTTTCTGTAAAACATCTAAAAATCACAATGTGATGCAGCTCAGACCTTGCTAGGACCCAAGCTCATCACTGCAAATGTGAACTTTCAGTGTACTGGGAAGGTGGAGAAGGAACTACAACAGAGCTCTTCTCGGTACACATTGTTTGATGGAAAGTCCTCCTCATTTTCAGAAGCAAACACAGCCCTTTAAAAAACTACTGTAAAACCCTAGAACTAATTTAATAAGCATTTCAAGATGTTTTTAAGGGGTTTTCAGTGTTTGTTTCTGTTTAATATTAAACATATACAAAGAATGTTTAAATTGTAAAAAAATACAGCAAAAGAGGCACTGCTATGAATCCTCCCTAGGAACACCATGCCCCCCATTTCAAACACACTTATAACATCATCTTTGACACTTTCTGGAGCAGTTCTGGAAGTTCTCTTTCTACCTTATTCACTGAGTCTAGCATCTTCAGCAAAGTCAAAGTCAACTTCTGAATCTTCCCCAAAGTCAAAATGACCGTAAAAAGTAAACCTTTTGAATTGATTCAGAACCTTGAGGCAGACATGACAGCGAAATTAAGGACACCTATGGAAGAGGAGTTCTAGAGCTGCTTTGCAAAGCGGTAAGAACAATCGGACAAGTATGTTCCAAGCAAGCAGGAATAGGATTGAGATGATGTGTTATTTATTATGTTAAAATTTTAAAAATCACCATCACTGTACTTTTTTTTTAATCACACCAAGTGTGGCAAGAATGCTCCTCTACAAGCCTAGGCCCCTTATTATGCAGGGAGAAGACTCGCCAACAGGACAGGTTCACATCACTAAGACACAGGCAACATTACAAGACACTTATGAAGAGGCAGCAAGGTGCTTGGGAGAGAGCACTTTGGAATGGCGCTAATAACAACTGGGATTATTTCATGAGCATGTCCTTTGTGTACTCCTAAAGGCTGAACATTCCATACACTTCTTTATTCAACCTTTTTTACAAAAGCTTTCTGGAGAAAATACCACTGTACTACTTTTGTGGCTGATAATACGAGGCACAGAGAGGTTAAATCAGCTACCATGGCCACACATATGGCTGGTTAGGAGGCAGAACCTGGCTTGTCCTCCCTGGGGAGTGGGTCTCTTGTCCATCACATCCAGCCTTGAGGATAGAGAGGGCTCTGCCTGGACTCATATCTGGTGGAGTACTGTCTTCCAGAGAGCATTTTACAACTCATTTCTAGGCTCACTTTATACCAAGAGCATCATGCTCTCAGGTACAAGATAAGGAGCCACACTGTTAGAATAGTCCCCAAGCAATTCTGATGACCAGCCTGATTTCCAAGTTTCTTGATGAAGGATATGAATGAGATAGGCATGTCTGAAATGGTGTATACAATGAGAAGGATAAGGGGAGCCAAGGGAGGTAGAAAATCATTCCAAAACCTCACCCACTATACACTAAACCGATTTACTGATAGCTACACTTCCCAGAGGTGCTTAAAAAGCACCTCAAATGTCTGCAGGTGCCACTCTTTGCACATGGCCACCTGGCTAACAGCCCCCGGTTCCCCAGTGGCTGTGTGCTGCTCAGGTCTTTGCAGAGTCAAGTGGCTGCCCATGCGGGACACCCAGAGGCACAGAGATGCTCACTCACAGTTCATCCAGGCAGTCCTCAGGCTGCCTCAGCCTGTGGCCATGGAGAAGGTAGTCGTACATCTCGTGGTTCTGGACTCCGGGATAGGGTGTCATTCCCCGCGTTGCTATTTCCCACATGGTCACGCCAAATGCCCACTGAGAACAACAACAACAAGTTAGGATGCAAGTCTTTTCACCAAGGCTGAATGGACCTTTTCTTCAGGAAAGGTCACTGCCTTAAAGCCCGGATGACTGTGTACAAAGCCAGCAATTATGTCTGAGACCCACTACTGTCCCAACATGGCAGCAATGTGGGGTTGGAGTATCACAGTTCCCCATTTTTACGAAACTGTTCTGGGAAATCTGATAAAGGCAGACATAGCCTCGTCTCACATTAGCATTGCTTAATGCTCTGCTTCACTGCTGTGACGAGTTTTCTCGGGCCAACCGCGTGATTACACATCACCTCTAATAAAGCATATAGTTTCAAAGAGCCACTGGATGATACACTCTCAAATTATGTGGATGTGACATATTTTAAGTAGTGGGCAGTTAGACCTTTTATAGCATTAGAGGGGGGGAATTAATGACAGTCCTATGAAAAACACAGATCTTTTGAATGTCACCACCAACATTTCTTGCTGTGTGCCCCCACCTCTGCATAGAGGGACCCAAAATCAAAGCCATGTACACACCACGTCACTTTTACTCGTGTAGACTCGATCTGCGAGGCTCTCTATGGCAATCCACTTCACAGGCATCTTCGCAATGCGGCCTTGGCGGTAGTAATCGCCGCTGTAAATCTTCTTAGAGAGGCCAAAGTCGGCCACACAGACAGTCATGTCATCTCGCAACCTACAGAGAGCCAGTTCCTGTCCTCAGCAACCTCAGAAGCAAAGCCTGTAGTTGCAGGTCTATATGAGATGCAGCCTGAAACATTTATACTAAGTGATAGGGCGGGGCAGTTACTATCTCTGCCACTCCGGTCTGTGTGGGCACAGGCCCAGCAAGGGTCACCAGGCACAGCAGCTGGGGACACTGAGGGGACACAGACGTAATGTGGCAGGAGCAGGAGGAGCAGCAGCTCCATGTGGACTGATGCCGACCCTCTGTGGACTGAACTACTGCTCAGGAGTGCTCTGGCCTGGCGTCTGGAAGAGGCTTTGGTTCTGTGAACTAATGGAACCCCGGGCAGGCTGGGGGAGGAGGGAAAACACAGGCTGGAGTAGGACATGGGGGCTGCTTGCTGAGGTGGCCAAGTGAATGATTGAGGGATTAAGTGGAAAAGTAAAGCAACATAATTACTTACAGTCCAAAGTATTAAAACAGATCCTTGACGGGGTTGGGGATTTAGCTCAGTGATTCCACTGCTTGCCTTGCAAGTGCAAAGTCCCGAGTTTGATTCCCAGTCCAAAAAACCCCCCAAAACCAAAAAAAACAGAACCTTGACAAGAAGGAGAAAAAGAAGAGCAGAGGGGAAAGAGGGACAGGAGAAAAACATGAGGAAGAGGAATGGGAGGAGGAGGAGGAGACGGAGGAGGAGAAGATGGAGGTGGAGGTGGAGAACAGGAGGTAGGTCACTAGCTTGTTCCTGTTTGCTTGACATTAACTTGTTTTTGAGTCTTTAGGACTGCTTTGAGGTCTTGAGCCTCCTGCCTTCTTGCCTCCCACCCAAGTGCTGAGATTATAGGTATATGTCATTACATCCAGCTTCTGCCTGATAATGATTTTTAAAACTAAAAGTCCCACATCCTGGGAAATCTCTCAGGATAAACTGGACAGTTGGTCACCCTACCTGGTGGGGAAAAATACGAAGGAAATTTTAAATATGAAAAGAAAAAAAAGTTTTCATGAGTTTTCCCTCCATAGCAGAAAAATATTTAAAAGCAACAACCCCTCTGGTACTTTAAAAAATGAGGTGAAAGGCAAAAGTCATGGAGGGAAGTTGAGAGGAGGGAGTGACAGGCTCCACGGCCACATCTCCGACCAAGAAAAAGAAATGAGAACATAATGTGAAGTGAAATAAGGCCAACACAAGATTACATATCGCATGCCTTCTCTTAGATGGTAAACTCAAAGTATTAAACACATAAATAAAGAGCAAAATAGAAGATAGAGAAGTAGGAAGTAGGGAGAAGTTCAAATAATTCCCCAATTTCTCTATTCTGTTGTTGCAACAATATTTCAATACATATGCTAATTTGTTTTATCTATACTACTAGTTTTTTCTTAATTCACGGAAAAGAAAGTTTTGTGCTACTTTAAACAATGACAATACACTCAAGCAACACTTCTAGCAACGGTAAGCTTAAAAGCTTAAAAGGGAGAAATAGGTATTGTCTTCAAAGGCTTCCAGACATAATGGCTCCTTCATTTCCTTCAGTTCTCCATTGGAGAACTGAAGACCCAAGTTCTCATAGAACGAGCCTTTGCCTGGTGTATGCACAAAGCTTTCCCACATATACTCACGGTATGAAAGTTCTTTACAAGGAAGCCTCAGAGAGAAGTGGAACAAAATCTTCACAACTTTTAGCAGGGTCCCTTAAGTTATGTAGGTCATTACTTATTATTGCTGTGATAACACTTAACATAACTCTGGGTGCAAAGCTAGCTGAGGGTCACAAAGATCATATCTAGTACATGTAGCTGAGAGAGCGAAAATAAAAAAGTAATCACAGGACAAAGATTTAGATGCTAACCAGACTCTTGGAGGCAGAGACAATGAAGACCCCCAAGCAAAACCCTAACCAGTCAGGGCCACAGAAATTCCACCCCAAGCAAGCCACACTGTTCCTTCCCAAACCAGCTTTTCTCCATTTTTATTTTTTTAAAAACTTTGGCAGTACTGGGGGTTGAACCCAGCTATACCTCCAGATCTCCCTCCATATTTTCACAGCAGTAGGTTATCTCCCCCAGTTTCACAAAGGTCAAACAACCATAAGGTCCAACACCCGCCAAGATGGTCCTGGATCTTACATGCAGTTTCGAGCAGCTAAATCCCGATGGAGAAAATTCCTGTTGCTCAGATACTCCATTCCCAGGGCAATGTCCACCATGAATTTCAACAGTGTCTGCAGAGGAATATGCTAGGGGTGGAGGAAACAAGAAGAAAGACTGACATTAGATGGAAAACTTGGAGAGGATGTTCTTGCCCTTTAAGGTGTAGGAATGGAAGAAGGAAACAAATCTCCTATCTGCTATAACAAATTTGCTTTTAAAGACAAAACTTAAAAACTCTTAAAAACTTCTTAGAAAAATCCACATTCTCTCCTCTCCATCTTTGTAAGTATTTACAGTGATTAATATTTTGTTTCTTCTCATAAGTTATGAGACCAAAGATGACTTGCTGCAGCCGTTTGAATCAGTGGAATACGGCGTCCATAGCAGGCAGATGAGAGGATTGGGGAGTGGTCTGGGCTCAGTAACGGCCGGCTGAGTCTGTGGAGGGGTACAGTGTTCGGGAGGCAGACAGCCCACTTAGTAAGATCTGTTTCAATTATGTACCCATACCTACTATCGTTTTTCCAAATCCCCCCTCCTCCCATGCTGGGGATCAAACCCAGAGCCTCCCACACTCTAGGCAAGTGTTCTACCTCTGAGCTAAGGCCTAGACTTTCTGCTATCACTCTATTTGAAATGTTCTGAAAGATGCTTTTCTTCTTACAGGCAGCAATCAAGCTATTCTTCATACTTTATCATGAGACCAAACTGCAAGAATGTCTTTAGGAGTATTCCTTGTGTTTCACTAAAGAAATCCTATAATTTTCAATAGTCTAGCATTTTATCTAATGTAAAAATCAAACTAGATTTCTGTGCTAGAAAATCTACCTATGAGGCTGACTAATGTAGACCTCCACATAATAATGAAATGTTTCATGCAGTCATGGCTTACCCCAAGTTTCTGCTATTGTGAGTGGATCCATCCAGTACAGAATCTCCCTAAGGTACTGGATCTGCCATGGCTTGTTCACCTTGGAACATGAATTTTCCAAAATGGCACTCATAAGGACAGTGCATTCTTAAGGACTTAGATACCCATCTAAGACCCATGTCAATTACACACTATATATAAAAACAAAATGCCTTAATTGCCCTTACCCTTAAATAACGGAGTTTTAAAAAATGGAAACAAATCAGGCATGGAAGCTTTATGTCCCTGTTCTGATTATTTGTTTTTCTGGATGCCAACTTCTAGGAAGGGATTTGAGTCCTAAGAAATATCAAGTCCTGCTGTCACTTCCAAAGGTGTTATGATTATCACACGCTATAAATTTGTGCTGTGGAGGGGTACAGTGTTCGGGAGGCAGACAGCCCACTTAATTTCCTATAATAATGTTATTCTTAGAGAGTGTAACTAACAGTCATTTAAAAAATAATTGTGTGGTATAATTAATGATTTTCAGACTGATTGCAAGACACAATAAACAAAAATCAGTTGTGTTTTTATACCACAAGCAATGAATAAAATGATATGAAATTAGGAAAGCAATTTCATTTACAGCAGAATCAAAATGAAATACTTAGAGATAAATTTAGCAAAGAAGAGTAAAACACATTCTGAAAAATCACAAAATGTTGAAAGAAATCAAAGATCTAATTAAATGGAAAGATAGGCTGTGTCTTTGTTGTTTGGAAGACTTAATATTGTTGTGATGTCAATACTCCCCAAACTGAGCTATTGAGTCAGCATAAGCCCTATCAGAATAACACCTGCTTATTTGTAGGAATTAACAAGCTTATTCTGAAACTTATGTGGAAACTCAAAGAATCCAGAAAGCCCAAAATAAGCCTGAAAAAGAACAAGCTGGAGGGCTCATGTTTATTGCAAACTTGCTACAAGGCAAATATAATTAAGACAGTGTGGTAAAGGGAGACAAATAGACATACAGATTAATGGCATTGAATTAAGAGTCCAGGAATAAATCCATGTACAGTAAAAGAATGGTCTTTTTAAGAAATGGTTCTGAAACAAGTGAAGAGTCACATGCCAAGAATGAAACTCGACCTCTGCCTCAAACCATACACAAAAATCACCTGAAATGAGTGAAGAATGGGTCAAGGACTTAAAGTAAAGTAAAGGCCAAGATTTAAAAATTCCTAGAAGAAAGCACAGGGGAGAATCTTTTGCAATTTTGGATTAAGCAATGATTTCTTAGATGTAATACCAAAAACACAAACACCCTTTCCCTGAGATAAACTGGACTTCGTCAAAATTAAAAGCTTTTGTGGGGCTGGGGATTTAGCCCAGCAGCACTGTGCCTGCCTTACAAGTGCAAGGTCCTGAGTTCAATCTCCAGTACCACACACACACACACACACACACACACACACACACACACACAACTTGTGTTTTAAAATACACCAAATTCCTAGAAGAAAGCACAGGGGAGAATCTTTTGCAATTTTGGATTAAGCAATGATTTCTTAGATGTAATACCAAAAACACAAACACCCTTTCCCTGAGATAAACTGGACTTCGTCAAAATTAAAAGCTTTTGTGGGGCTGGGGATTTAGCCCAGCAGCACTGTGCCTGCCTTACAAGTGCAAGGTCCTGAGTTCAATCTCCAGTACCACACACACACACACACACACACACACACACACAGCATTTGTGTTTCAAATGATACCATTAAAAAAGTGAAAAGACAACCCAGACAATAGGAGAAAATATCTGCAAAGACTATATCTGCTTAGGAACCTGTACCTAGACACACATAAAAATTCCACAACTTAATAATAAAAACATAACTAATCTCATTAAAAATAGGCAACAAATCAGAAGAAACACTCCTCTGAAGAAGAAATACAAGTGGCCAAGAAGCACATGAAAAGATGCTGACCATGATTCGTTATGAGAGCAACAGAAATCCAAATCACTATGAAAATGTGATTCACACTCACTGGAATGGCTAGAAGCAAATAGATAATTGAAGGGTTGGTGAGGATGTGGAGAAATTGGAACCCTCCTACACTGCTAGTGAGAAAGTAAAATAATGTAGCTCCTTTAGAAAACAATCTGGTAGCTTTTCAATAAGTTAAACATTGAGTTATTACAACCTGCCCCACTGATTCTACAGCTAGACCTATACCTAAAATAATTTAAAGCATATGTTGATATAAACACTTTTATAAAATTATTCATAGAGTATTCATAAAAGCCAAAAAGTGAACAACCCCAATGTCCATCAACAGAAGAGTGGATAAAAGGTAGTCTATCCACACAACAGAAGATTTCTGAGCCATAAAAAGGAGTGAAGTACAGATTCACGCACCTTTATTATGCTCAGTGAAAGATGCCACTCACAAAAGGGAAGGAATGAATACATATGATTCCATTTACAGTAAATGTCCAAAAGAGACAAACATAGAAAGACATAAAGTAGATCAATGGTTGCTTAGGTTTTTGGGGGAGAGGAGTACTGGAAAGTGTTGACTAAAGAATGTGGGTTTGGCTTTTTTTTTTGGTAAGATATGAAAATGTCCTAAAATTGATTGTGGTGATGGTTACACAGCTCTGAATATACTAAAAACTGCTGACTGGAGCATTTTAAGTGGTAAAATTATGTAGCATTTGAATTGTATCATAACAAAGCGTTTCTTCTTCTTCTTCTTCTTCTTCTTTTTTAACATACTGTTCCAGGAAAAGGGAGAGATAGAGGAAAATGGAGAAGGCTGTGGGGAGGAGTGGGTAAGCTTCTCTTCCTGTCCCTGGAGGCTGGGGTGTGAGGCTGTGATGGCTGGAGAGCTGGCTGTCATTTGTAACCACGTGGTGGACAGCTGGTCACAAGTGAAAAGGAACATGGTGGAACAGTTTTGGATACTTGATGATGTCATTGAGGACAAACTGTTGAGTGTAGCCCCTGAGCAGTGCTACCTCTGGGCTTTGTGAGATCCTGAATCTCCACTGTGAAGGCCATTCTGAACTGGGTCTGGTTTTCCATGCTGATGAAGTCACCCTTCCTGCTGCAGACACCCAGCACCAACATCAGTGCATCTTCCCGACTTTTTTTTTTATCACTTGTCTTCTGTCCTCCCACCTCGGTGCTTCTGTCACAAAAGATGCCCTACTTTCCTAAACCACGGGGCATGCTCACATTGCTCATTCTGTTCTTGGCTGTGTATTTATTTCACTTAATTTTCCATTTTGCTCTCACCCCTTGCTTGAGGACAAACATGATAGCAGTGTAGAATATTAAAAAAAAAAAATGCCCAGTCTGAATCCATCTCCTCCCTGAAGCTCTGAGCAGGTTGCTTGGTACATGTATAACTGCAGCTGCTACACTTGTACTGTCAACCTCTGTGACAACTGGGTCGCCTTCTCATGTGCCTGTCTGCTCTGCATACCTCCAAGGGTGCTGTTCACCCAGAGGACAGAGTGGCACTTGGAGCAGCCCACTGTCAGTGGCCACTTACAGGCCCTGACACCTAGGCTAAGGCTAGTCTCACAGGAACAAAAGGGCTTTATTCCAGGAAACTGACCAAATGGAGAGCAAAGATCTGAATAAAAAACATGATTTTTCCAGTTAATCTATGCACTCTGTGTCTTCCTTATCTATGGCTGCAAAGTATCAAAATACAAAATACATCCTTTTCTATATTTATAACTGAAGATAGCCTTGTACTTCTGCAAATGGAAGCTATTCATTAGGCCTGTGTAGTTGGCTTGCCTCACTTGTTACTTTGTTCAAAAGAATATAAAATCACAGCAGAACTTTTGGCAGCCACAGACAAGCTGATTCTAAAATTTATCTGGGAGGATACTGAAAGTAGGACAGCTAAAACAACTCTGAAAAAGTACAATAAAGTGGGAGGAAGTACATGCTGCAATTTTAAGACAGACTTACAAAGCAGCAAAGCTTTGGGAGCAGAGAATGGGGAGACAGTTTAATGGAACAGAAAGGAGGACTCAAATAGATCCGCATGTTTACAGCCAACTGGATTCATACAAAGGCATGAAAGTAGTTCAGTGGAGTAAGGATATGCGGTTTTCTTATAAACAATCATTATCTATATGCAAAAACCCAACCCCAAACAAAAAAACCCACCCAGAACCCACAAGTGAATCTCATACCTTATACAAAATTTAACTCAAAATGGGTCCTATATGCAAATGTACCATGGAAAAACTCACACTTTTTAAAAGAAAAACAGGAGAAAAACCTTTTTTAAACAATAAAAACTAGGATTAGACAAAGAGTTCTAGCACAATTTGTGAAAGGGAAAAGGGAAGCAGGTGTTTCTAATTGCACTCACCTGAGTCCTGCTAGTGACGGCAGCTAAAGGAACAAAGGGGATGGTGTTAGAGAATACCTCTGCTTTTACTAACACAGAAAAGGCAGGAAGAAAAGAAAGCCCCGGCGTACAGGTAGGGCACAATGCACACCTCTTGCCCAGTCCACAGGCAACAGGACAGGAGGACACAGTTTGCATTCCAGGCCATGAGGCCCCAAGGCCATGTCTCCATCAACTAAGCAATCTTTTGAAGTCAAAACTAAAAACTGCCCCTAAGAGGCAAGCCTCTAAGTCTGTGCTAAACTTCCTAGGTGATCCATAAGTGCCTCTACAGTGACATCCCAAATTGCTAGACTGCACCATCCTCATGGCCAGAAGCCTAAACATCAAGGACAATGTTACAGACATTGTAAGACTGTCACATGCAGTTCTCTTGTCTCACCATATTCGACTACAACTGATTTTTACTAGATTAAGACTATCAGGAGCCAGTTGTGAAAGTGCACGCTTGTTATCCCAGTATTCTGGGAGGCTGAGGCAAGACAATCACAAGTTCATACTCAGCTTGGGCAATTTAGCTACTTGGTGAGACACAGTTTCAAAACAAATAAATAAAAGGGCTGGGGTATAGCTCAGTGCAAAGGCCCTGGGTTCAATCCCCAGTACCACAAAACAAAAACAAAAAACCTATCAGGAAAGTAATATTCAAAAAAAAAAAAATCGGTCACACTTCAAAGGATGAAATCCATAACATCGAGAAGAGCTCTGCAAAATTTCTTTTAGGACAGTCATTTGGGCTTCAACTCATGATACTCCTGTCTCAGCCTCCCAAGTGGTGGGACTAAGGCATGTGCCAGCATGCTGGGCTAGAACAGCTATTAGCAAGCTCCGAAGAGTCTAGGCCTATGACAGGCATGATGTGCAGACTAGGAGCTGGGCCACCAGATCTCAGAGTCATTGAGGCCTTGGCCACAAGGCTGTGAGCCCATCCAGCTTCCCCCTGCCATAAGTCAGAGACAGTAATCCCCATGAGCAGGCCTGCTGTGAGGATGGACACCACAGGTCAAGCCCAGACACACAGGGGAACAGAACAAAGAGCAATGTGCTTTCCCTTTCCCCTGTGTCTTTGAAGTCGCCTGGGGCTGCCCCATGGAAGGAAGACCCAGAACCATCTGGAGGTGGCACAGGGACCATTACCTTTGGGCCCGTCTCCAGTCGGGAGTACAGTAAGTAGGTGTGCAGGTCCCCGTATTTCATGAAGGGTAAAATCACCATGGGCTTTGGGATGCCTTGAGAGCTCATTTCTATACACACGCCTGGAATTAGAAACAGAACCAGTCACAAAGAGCCCTTGTTTCATGGGACCAAAAAAGCCCTGGAGGACTACTGGCTGAATTGAAACCAGGTGCTGCCAAGTTAATGGTCCCACAGTGTCCTAGACGATTAAACACACACAGGCTTACTACACATTTATTTTTTTCCTCTTTCAAATTAGGGGCAGTCTTGCATGTGAGCTCTCAAAAAAGTCAACTTGTAGTAAATACAGCCACCTAGAGATCTAGGAGTTTTTGTTGGGCTGAATGTAACTGAGGGTAGTAACTGTCTTAGAATTCGAGGGCAAACTGGTTTCATGTGATAAATACTGAATCATATGAAGAAGTCTACTGCAACCACATGCTTTAAATTACTGAAAGAATTTGGGGGACTGGGGTGTAGTTCAGTGACACAACATGTCTTTATGGCATGGGTTTAAACCCCAGCACATCCCCCCTCAAATTTTGAGGGTCTGTAGGTAAAATCCACTCCCCTAAATGTTAGCTGTTATACAACTCAAAGCTATAATACAGAACTAGTGGAGCCTGTCACTTGATCCTAGCCTGGCAAAGTGCTTATACAAAGTATGATTGTTCTCAGAGTCTGCTAAAACCAATAGCTGCAAGTAAAGAATAGCTATTTCTTTGACATGATATCCAAACATTTGTTTGTTTTTATATCTTTCTACAGTGTCAATCCCAAAAGAATCTGAAAAATTCCCCAAAGAATTTATTATACATCAAGCCAGGACAGAAGAAAAAACTCAGCAGAAAGTTTTTTTGCTTTCCAGGCCGTTCCTTTCTCTTAGAATAGTGTCACTTGGGCTGGAAAGTGGCTCAGTGGTAGATCACTTGCCCAGCATACACATGGTCCTGAATTCAATCCCTAGCACTGCCAAATTAAAAAAAAAAAAAAAAGTGTACTTTTACAGCTCCCACTGAATCTCCTCTTTTTGTACTTTCTAACAGGGCTATAAAGAGGGAAATTACATTAAATCAAACTCATGAAATAGTCAGTGGTCAATGTAGCACAATCATAAATCAGGACTTTGAAGTATGTTCATAAATTATTTGTTAACTTTTATAGCTTTACCTCCCTGATATCTGATTTATGCACAACCTTAAATCAAAGATTATCACATGGCCAGTTCATGTGTCTTGCCTTTGAGTAACAGGGGCTGCTCTCACCTATAGTCTTGTGAAGCTCTGTGGACCCTCTACCCATCCAAAGGGCTGAAAACATCTGTATCAGCCCCAGAAAACAGAAACAGAAGGAGAAGTGGTCTGGATAAGAAAGCATGCTTTTTTGATGTTATGCAATGTGTAAACTTACACACACCAAAGGTTTTCCCCTTTGGTACACAGTACAATTACCCAAGCCCTCCTAGCTCCCGACCCACCATCTCCCCAAGGTACCAAGAAGTCGGATGACATTAGGGTGACTGAAGTCTTTCATGCACGCTGCCTCACTGAGAAACTCCTCTATCTCCCGCTGCGAGAAGTTGTCCACTAGAAACAGATGAAAAATGTAAGGTACAGTTACTCTATTCAGTTAAAGGGAGCATGCAGAGCAGCAACAACTTTGTTCTCTAAAGTAAAATCAGGAAAAAGCACAACTATATATACAGAAGGCAAATGAGTGGTTGTCAGGGGTGATAGGGTTGTGGGGAGAGAGGGAAAAACAGATGAAGCACAGGGGAACTTCAGGGACATGAAGCTATTCTGTATGATACCAACAGTGGCCTTTTGTATGTTTGTGAGAATCCATGACCTTACACAGTGCCAGGGGTGAACTCAAGTGTAAACTCAGGACTTTAGTTAATAATGTGATCATATGAATTCATCAATGGTAAAACATACGCTACACTACTGAAAAATATTAGTGAAAGGGAAAATGGTGCGTGGGAGAAGGGTAATCTATGGAAACTGTAGTTTCTGCCCAATTTTTCTGTAAATCCAAAGATACTATAAAAATTAAGGTCTATCGGTAAAGAAAACAACAAAAAATCCTCCAAACTAAAGGCAGTTCCAACTGATCTGTTGCAATTATCTTTACCTTTAAAAAAAAAAAATCACACCTCTCCCTTTCTGTCTCTGTATCCTGCAAGTCTGGCTGCTTATTCATGCATTCTAAGTTGGGTGTACTTTGATACCAAGTTTTTGGAAGGACATTAATTTAAGGAAGCTGCTTAAAATTCAGTATTATGCTCTTATTATGAAATGAAGTCAATCACGAGAGGACAAATGGTTTCAATTCTCAGAGGTACTTAGAGTAATCAAATCAGAGACAGGAGAGTAGAATGGAGGTGGCTAGAGAGAGACCAAGGGAGAGAGAAGGGGAGTTAATGTGTAATGGGAAATTTTAGGTTCACAAGATGAGACGTTCTGGAGACGGCTGATGGTGGCAGTTACATCGCAGTGTGAATGTATTTCCTGTCATGGGCCTGAGCACTTAGCAGTGGTTAAGACAGCACCTTTACCTTCTGCGCATTTTACCACACTGAAAAGCAAACGGGTAAGTCATCAAGCCAGACTTCTGGTAGGGCAGTTACCAGGGTAAAACAGATGGCTGATATCGCACATGAGGGTAACTAGTGTGGTGTTTTGTGCCATTCTGTGGGCTTCATATATGCTAATCTTTTTCTTAGAAAATTTAGGACAAAAATCTTCAAACGAGGAAGCGGCTTTATCAAACTAGAGAGATGGGTCAGATGCTGGCATCGGCGACCCTTGCCTCAGAGTCTTGTACCTTACTCTGGAGTCATCAGCTCGACTGGACCATGACACCGCCACCGCTGCTGCTGATGACGATGACAACAATGGAGGCAGACAGAATGCTAGAGATGCTCAGTACTGTGTCAGTGTTCGGTGTGTAAAGAGCACACAGTGCAGGTATGGAGAGCCGCAGCAGAGCCCTGCACACCGTCCTGGCCTCACAGAGCACCAGGGCTGAAGCCCCCCCCTGTCCCAAGACACTGCCCCCGCCCCGACAACTCACACTTCATGGTCTTCACTGCCACCTTCTGAGAGGTCCCAGCCTGCTGCTTCAGGTTTCCTTCCATCACAGACCCGAATTCTCCTGTGAGGGGAAGAGTGCCCGTGTAGCTTCCGTGCTGTCCCTCCAGTGGCAGAGATGTCACAGCTCCAGGCTGTGTTCATGTGGCCCAGGAACTCGTCCCCAGCAGCGGGCAGGACCACCCAGGCCTCACAACCAGACACTGTTGTGTCCTGGCTCCTGCTCGTCCTGGGCTTGGGGGCTCAGCCTTGGCACAGCTTCTCACTTTACTGAACACTTAGCTGACCCAGATTCTTATAGGAGAACATGGGGAATGTTACTGAGGTTCATAAAGCACAAACTCTTAGTGGCATTAGCATTCACCCTAAGAATAATTTAACACTTTAAATAAATATTTCATCTTTGTACCTACTCAGTGCCATCAAAAAGTGGTGAATGTTTAAACACAAATTTTAAAAGTGTTATTACAATAAAAGACACATTACCATCAATTGCCTTCCAAAACCTCCTTCCTTTAAACACACGTATCCCATCATTTTTGCCACTTTCTGAAGCAGTTCTAGAAATCTTCTTTGTGAGGGTCCTTTCATGGTTGCCTCAGTGTCCTGAAGTGAAACTATTTATAGCAATTTCTGTCAAAAGAAAGCATTATGTTTTTTCCTCATCCACCTTATTTTCTTTTTCCTTTTTTTGCTTCTTTTCTTCTTTTCTTTTGATACTGGAGGATCAAACTCAGGACCTGGTGCTTGTGAGGCAGGCAGCGGAACCACTGAGCTAAATCCTTGGTCCTGTCCACCTTATTTTCTAGATCTGGCACAATGAGACTTCTGGCTCTTCCTCATTCAAAAGGATTATGATATGCAAATGTTTTGAATTGACTCAGTACATCAAGCCGTAACGGCACAACTAAAGACACTCGCAGAAAAGGACTTCTAAAACTGCTTTAGAAAGTGGCAAGAAAGCTACATGTGGTGGTGCACACTTGTTTTCCCAGCACTCAGAAGGCTGAGGCACTATCGCTGTGAGTTTGATGCCAGCCTGGGACACAGAGTTCAAGGCCAGCCTGCAATACCTAACAAGATCCTGTCTAAAAAAAAAAGTGGCAAGAACAAAGGAACAAGTGTGTTCAAAGGAAGGAGTATTTTGAAGAGGATTAATAGCAACATGTCTTTTACTGTGTAACAAATGTTTTAAAATTTTAAACATTCACCCTATGTTTTGATCACACCTCATATTTAATTAAGAAGGCCCAAAGAATAATCACTTTAAGAACTACAGAAACAAACTTAAAGAATGTAGGACGCAAATTAATAAATGTATGCTTTTCAATGAGGGAAAGGAATTAATATTTTTCTAGTCCATTGTGTATTCTGGGGCCCGTAGAGACTATTTTCATAGCCAAATCTGAGTTTCAAAAATCAATAATCTACTGTAAATTATTAGGTAGAACTACTTGTGTTATAACTTAAAGTCATCAAAATGGTATTTTATTTAATCAGTATACATTCCTCTTAATTGCTCCTTCTTGCCTTACATTTTAAGAGAACTACTTTAAACTGCTTACCTTCCCCCAGGACTTTTCCAAGAATTAGAAAATTCCTGTCAATCACAACATCTTCTAGTTTATTTTGTAGTTCCTCACTGACTCCCAAGCTCTGTACTATAAAAGTAACATAGAGTTATTAGCATGTTTTCTTTTATTTAAATATAATTAGAATTATATTTAAAATTCTATATAACAGTTATACATTTAAACATTTTTATATTTTTTTATTCATTAAGTTTACTGGTACATTTTAGAGTTACAATATGATGACATTCATCATTGGGAATGTGAACCTTTACATGATATATCTTTCTTTTCTTTTCTTTCTTTCTTTTTTTTTTTTTTGGTACCAGGGATTGAACTCAGGTCCTTGCGCTTGCGAAGCAGGTGGTGGAACCACTGAGATAAATCCCCGGCTACATGATATATCTTGATTCTTCTTGTTTCCCCATTCCCATGCCCTCCCTTCAAGCCCTCTACCTTTTCCTATTTACAAACACTTTGTCTTCATTTTTTCCTTTCCTTTTCCCTATACCTCCCACTTCCCCTACTCCTTTGGACCTTTTCTTCCTGTTTCATATTATCCATATCCATTTTGATCCTTATTTACACTTTCAGTTTCTCACACCAGAGAAATTATTTGGTATTTACACATGTGTGTTCTATTTGTATCCATTTTTCTAAAAATGCCAATATTAAAACATCACACTTCAAAAAAAAATCACACTTCATTCTATTGTGGTTAAAGTAAGTAAAATGAATCCTTCAGAGCAAGACTAATTTTGAACAACTATAGAAAAAATCAGAACCATATTTCTCTTCGCATTGTGCAATAGCAGCAGGCAGCAGACTCATGCAGAAGGATTTTGCCCCTGGCTTAAAGGAGTAAGGAAAATAAATCAATAGGCATTTGCAGGTGGACTTACTATTTATAGCCCTAACTATGGTATATAAAAGGCTATGAGGACACCTCCCCTGACCCCTGGCCAAAGGAGGTGCATGACCCAAAGGAAACAACCCCAGGAACAAGCTGTTGTCCTACGCATGGTTACAGGGCACCTCACTAGAAGGATGCAGGAAGTGCTGAATGGAGTACCTTGGGGGACTGGAGAGTAAGATTGTCTACAGTAAGGAACGTAATGTAATAAAGTACATAAAAGATATGTACCATTGACAGTAACTGTTGTCAATAAGAATTCACCAGGAAAGGGGAGAATGATTCTGCAGTAATTTGGCAAATGATTCAGTCTAAGCCACAGTTAATACACGAGTTAAGGTCTTTGAAAGAAAAGATATATGAATAATTAGA
This sequence comes from Fukomys damarensis, assembly GCF_012274545.1. Taxonomy (NCBI): domain Eukaryota; kingdom Metazoa; phylum Chordata; class Mammalia; order Rodentia; family Bathyergidae; genus Fukomys; species Fukomys damarensis. The sequence continues at coordinate 39,485,430 of NW_022900921.1, forward strand.
AAGGACATAGTAGCTCTTAGAAAAAAAAATACCCAAATGGTCCTTCAATAAAGGAAAAAAATATCTAAATCAATAATTTTTAAAAATGCAAGAATACAGACAGCTAACCATCAAAACATATAGATTAGAAAAATAAAGAAATTAATATCTTTATTAAGTGAGTTTGGATTTCATAGAAGTCATTCAACATTCTTAAGTCCTTATTGTTTTGTTTGGGCAAACATCCAGGAGCACAAATGTGATAACATTTATATATACTTTCTACACTGTTTCTAAAGTTACTCAAGAACATTGTTAATCTGTTCATTCTCTTTTGACCAGAAGGCCCTGTTCTCTGATTCGCAAAGTTCAAACCATAATTGCTACAAAGCATGTTGACAAATAGTCCTCTGAATTGCTTGCTGGGAGGTTAGGAAATGAAGTTTGAGATTATGTCCATTGCTTTGCTATTTCCTTTAAATCTCTGACCTTTACCCCATCTCCTAGAAGGTTTCTCTTTTCCTCCACATTTTATGGCTTTATGAATCCTGAAACCTGGCATCTTAACTCCAGATTCAATTCCATTTCCAGTAACTAACCCAGCCAGCTGGGATGTATGTGACAGTGTCTACCTACCTGCTCGTTTGTGACAACGTTTTGTACATTAAAAGGATCCATTCTCTTTTTGTGTGTGATGGTACTTAGGATTGAATCCCAGGCCTTTGCACTGAGCTATGCTCCAGTTCTTTTATTTTGAGATAGAGTCTCACTAAATTGATTGCCAGAGCTGGGCTTAAACCTGTGATCCTCCTTACATATTGAAGATATACTCCTAAGTGAAATAAATAAGTCACACATGTGTAAACACCGAATAGTTTCTCTGGTGTGAAAAACTATAATAGTACACAAGATCCTAATGAGATAATAGACAATGTGAAATAGGAAGAAAAGGGCTAAAGGTGTAAGGAAAGTGGGAATGGTAGGGGAAAGGGAATAAGGGAAAAGAAAAAATATGAGAAAATGAAAAAATGGAAATAAAGTGTTTGTAAATGGGGAGGGGAGGAGGGGGTGAAGGGAGGGCAGTGACAAGAGGCAAAAATGAGAACCAAGACCAGTCATGTAAAGGTACAAGATCCCAATAATAAATGTAACTGTACTGTATAACTAAAATGTACCAATAAACTCAATGAGAAAAAAAAAACCAAGCATAATCTACAATGAAAAAAAAAACCCTGTGATCCTCCTGCCTCAGCCTCCCAGAGTGCTGGGATTGTGGGTGTGTACCACCACACCCAGATAAAGAATCCACTCAAACTCTTGACTTTTGTCAGAAGGCTGTCTGTTCATTCTCCCTTGGCTCTTCACTATTTTAACTTTGGCCAAAAGCAAAATGAAAGTCAACTTACAGGTAAGTTCAATGGCTCGCCGACAGTAAGACTTCTTTGCTATATAATTTACAACCAATTCAGAATCCTCCTCTGTGAATGCAGTCCTGAGAGGATGAAAGAGACATTTATACAATAAAAATAGGGATACAGAGGCTGCTTAATTTCCCCCAGAATTTTTCCAAGAATTAGAAGATTCCTGTCAATCACATCATTTCTTAGTTTATTTTGGAGTACCTCAATGACTCCCAAGCTATGTACTGCAAAAGATACATATTAGAGTTACCAGCATACTTAAATTCTGTAATTTTCATCCCAACTTTTCCCAGAATATTACAACTGAGGGTCAATTAGCTAATATCTGAAATCTATTTTAGTGTTAAATTTATGAGTCCATGAGGCTTTAATGATAGAAATATATTCAAATAAAGCATTTTCTTCTATATTTCTTAGTTTCAAGCCTACAATAAGCAAAATGTGGGCAGACCCACGTCTGACTTGCTCATTTCTTTCTAGATGAGGCTGGGTTTTTGTTGTTTTTTTGTTTAGTTTTGGTATTGGGGATTGAAATGAGGATCTTGCGCTTGTGAGGCAGGCAGTAGAACCACTGAACTAAATCCCAGGCCCTTTTTGTAAAACATTCCTTCCTTTCTCCAGATATAAAATTCAATCTTCAACCTACACTCAATTCCTCCCTATAAGTGGACAGCCAGTGCTGTCCATGGACTGAGGTCTCACTGTCTGCACCAATGCCAAACATGTTTTTATGTCTAGAAGAACCAGAGACCAATCCCCTCCATCTGGACTTTTGTACATATTTAGTGTTCCAGATGATTTCCCAAATCAGCTTAGTACATTTCATCAATAACCCAGCACCAATTTTAATGGTAATTACACTGAATTTTCTTTCTTTTTTTTTTTTAGAGCCAGGGTCTTGTTATGTAGCCCAGGCTGGCCTTGAACTCCTGCCTCAGCCTCTGGAGTGTTGGGATTACAGGCGTGCACCACCATGTCTGGCTGATTACACTGAATTTGTGGTTCATTTGAGGGAATGTGATCTCTTAACAATATTGAGCCTTCCCATCTGTGAATGTGGTATGTGTGTCTCTCCAAGTATTCAAGTTCTTGTCAGCATAGTCAGTACAGTCTAATAATTTTTTTTCCCCAAAAAAAGCTCTTCCATGGGAGGGGGATTTAGCTCAGTGATGCCACTCCCTGCCTTGGTCCTGAGTTCAATCCCTGATATGGAAAAAAAAAAAAAAAAAAGCTCTTGCACTTCTATTGGGGTTTATTCTTAGAAATAGTATACTTTTAGTATACTTTTCATGTTATTGTGGGTGGAATTCATTCTAGTACTTTGCCTTCAATGTATTTAATTTTTTGGGGGGGTACTTGGGATTGAATTCAGGTCCCTGCACTTGCAAGGCAGGCAGCGGTACCACTGAGCTTAATCCCCAGCCCCTCAATGTATTTCAAAAGAATAAAAATATTTTCATGATAATGTCCTAAAAATTTAAATTTCTTCTTAAAGGAAGCAAGAAAGGAGGGAGCCAAGGCCAAGATTTAAGCAGCAGCAACAGAAAGACAATGAGTTTTCAAGAGCTGCTGCTGTTCTTAAATCTCTTGGCAAAAGGCTCAAAATGCAAAGGACATCCTTTTGATATTGTCCCCAGAGCAAATACCTATGTCCTCTAGGATTACCTTAGCCACACATTTGAGGAGTCTCCTGGGAATTTAAGATCTCCAGCAGGACAACTCACTACTGCTTTCTTGGCTTTCTTTTTACTGACCCTTCATAAGAGGTGGTACCTGGGTACTCTTCATTAATTAGTTCTGGGAGATGCAACGAGTACCAGAAATGAAGAGTATGAAACAAATTGTTTTGGCTGGAAATAGTCACACAAGCGACACTGACAAGCTCCAGCATTCTTATAGAGTACTGAGACACAATTTTCACTTCAAAATGTGCCAAATTCAATGATTTCAAAGCAATTGAATAGCAAGGTTCGGTTGCATATCTGTGAATCATTCTACAACTATTGTTTCGACAATATTAATCAAGAATTCCCACTTGATGACACAAGCTGCCTTCTGCCACTGATACTTAAGACCATCAGCATTTTAAGACCATCTCTTCATTGCTGACTGCATATAAATATGAGGTTCAGGGTCATAGCAATTAGAATCATAGTGAACTTGGAGACCATTCAGTCACATAATACCAAGGAAGCCTGGAAAAGGTAAAAGGCTCATTCAAGTGGCAGAATCAATGCTGGGACCCAGGTGTTACAACTTCAGTATAGTGCTTCCCTCCTTTATGCGTCAGGCTCCACGCACCACAAGGCCTTTGCATGTTCTTTCTGGCTGGAATGCTATTTCCCTTCTCTCCGATCTAATGGGTACCTACTCTTTCTTCAGGTCTTGAGTCAGGTGACATCACCTCTGCAGGGAGGCCTTCCTTGATTTTCTTAACCCAGCCAATTTCCCCTGGTACATACTCTTATTGCTTCATGTAGAAGTTACCACCATTGTCATTGTGTATTTCTTTGTGCGACTGCTTGACTATGCTGACTCCCCCTGAACTGTGAGTGCCCAAGGATAGGACGTTGCTCCCATTGAACCCCAGGCTCCCACCCTGCCTAGTTGTCAGTATATGAATGAGCTACTCTCGCACCTTCTGTAGAGGTTCTCATACTTGTCTAATGGTGAACTGCATGCCACACCCAGGACCTGCAATGCATTTTGGTCAGCTCTGTTGAGGATTTGGGTCAGATTTTGTTCATTTCCTTAAAAAGAAATTCATAGAATTTATATACTAAGATATCCTAATTATACGAAAAGAGTTCCAGAAACTGTTGGTAACCAACCCCAAGACAATGGACAAGGTGCATGGTGGTTTGGCCTCCACCTGCAAGCCCCTACCCACGCCTGGGAAGTCTTGGAGGGCATGGGAAGCTCTGAGTGTGCTCTGCAGGTGGAGCAATGAAAGAGGGCTGCTCAGTCCCCTCCAAACACAGCCACCACCACCCTGCTCCGCCGCATTCCTGTTGACAACTTGCCTTATACAAAATACTTCCTCCTGACCCATGACTGATAGTGAATGTCAAGGAAATCCAAATCCATTGCAGAGCCCTGAGTGAAGACTGAGGTCCAGAAATGACATTTATAGAGCCTTCTTTTCACAGGCTGCTTTAAAACAGCTTCTCCTTATTGCTGAAATTTAACCAGGTGTTTGCTATAAAAGTAACATACAGAAAAGAAGAAAAAGAGCTTCCACCCTTAACTTGAATGTTAAAATGTAAAGTTCTCTGTTACAAAAATAACTGCTCATTATAGGAAATTTGCTAATATAGCAAGAAGAAAAAAAGAGAGAAAGAAAGCCAGGTCACCTACAATAATACTAGTTAGAGTTGCTGGTGCTTTGGTGATGTAGAGTCTTTAAACACAAAATTTATTTATATTTCATACATTCCTTATGCACATAGCTTAAAGATTTTATACAATATTTGTGACGATTTTATGCATGAAACAAGTTTTGTGGTATAGCATGATTTTGGACACTCAAAAAACTTTGGATTTTGGAGCATTTTGGATGTTAGATTTTCAGATTAGGGATGCTCAGCACATATATACATAAGTGTGTGTGCGCGTTTATTTATATTTCATACATTCCTTATGCACATAGCTTAAAGATTTTATACAATATTTGTGACGATTTTATGCATGAAACAAGTTTTGTGGTATAGCATGATTTTGGACACTCAAAAAACTTTGGATTTTGGAGCATTTTGGATGTTAGATTTTCAGATTAGGGATGCTCAGCACATATATACATAAGTGTGTGTGCGCGCGCATGTATTTTTAGGCAGTATTGAGCGTTGAGCTCATGGCCTTCCCATTGGGGACTATCTCCACCCTTTAACAAAGTTTAAAAAAAATTTTTTTTTTAAACAGCGTCTTGCTAAGTCATTATGTTGCTGAGGCAGGCTCAAACTTGAGATCCTCCTACCTCAGCCCCGAGTTCTGGGATTACAAGCGCGGGCTTTCTGGGGTCTTTTTAATGGCCTCTAATAAAAATTCTCATTTGAGCCCTTTTGAGTACTCTTCTTCGTGGAGGTGCCCTTTCCTGGCCGGGCCAGTGCTGGAAGCGCCCACTACAGAAGCTGCCTGGCTGAAGCTCGCACAAGTGGGGATCCCCGTTGGGTGGAAGGTGAGCAGCAGGCCAACCTGCTTTGTCACTTGTAACAACCTCATCTGTGACACTGGACCAACGTCTTTCACCAGGAAACTTACCCGAACTTCGTCTCTTGCATTCTTTTTCTGATGGCCAGGGAAATGTATAAAATCAGCCCAATGAGAATAAATCCGCACAGGCAGCCGAGGACAACTAGCACGGGGTCCGCGCTGCTGGGCGCCGGGGTGGAGGACGGGGCGGAGTCCACACCTGGAACACAGGGCACAGTCAGGGCAGGAGCTTCTTCGGGATTGTAAACGCACACGTAGCACTGGCTTGCATAGGAAAGGGCAATAGCAAAAAGCTTTTAGAACCAGGTTCATCTGTTCATCTTTTGTGATCTAGAAATATAGACAGTCCTCTACTGTGTGTACGTGGTGGTGATGGGAGCATGGGGATTGAACCCAGGGCCTTTGCACTGAGCTGATCCTGTTATTTTTATTTTTTATTTTGAGACAGGGTTTCACTAAACTGCCCAGGGAGGACTCAAACATGCGATCCTTGTGCCTCAGCCTCCCAAAATGCTGGCATTACAGGCATGTGCCACCACACCCAGCTCAGAACATTCTTGATAATCAATAAGACTAGAATGATTCTATCATTCCACAAAATATGTGTATGTCAAAACATCACATTATGTCCATAAATACATACAATTTTAAGAAATAATAACCAGCAGAAAATTCTCCATGTTGGTTATAAATGTGCAGGACCAAAATAACTAGTAAAAGAAATATTTGGTTGGTGCCCTGTAATTTAAAACATTAGACACATTAGGAATCAACTTCCTTTGTAAAAATCTATCAATAGTCTGATAGTGTGTCTTCTTTATTAATTTAAGGCACAGAAAATATATTTTATGCATTGTAGAGAATTACCAGAGTCCTTTTCAAGTTTGGATCAACTTGCAATGTTTTATATTTTATACTTTCAAAGTTATAAAGTATCTCTGAGAATTCCTATAAAATGTTTCTTCTCTTATTTTTCTCTTCTCTCTCCTCCCTTCTCTTCTTTCCTTCTGTGGTGCTGGGAATGAAACCCAGGACTGTACACGAGGCAGGTGAGGCTCTACCACTGAGTCACACCCTTAGCCCCCAAAGTGAGGTTTTTCTTCCTGGTGTCACTTTTTCTAGGACACCGTATTTATGCCAATAAACTGACCTTCCCTAAGTTGCTCAGCTGCACAATGAGTCTACTCAGTGCCAGCAGTATCAGTTCCCTACAGTCCACTTACGCTCGGGTCAAATTTCACCCCAACACCACCATTTTTCATTTCTTTGTTGCACTTTGTTCACCAACTCAGTCTTTCAATGCTCCAGTTTTGTAAAACTCATGCAGGTTCATCACTAGGGCACAGGGAGATGACACAGCCATGAGCCTTTGCAGGATGTGCATGGTCAGTAATCAGTGAGAGACTTTCAAATCATCATGCACAACTGGTGACTCGCAGACTGAAAGCCAGCCTGAAGATTAACTAAGATTTGAACCACATAGTGGGGGAACTACAGTGATCTATATTTGTGCTTACTGAAGCTATGCAAAACAAAGACTGCCCATATAGCAAAGCTTACACCTTTTAGAGAGTTTATCATGCTTGAAGGTGAAGGTTCTGCCATCTCAGCCCTGATATCTTTAAAGCTGTTTCTTCAGAATCAGAATCTCCTTGACTTCAAATTTCTACTAGGCTTCCACAGCTTGTCTCCCCATCACCAATAACTGTGCTGCTTGGATGCTGAGGCTGCAAGTGCAGGGAAATAACTTGATTCCAACTGGGCACCAAGAGGGGGAGCAGCTTGAGGGTCACTGAGAACAGATAGACAGGAACTCAACCACATACGCAATCTCCTGCTGCCAGGTACAGAGACTGTTTGACAAGAACTTGTAAACATAGAGGTTACACTGATACAGATAACTATGTATGGATTTTATGGCAGTGATCTAACATCAAACAACCCAAGGCTGATCTGAGCTAGAAGAAAAGTGGCTCCACTGGTCTAGGGAAGTAAACACAGCACTCGAACATCCAGGCACTGTGGTGGCACCTTGCCAAAAGGTTCCAGCAACACATGAAAGCATACGTGGCTGGGCATTTAGCTCAATCAGCCCAGGGCTTCTGTTGGAAACACTTGATGCTCTGTGCAGACCGAGTTATAAAGTGCATTACCCAAGGGCTGAATTGGTAAAAACAAGGCAAGCAGCATGGCCTAAAACACAGCAAAACAAACACTGATGAATAAATAGTGCCAGCGACAGAGCTAAGGATTAGCCATACTGCCTGTCTGAAATTCTGTCATGCATCTTTCATTTAAACTACATGCAACAAATCAGACTTGGCATTCTGAAAGGACTGATCCTACTAGGTTATTACCATTAATAGTAATGGTAGCAGGACCCGTGGGTGAGGGGATTCTATGAAGAGGAAGTGTGTTATAGCAACAGTCTTTAACACTGCAAAAATTCCTTTGGGTCCTTATTTTTCATTCTTGAATCCGCTACTGCACCATAGGCTACCTCCCCTTTAGCAGTCTGTAACGCCTAGCACATTCCACCCACCAGTAAGGGCCCTGCTCTCACCCTGTGCTGGGATGAATATCTTCACCGGGTCGCTGAAAGGCCCAACTCCCCCTTTAGTGACAGCCGCAATCCTCACTGAGTACGTGGCGTTGTAGACTTTAACAGAAATCTGGGCCCGGCTGCCACTCTGGCTGACTTCTTCAAAAAACTCTTTCTGGACACAGAAGGGAAAAGAAAATGAAGTACTGAGGTGTCAGGGCAGGTTGACCACTTACCCACAGCTCCCTCTGAGGGATACTGACCCACCCATGGCTTGGGGTGCAGGGGCCATGTTTTCACAGGGTGCCTTCCTCCCTCAGGCCACATAGCGGCACCAAAAGGCAGTGACACAGGGTGGGCTGGTAGCAAACTTGGGCCTTGGGAGCCTTGGTAAACTAGGGTCAAGAGGGCATGGCACTTAACAGTAGCCAGGAAAGAAGCTTCTGGAAGAGAGAAAGTATAAAGCAGTGCCTCCTGTGTACAGCACAATGCCCCAGAGCCACACCGTCCTGGATACTGCCCACCTGCCAACTGTCTCTAAACCAGCGAGAGGGGTCTCCTGTTCTTTGAAATTGTAGGGATTTTAACTAAAATCCATATGGAGGGTATTGACACTACTTCTTTTTCTTTCAGTGTGACAAAGGCACAACTTGCTCAAGTTCCAAAATTTTGGTTTTACTTTTATATATGTTGTTGTAAAGCCAGTGTCATGCAACAATGAGGCATGAAAACACAGCGGGACAGGTATTTAGCTCAGTGGTTCTGCCTCCTGCTTCGAAAGGACATGGTCCTGAGTTCGATCCACAGTACCCGCCCAAGGAAAAAAAAAAAAACACAGGGGGGCCTGGTGTCGTGGTGCACGCCGGTAGTGCCAGCACTTGGGAGGCTGAGGCAGGAAGATCACGAGTTCCAGGCCAGCCTAAGCTACACAGTGAGCTCAGAGATAGCCGACCTACATAGCAAAACCCTGTCTCAGAAAAGAAAACACAAAATAAAATGATAGGGGTTAAATAATCAGAACTAATTGTTTATATTACCTTTTCCCCTTTGGTTTGAAGTCTCCATGATGACATAGTCTCTGATGTAAAAAACAAATTCTTTGTTTGGAACTAGCTGTTCAAATGGAAATTGCAGGGGTTGTAAAGGCTGAAATAAAACCCTAAGAATTTCTTTCTCTCCAGATTTTGGAAATTTAACTTCAGAGAAAGAAAGGGAGAAATACCAGTAATGTGGGGTACAATCACCAGGGATCATGGTGCAGTTTGGTAGTGACTTTATTTCCTGATTACTGAGTCTCAAGCCAGTCTCTTCTCCTTGAGGTAGCACACAATGGAACCAGCTTGGTCCTTAAAGAGAAGTCCTACCACTCAAGACCAAGGGGGCAGCTGGGTTGGCCCCCCAGCGAATATCTCTAAAACTGAACAGAACGTGACCATCAAGACCAGATAAGAAATGAAAGTCAAAGTATGACATTAAAAAAATCAGGGCTTTCCTACTTCACTGGACCTTGGGCCCATGAGATTTGGCAGAGAACATTTTGTTAAATAAACAAATGAATAATTAACAATTTGGGAACTATATTCTGGTAATATCCTGGGCCCATGAGATTTGGCAGAGAACATTTTGTTAAATAAACAAATGAATAATTAACAATTTGGGGACTATATTCTGGTAATATCCTTTCTTCCCCTCATTGAGTTTATTGGTACATTTTAGGCATACAGTACAGTTACATTCATTATTGGGATCTTGTACCTTTACATGACAGTCTTGGTTCTCATTTTTTCCCCTTGTCCCTGTCCTTCCTTCACCCCCTCCTCCTTGGTACATTTTAGGTATACAGTACAGTTACATTCATTATTGGGATCTTGTACCTTTACACGACAGTCTTGGTTCTCATTTTTCCCCCTTGTCCCTGTCCTCCCTTCACCCCCTCCTCCCGTCCCCATTTACAAACACTTTATTTCCATTTTTTTCATTTTCTCATATTTTTTTCTTTTCCCTTATTACCTTTCCCTTACCCTTCCCACTTTCTCTACCTTTAGCCCTTTTCTTCCTATTTCACATCCCCTTGTCCCTGTCCTTCCTTCACCCCCTCCTCCTGTCCCCATTTACAAACACTTTATTTCCATTTTTTTCATTTTCTCATATTTTTTTCTTTTCCCTTATTACCTTTCCCTTACCCTTCCCACTTTCTCTACCTTTAGCCCTTTTCTTCCTATTTCACATTGTGAATTAACTCATTAAGATCTTATGTACTATTATAGTTTTTCACACCAGAGAAACTATTCAGTATTTACACATGTGTGACTTATTTATTTCACTTAGGAGTATGTCCTCAATATGTATCCATTTTTCTATGAATAGATCTAATTTCTCATTCTTTATGGCTGAGTAGCATTCCATTTTATAGAAAAACCACATCTTCTTTATCCAATCTCCAACTGATGGGCAAATGGGCTGTTTCCAA
>NW_022900921.1:39496278-39512089 GCF_012274545.1 Fukomys damarensis
ATTTGTTATTGGTTGATTTCTTGATAGCAGCCATTCTTTGTAGGGTGAAGTGGAATCTCAGTGCTGTTTTCATCTGCATCTCTCAAATGACCAGTGATGTGGCACATTTTTTTCATATATTTATTTGCTGCTTTTACTTCTTTGTCTGAGAAATGTCTGTTCATTTCAGATGCCCATTTTTGAATTGGGTCTTTATGTTTGGGAGGCTGATTGTTTTAAGTTCTTTATATATTCTAGATAATAGTCCTTTGTCTGAGGAGCAACTGACAAAAATTTTTTCCCACATTGTAGGTTGTCTCTTAGTTCTGTTGATGGTTTCTTTTGCAGTGCAGAAGCTTTTTAATAAGATGAGATCCCAGTTGTTGATTCTTTCTGCTAGTTCCCATGCTGAGGATTTCTTCATAAAGTCTTTTCCTATGCCAGTGTCTTCAAGAGTTCTGCCTAACTTATCTTCCAGCAAGTTTAGTGTTTCTGTTTTAATATTTAGATCTTTAATCCACTTGGATTTTAATTTAGTGCATGGTGAAAGGTAAGGGTCTAGTTTTAATCTTCAGCAGGTTGAGCTCCAGTTTTTCCAACACCATTTATTAAAGAGGCTATCTTTGCTCCAGTGAGGACAGTCAGTTCCTTTGTCAAAGATGACGTAGCTGAGTACATCTGGAGTTGTTTTCGTGTCTTCCAATCTGTTCCACTGATCCTCAGGTCTGTTTCTTTGCCAGTACCATGCTGTTTTTATCACAGTGGCTTTGTAGTATAGTTCCAAACTGGGACCTGTTATACCCGCTGTCATGTAATATCCTTTTTAGAAATGGAGCATTTTAAAAAATAGTAAACCTAGTTTGAGGGTTTATTCTGTCATTCTGTATTAATCTGGGGGTAGATGAACAGAAAATCACCAGACAGAATAACTCCATAATCCACACCCTCTAGCCCTGGAGCCCTGTGGTGACTCAAGACTGTCGCTGAGAAATAAGTAGTATGCCTGCTTCGTAACTACAGTCCAAAGCTCCTTGAAGTACAGGACTTTCCAAGACTAAAAAGGAACAACACTGGCCTACTTCTGGCTGTATGGTTTTTCTTTTTCCTATAAAGGCATTTACAATACATCATTTATGAGAAAAATTAACTCAAAATAAGAGGAAATGCATAACTGGGAAATAATGCAATATCCAGAAGAATAAAAACCCAAGCAAAACAAAAATTGTCCTCTTGGAATATGCATAAAAGTAAATTCATCCCTTGGTATCTATGGAGGATTAGTTCTAAGCACCTCCCATGGATACCAAAATATATGAATGCCCGAGTCATGCGTAAAAATCACATCATATTTGCACAGAACCTACTTCAAATCACCTCTTGGTTACTTATAATACCCAAAACAATGTGAATAGTTGTTGTACTGCATTTTTAAGGTTATAATGACAAGAAAACAAATTATGCACATGTTCGGTACAGAAACCATTTTCCCCCTGATACATGGATACAGAAGTCACAGATATAAAGGATTGAGAAATACCTATTTACTTAGCACCTGTAATTTTTTATGAAAATTTAAAATATTTATTTTTTCACTTCTATCTCTTATTCCTTAAGGAAGTGAACAAGGGAGAAGAGCTAACCTGTATGAAGTGCTTGGAACAGTGCGTGGCCCTAAAGCAAATCTCAAAGTATGACAACCATGCTGGCCAAGGCTTACTGGTAACACATTCTGGAAAGAGGTAGAAGACTATCCTATGGTAAGGGTAGAATCATAATAAATGTTGGCATAGTGATTAGGAAGATATCCAACACATATGTTAGAGGAGATTTAACAACTTTCTCTATAAATATCCTTAAATGGTTACCAAGCCAGGCATGGTGGTGCATGCCTGTAGTTACTTGGAAGGTTGAGATAGGAAGACTGCTTAAGACCAGATCAAGGCCAAACCTTGGCAATACAATGAGATTCCATTAAAAAAAAGTTTTAAGTTTTAAAAAATGTGTGTGATCTGTCCATTATGCTTTGATGCCAAATATATAAAGAAAGTTGTGCCCATATCCATATATCTCCAAATATTTATTTCAACTCTGATTTTGAAAGCTGCCAGAGAAATTCATCTGAAATAAGATCACAAAGGATCTGTGTGTGCAGTGGCTCTGGTACTGTTCAGGTGCAGAATGCTCAAAGTGGAGCAGTCTCCCTGCGTGCAGTGGTCTGGTCATGGCATCCATGCTATGGGCCAACTTCATACTTTCATCCAGTGAGTCTTCATTTTTCAGCAATGTAAGGTCCACATCCTCAAAGACGTAAACATCTAAGAGTATTTTTAGGGAATGAAATCAGATTTATAATATGGTGTTTGGTTGTGACTTCACTTACACACATACACACATAATGGACATTGCTGATTGAGAAAGTAGAAGCACATCTTTGGAAAAACAAAAATCAGTGTTAGAGAGGGCAACTGCAGTGGTATTTATTTTCAATTATCAAAAGACTTTTACTATCCCCAGGTTCTCCATAAGAATTCACATCTTTGAACCTCATAACTCTATTAAGAATATGGCCTGGGCTGGGACTTTAGCTCAGTGGTTCCACCACCTGCTTCACAAGCACAAGGTCCTGAGTTCGATCCCTGGTGCCAAAAAAGAAAAAAAGAAAAAAAAAAAAAAGAATATAGCCTAACAAGCAGAAAAGTTCAGTGAGGAAAGAACTACTGCATAAAAGGTCCTGTCATGCAATAATAGCAAAGGTACTTGTTCAAAAGGGCCTTGGATTCATGGGCACCAATACAAAACTCACACCCTTTTCTTCAAAATGTATCCTTGCCTTGCCTTTTTCCTACCACACTGTGGAACTTATGAAAGACACCATCTTCAGAAGAAAGTAAAGGGCACTTGGGAGAGAGTAGTGGGCTACGAGAAGCTCTGGTTCTGGTGTCAGCCACATCTGGGTCCCTACACCAGCTCTGCCAATTTCAAATTTTGTGACTCTGGGTAAGTTATTGATCAAGCTCAGGTTGTTGCGCTTGTGAGGCAGATGCCAGAACCACTGAGCTAAATCCTGGGTAAGTTATTTAACTTTCCTGAAGTTTAGTTTCCTCAACTAAAAACTGAGAATATTCTCTTTCTCTCTGTTTTTGTTAGGGTGAAATGAATTTATGAAAAACAGTATACAGTATTGCACACTGCAAACAATTAACAGTGGCTATTAGCATGCCCCATGTGTTCAATGAGGTGTTTACATTTGGGTTCTTCTCCCCTGTAAACAGATTGACCTGTTGTATCCTTTCAGGCTCTGTGTATGAGAGAAAATCATTAGGGCTGTTTAGTGCCCTAAGCCAGGAAGTCTATGAAATCCATTCACAGAGATATTTCAATCGTAGGTCTCTCATCAAGACAAAATGTATCATCTTTGATCCCTGAATTTCAGAAGTGGCTTGGACACTGGCTGGGCTGTCTCCTGAGAACTTTGCCTACTCCTCATGCCTTAGCATAGTACCGGCTCCAATGACTAAGTGAGAGGGAAGAGGCAGTGGACACAGGCCACCTTTTAGGTACATCTCAGCCATCCCAGCAGCCGGCAAGCGCATCAGGAGGCAGGGGACTGGGTCTAAGGAATCCTTGAGAGTGCTGCAGATTCCCTAGGTCTCTAAAGAAGTGGGTTCTATATAGAATGATATTTCAGGGCCATAAAAATCTCTTTTATAACACCACCTTCTAATTGAAAATCTCTACTCTGCAAACACAGATAAACCAGTATTTGAGCCACAGTTCCAAAACAATGAGCTCCATAAATGAGTCCCTGTCTAATGTTCAGGCAATTCTGGGCCAAGACTTACTTACTACAGATCTTTGAAGATCCTTGATCTTGCCAGTATATACTTTAGGTTTCAAAGAAGAGGGGTAGTGCATGCGTGTAATCCCAGAACATGGGAGGCTGAGGAAGGAAGATTGGCACAAGTTCGAAGCCAGCTTGGGCTACATAGGGAGTTCAAGGCTAGCCTGAACTACATAGGGAGACTCTGTCTCCCAAAAAGCAAAACAAAGCAAAACACCTTAAAAAACAAAGGAAAGGGTTTCATATACTGCATTTTATAAATTTATTTGCTCAAAGGACTCATTTTTCATGGAAGGTTCACTGACATTTTATGGGAGGGGGGAAAGGATGGGAAACATCAGTCCATACTTCTTGTAGGACTGTCCCATTCACAGAGAAAAATTCTCTAGCTGGCTTGGATGGTGTAGGTATTGACTTTGTGTGTGTCTTAGGCTCACACATTGAGTCTACAGTACCATAAGTAATGTACAAAGTAAGTTGAAGGGCTTGTGTTCAGATGGTACAGAGATGAGGAAGACATGGCTCCAACTTCAAAGTAAACAGATCTGCACTTGCTTTTTGCCTTTGGGTGTTGAGCTTTGATTGGAAGGTAAGGGATATCAAGAAAAATAAAACAAAACAACAACAACAAAAAAGAAAAATAAAACAAAAAAAGCTGAAATCTAACATGAAGATGTCACCTTAGTAATACATAGCACAAATCAGGAGGTTCTTAGTCTGCATAACATTTGCTGTCTGCCAAAGGTACAAGTATAGGTCAGCTTTTCATTACTGAGACAAGATCCTGGCACAACTTGAAAGGACAGGATTGTTTGGCTCAGGTTTGAGAGGGTTCAGTCCATTGACTGGTGGACCATCATGGTGAAAGGGTTTCAAATCCAGAACTCAACTCATGGCATCCAGAAAGCAGAAAGAAGGGGTAGAGCAGGGAGGAAGGGGCTGGGGACCGGAGGAAGGGGCTGGTTAACCCATTGATGAGATCAGTGCCCTCAAAATCCATTCAGTTCTCTAAGAGTCTCCTAATTAATTCAAACTGACTATCACGATTAACTGGCACAGTATCAGCCTATCTTCAGCGTAGCTGCAAAAACCCACCCAAAGTCCATTTCCAAGAAAGTTCTGATGTTGCACACATAAAATCCCCACTCTTACTACACTTATAAGAAATTTCAAAATATTCAATTCCGCTTCTTTGCATAAAGAAGAAGTAGCTTTAGTTAGAGTTTTCTAAGCCATGCCCTTCCAAGATGAAGGGAGTTCTGGAAAGTGAGGTGACAGGTGCCGAGATCACTGTGAACTTCTCTTTGTCACAGCTGTGGGACCCCTCTCGAGGCCTCCTCAGTGCTCGCTCTTTCCTCCAGTTGTAGATGATGAATTTAGCTGTGTCAGAATGTTCCCAAAGTAACTTGAGACACTAGGTCTATTGTCGTCACTAGGTCACCACGACGCACAAAGTAGAAGGTGAATACAATGCAAGTGACTTTCTCACTGGGGTGGTTTGGATGGTTTCCCCTTCCGTGGCAGTACTATTCTCAGTGCAGAGGGAGCAGTCTGAACAAAAGGCAATGAGCACAGTGAGAGTTTGTGGCATTTCGTGCACTGGCTCTCCAGCCACAGTCATTCCCCTCACCTGCTTCTGTTCAAGAAGTCTTCTCTGGAAAAGGGGCTTTCACCCAGGCCAGGAGAAATGGGAAGGGTGGCCTGCAGCTCTCTATACACACTTGTTTGTTTTCAGACTGCTCAAGTGTCTCATTATTTTTGCCAACAGAGAAAACGAATCCTACTGAACTGAAAACTTTTACCTATCTATACTAAGCACTGAGTATTGTGAATAAAAAGCCTTTCTCTAAGAGGCTCATCACAAAGACCTGTGGACCAGATTACAGGAAAGAGAAGCCTCTTCTTTGGTTGCCGTGGTTACGATGACTGTGAAGCAGGGTCATCACTATTACAGTCATCACTTGTAAGAGGCAACACAACATGGACTTCTGAGCTACGTTCCTTTTTCTCTACTCCCACCACCTACTGTCCCACTACTTGCTTCCTGATGGGAAGGAAAAGAAAAAGGACAAACCCTATCAAATAAACATTGGATGATGTGAACTTGAAAATGGCTGGACATCTCCGTTTTCCACAGCTGTCTGCCATCTCTAAGGGCAACTGGAGCGAATTTTCACCAATCCAGCAGCTGCAATTGCTGCAGTTCTACCTTCAGCTCCAGGACATTTTCCTTGACCAAAAACACACTAAGTCATTTCCAAGTCTGAAACATTTAGCAAACAATGACAAAGCAGAGCCACCAGAAACATATACCTGATCTCCGTGACAGATTTGGTGATGATGTACTAGCTGGTACAGTCACTTTGGCTATATTTGTGTATTCATATACAGTAGCATGAGCTGGAACAGAATGAAAACTGTGCCTTATTGGCAGTCGTCTTGAAAGAATGAAGAGATTAATAATCATGCCAGGTGTGGTAATCACAAATTGTTTCAAACCAACTCATAACTGGTGCCAAGTTAAAACGCAGTGTACCCACTAGAATATGGCGTATTGAAGAAATTAAGTACATTTAAAACTTACAAAAAAGGGGAAAATGATTGGAAGAAAGTTTGTACATCAGTAAGGGGTGCGGCTCTCCATCCTTTCATCCGGTCTTGCTCTCCTGCAAAGGTGCTGAGTTACTTTTGTGCGGGGCGCCATATACATGCCATGAAGATGCTACAATTGGGATCATTCAGCAGGTTTAAATCGGTCAGGAATAGGACAACACAGAAGAAGCACTCTTCCCATGGCCAAAGTAAAGCAGACAAACTAGGGAATCTGCCTTCCATGGAGGTTCTACATCAGAGTCAGCCTTATTTCAATTCTCTTCCTTTCCCAGAAGAGAAAGGGACCTTTCTTTTTAAATTTTTTAGAAAAATTTTATGAGTACAATACATGTTTGTGTACAATAATGATCACATTCCTCAGGAGAGTTGGTACATGTGCATAATCCCTCTTAATTCTTTTTTCATCTCCTTTCCCTTCATCTCTTGGTCTCCTTCCCTTTTGCAAAAGATATATATCCTTGTTTCCTACTACCTCTCCTTTATTTTGTTCTTTATTTATATTTTGGGCTTCTCATAGATAAGAAACCATGTGATATTTAAGCTGTGTGTTTGATTTATTTCACTTGCCATTATGTTCTCAAGGTACATCTATTCTAAAAATGACTCTAGTTTATCCAGAAGGGGACCTTTCTGGAAGCTGTCTACCCAACCACACTGAGGGATCATCACTCAGCAAGCAGCCTCCCTACTTCTGCCTACTTCTCCCTACCTCTGGCCTTATCTGAACTGGAGTTCCCAACATTGCAGTGATCTTTAGACTTCACATGTCCCTCTGTGTCTGGCTGGTACCTAGGGAGGCAGTCACATTTTCACACAGATCCCCTTTACCTTTTGTTTGCTACTGTGAGATATAATTAACACTCACACAGGAGAAAAATTAATTAAAGGGGGATCTTTCAAACCTTAGATTCTAAGAATTACCTGATGCAACCCCACCTCACCCAGGCCCACATATATATCCAAAATAAGCCAGGTGAAATTAAGATAAACATTCTCCTTGATCAAGAAAACCTTCCTAGATAGCGGTGGGAGCCAGCTGCTAAGTTCCCTGGCTTGTCTTTGTAGACCAAATAGGTCAAAATGCTCTGGCAGAAAGAAGGCAGATTTGAATGTTACTTATAGCAATAAACTCAATTTTTTATTCATAAATGGGGGATAATACCAGCCATCTCTAAAATTCTTACGTCTCAAGTTGCACTCCTGGGGTCAAACCTTTTGGTAGGTCCCTCACTATCTCCTAGGCCCTCTGCCCACCTTTCACAGCCATGTACTTCAGACTCACAACTCCTTAGTCCAGTTTCACCTCACACCAAGCTCTCATAAAAGGATTCATATGCCAGGCCTTTGAGTGAGTCACGTTTTTAAAAAAATCTATCGTATTGTACCTTCTCATAGTTACTTTTGCCCACCCAAAGATCCTACATCTTCAACTGTTCTAATTATATGAAGCTGTGATGGTTAATTTTGTGACAGCTTGACTAGTCACAGGGGTGCCCAGTTATTTGGTGAAATATTACTTCTGGGCATGTGTAGTAGGATGTGTCCAAACAAGATCAGCACCTGAGTCAGCGGAAAAAGTAAAGCGGATGGCCCTCTCAATCCACTGAAGGCCTAAATAAAACAAAGGGCTGAGGAAAGAGGATCTCCCCTTTTCTGTTGCCTGAAAGCTTGAGATGATACACTGGTCTCCTGTCTCTGAACTGAGTTCTGTCCTTTGGCCTCCCTGGTTCTCAGGCCTTCAGACTTGGACTGAATTACACCACTGGCTTCCCTGGGGTTTCTGCTTGCAGACAGCACATGATAAACCTTTTCAACTTCTGTAACTATGAGCCAATTCTTTATAATTAACCTCTATATAAATACATATTCTGCTGGCTGTGTTTCTCTGGAGACTTCCAACTAATATGCAAGCCCAGATCAAGTACCACCTTTGCAGGGCCAGGCAGTCTACTACAGGCCCCCAGAAAGAATCTTTAGAAATTTCCAAGAGACTATGAATCACAAGACTGCTCAGCTCTGTATCTCTCTGGCCTCATGCTATGATTGCCTAGGTGATCCACACCATCTCCTTATAAGCCTAATTCCCTGAAGGGGAAGAAGTCAGGTGATGACAAATGATGCATTGTGCATCTATCTGTTGAGTACTTAAATGAGTGAGGTAAGCCCCCCCAGCAAGAATCCATAGTACTTTTCGACTATCCAGTCACCTTTACTTTTTACTTTATTATGTCCTGTGGAAAGGTGCCTTGCCTGGCTCAGTCAATACTGGGCCTCTTCACAACAAAATGAAAGTTTTGGAAACAAATCAACAAGATACAAGGAGATGATTAAGCTAACTGTCAGGGTTCATACTTACAGAAGTCTTGTCACTCTGCCACATGTGGGATATCCGGTAGCCCACCAGCTCCCCGTCCTGCTGCTTAATTGGAGGCTGCATCCAGCTGATATTCACATTATTAGCAGATTCATCCAGAAGCACAGTGACATTTAAAGGTGCTATTGTTGGAGCTGCAGATGAAAAAGAAGGAAAAGATGAAGACCCACAAAGAAAAAGCGTGTGTAGACGATTCTTTTCTAGGTTTTCCAGGGTTTGGTTTTCAAATGTTCTATGAAAAGCACAAAAGTGACAATAAGATGAAGACTAGGTGCCACTGTCTTTTCAATGAGGGACCACTGCGATATCACATGAGTTTTCACAAGTGCCTTAGGCCACAGAAGCCTTAAGAGACTTAAGCTGAAAATGTCACAAGGGCCATGTCGGGGAAGGAAGTGAGCGGCACAGTTACTTATGGTATATCTGAAAGGAAAACAAAACTGTTAAAACCGTTTTCTTCCCTGCTGACTCCACAAGCAGTAACCGTGAAGATAAAGTCCACATCCACTAGGGAAATGGCACAAGCCAAAGCTGGGTTCATTAAATCCATCTCACACATTCAGATTTGTTGGGGAATGTGTGGATAAACATGGCCAGCTCAACAGGTCATTCTTTCTGCCTCCTGCTAAACCCTCTCCATGGTGATGTTAAGGGATTTTAAAAAATACAAACACGAGGCAAAAAGGAGTCAAGGACATAAGACAGTTTTCAATACATATTTGAAAACTGAAAAGGAGATGCAGAAGTAATTAATTCAGCAAGCCCATTCTCCCCAGAGAAACACAGAGAGGCTCAGAAGCTGAGGGCCAGGTACGAAAATGGGAACTAAAACTGGGAAGACTACCTGCAAGTCTAATTACAAGGCAGTCGCTCCTTGCAGTCCCTCTACCCCCTTCCCACATACCAGGCAAGGACTACCTCAAATACCCACAGGACACAAGGCAGGGGTTGCTCTGAGTTGAAAAGCAACTGGTCTGAGAGCGTCAGCAGAGCAGAGGCATGGAGAAGGGCCAGACTGAAGAGTGGGGAAATAAGTGAAAATTTGTGATCTGAATGAGGAGGACTCCACTTCATCCTCGTACCCCTGGTCAGGCTCCTAGACTATAACCAGGACAGGAGACAGTAGACATCCCTTCCTGAGGAACAGAGGGATTATGGAGGAAGACAACCAGTTGTCTGGAACAAACCTGTAGGTCACTGCCCAATCGCCAGCCAGTGAAGCTTCTAAGGCCCACCCACATTCATAAAGTGCCAGTCAAATTGCTGGACGTCAGTCTTTGATGGGAGCAGGCAGCAGAAGTCTGGGAAAAAGTCATTTGTGAATGAGCCACACACAGGACAGAAAGCTTGGAGCAGACAGAACCAGTGTAAGGAGGTGGAGAAGACTACAAATAAACCAAAACAATAAACAATATACCTAAAGATAAGAAAAAGAACTGATGACTGAGAACCGGGGGAAAAAAAGTGAAGAAAGAATGCAGAATAAAAATCCAGAGGAAAAACAGCCACTTTGAGAAAAAAAAAATTAAGAAAGTATTTGAAGAGGTCCAACAACTGCTTAATATTAATGTTTGGGAAAAAATAGGAGCAGAACATTTTCAAAGGGAAAAATGTGTAAGGGAAAGTCTCAGGATCGAAGGACTTGGATTTCTGGACAGGGCAACTGAATGCCTGTGTTGATGACCAAAACAGACTCTACATTATAGCTCATTACAGCACCAACATTAAAGAGAAGATATATTTTTAAAAAGCAAAATAAAAAATAGTTTGCAGAAGACTCAAGTATCACAGTTAGAAACAGCAATTCCTAATGCCAAAAAACAATGCAAAAGTACAGATTTTCTTTCTTTCTTTCTTTCTCTCTCTCTCTCTCTCTCTCTCTCTCTCTCTCTCTCTCTTTCTTTTTTTTCTGGTACAGGGATCAAACTCAGGACCTTAGACTTGTAAGGCAGGTGCAGCACCACTGAGCTACATCCCTGGCTCCTGGATTGATTGATTGCAGTACTGGGGATTGAACTCAGGACTGAGCTACATCCTTAGTCCTTTTTAAATTTTTATTTTGAGGCAGGGCAATGCTAAGCCATTAAGTTTCCCAGGCTTGGTCCAAACTTGTGATCCTCCTGCTTCAGCATCCCAGAGTGCTGGGATTATAGGCGTGTGCCACTTCACCCAGCAGTTTTCAATTTTTGAATGAAAATAATTTCTACTTTAAAATTACATATTCAGAAAATTACTAATCTAGTATGAAGGACATTCAAATCTCTAGTCATTATTATTATTACTATTGTTGTTATATTATTATTATCATCATCATTGTTACTATTATTGCTGTTAGCAGCAGCAGAAGTACTGGGGATTGAAGCCAATGCCTTCACAATGAGCTATCTCCACAGTCTTCCTTTCTTTTTTATAATCGGAAGCAAACTAAGGACCTGGCACTTTTGAGGAAGGTGCAGTGCCACTGAGCTAAATACCTGGGCACCCTCCTTTTTTTCTGAGACAGTGTTTTGTTTAAATTGCCCAAGCTGGGGCCGGGGATTTAGCTCAGTGGTTCCACTGCGTGCCTTGCAAGAGCAAGGACCCGAGTTCCATTCCCAATAATAATAATAATAATAATAATAATAATGATGATAAATTGCCCAGGCTGGGTTTTTTTCAGTCCTCCTGTTTCAGCCTCCCAGGGTGCTGGGATTACAGATGTGCAGCACTATGTGCCTAGGCTGGCTGAAACTCCTGGGCTCAAGTGGGTTCACTGTTGCCTCAGCTCCCCCACAGTGCTGGAACTAGAGTCACATGCTACTGAGGCCCAGCTCAGTCTTTATTTTTTGCTACACATTCACTTAGGAAGGCTATTGAGTTGTTCCATGAAAATGAAAAAGTAAACTAAGAAAGCAAATGCTCAGGTGAAGGAGACAGAGTCACTAGGATGACTTTAAAAGAAGACCAGAAAATACCCCCCTCCCAAAGTAAAGGTAACAATATCCAGACCTCAGAAATAGTGCCTGTTCATGTCAGACTGGAAAGTCTTCTGATTCAAGACACTGGGTAGAATGCATGGAATAATCTGATCTCACCTGTGGGTAAACACTGGCCCTACACTGCTATGGTCCTGCCTAACAAAATTTAAAAGCCATGCCCAAAGGTTAAGCTGCTCACTACTAGCTTAACTGTGTCCCCAAACAAAGCTTACTTATAGGAATACAAGAATATCTAGAATTCAACAATAATGAACTACCATTGCCTGCAATCCAATCAAAGATTACTAGGTAGGAAAAGAAACTGGAACAAACTAGCCCTAGTGGGACTATAAATGGATTATTTGAAATAACACCAGGAATAAAATGGGTCTGTTAGAATTAACAAACAAGAACATTAAAACAGTTATTATAGTCATAGTCTATATGGTCCAAAAGTTAAGTAAAGACATGAAATATCTATTAAAAAAAAAAGACAAAATATATAATGTGAGAAATGAAATAAAAAATGGCTAGGATTAATGGCAGACTGGATGCCAAACAACAACAACAACAAAATTACTGAATATGAAAACACAGCAATAGAAACTACCCAAATAAAATTCAGAGAGAAACAAAGGGCAAATATTAACAAAGCTTCAGTGAGATATGGGACAGCTTCATGGTCCAGTATATGTATAATACAAGCTCTTAGAAGAAGTGGAAACAAAAAAATATTTGAGAGCTGGGACTGTAGCTCAGTAGTAGAGCCCTTGCCCGGTATGCTAAAATTTTTCCAAAGCTGATACAAACTACAAACAGAGAGCCCCAAGAAGTTCAAAGCACAAAGTGTATTAAAGTTATGCTAATGTGCATTATCATTAAATCACTAAAATCAGCAAAAAGAGGAGAAAATATATCATATATACAGTGTAAAAAGTTAGTTTGACCACAGATTTTATGTTGAAAATAATGCAATGACAGCAAAAAGATAGCGGAGCAACATTTTTTTTGTTTGTTCGTTTTGTTTTTGTTTTTTTTTTTGAACCGGGGATTGAACTTGGGTCCTTTCACTTGCAAGGCAGGCCACCGAACCGCTGAGCTAATTCCCTGGCCCAGCGAAGCAACATTTTTAATGTACTGAAAGGAAACAAACTGCGAGCTTAGAATTCTATTATCTAGTAAAAATATCTTTCAAAAATGAAGGCCAGGTAAGAATGTAGCTCAGTGGTAGGGTATGCCCACACACAGCACGGACAAAGAAAGGCCTTGGGATCAATCCCAAGCACAACTGGAAAAATAAAATAAAATAAAATAAATCTTTAGTTTAAGGAAAAATAAATATTTTTTCCTCAGACATACAGAAGCTGAATTTCCTGCCAGCAGATCCACTCTTCAAGAAATGATAAAGAGTTTTCTTCCTGGAGAAGTAAAACATTACCAAGCAAAATATGGGTCTATACCCAAAATTGTAGACCATCAAAAATAGGAGTCACATGTGTAAATATATGTTTACCTTTATTATATAAATCTCTCAAAACGATTATTGGCTGAACAAAAGTAATAACATGTCTTTATAACATACTTAAAATGTATGACAACAATTGCAAAAATATTGGAAGAAGGAAAATAGAACTATACTATTTTAAGGCTCCTATGCATGAAATGGTATAAATCACTTGTAGGTAAACTGTGACAAGTTAAACATACACACTATAAAACCTAAAGAAACTACGAAAGAACAGAAAAGGTTATTACTAATAAGCTAACGAGGGAGATAAAACAGGATCAGATAAATATTTGGCTAAGCCAAAAGGAAAATAGGGGGAGATATTACAGATAGAACAAATAGAAATTCTGACAGACATAAATCTACCCATTTGAATGATAACATCACATTTTAATGGATCAAATACCCCGACTTAAGGGTAAATGTAAATGGACTAAAAAGCAATGTGGGGGCTGGGGTGTAGCCCAGTGGGAGAGCGTGTGCTTAGGATATGTGAGGCCCTGGGTTCAATCCCCAGTGGATTCCCCCAAAGTAATGTAT
Source organism: Fukomys damarensis (assembly GCF_012274545.1). NCBI lineage: Eukaryota > Metazoa > Chordata > Mammalia > Rodentia > Bathyergidae > Fukomys > Fukomys damarensis. Next base: position 39,510,090 of record NW_022900921.1, read on the forward strand.
ATTTTTTATATAACAAAATATATGCCACTCACACAAAATACACATTGACAGAACAAGTTGACAAAAAAGTCAATAAGAATTCAGATATGAAAAGTCTGTCAGTTAACTTGAGCTAGTCAGTATTTATAGAACATTCCACTCCAATAAGAACAATATGGATACCAAGATGGCCATAAAGTACGTTTAAAAGGAGTCAAGTCATACAAATTATGTTCTCTGGCCTCAACTGAACTAAATTGGAAAGCAACATTACAATTATCTCTGGAAAAATCCACAATATTTAGAAATTAAGTTATATTTCTAAATAAAGTCAAAGAATAAGTCAAAACATATTTTCTAGAAAATATTCTGGTTGCTTTTTTTTGTGGTGGGGGGGAGTACCGGGAATCGAACTTGGGCCCTTGTGCTTACGAGCTGGGCGGTAGAACCACTGAGCCAAATTCCAGCCCATTAGAAAACATTCTGAATTGAATAAAAATGGAGCCACAGCATATCAAAATTGTTTTCAAAGGCTTTTCTTCTTTATTTGAAGAGAGAAGATATTTTAACAATTGTGGCATTAGGACTGGTACAAGAATCAAGCCCTCAAAAAAATTTTTTTTTGAGGGAACTGGGGATGGAATCTAGGGCCTTGCACATACTGGCCAAATGCTCTATCACAGAGCTGCTTTCCCAGATTTTAAACCATCAGAATTTCTGATCTGACCTGGCCCTCTATCTGCATAAAGACTGGAGTGCTGAGTATAGTAAGGGAAGGCGAGAGTCTGTGTGAGGACTGGGGATGATAGGAACGATGCGATCCGAGGTTAACAGAGCTACAAGAGTCAGTACAACATTCACAGACGGAAACAATCTCGGAGATTATCTTTAACGACATAAAATTGGCTTAGAGCAAGATGGGCAAGATTTGTGCCTATAGCATAAGGTGCTGTGAGGATCTGACAAGAGCACGTGTAAAGCATCTGTCATCTCTGGCACAGACTGGCTGCTTGGCAAACCTTAGCCAACCTCAGATCATTTGTTTTCTTGAGTTTGACGCTATGAGTAATAATTTTTGTTTCTTATTCTATTTTAATTAAAAATACTGGTTTAAAAAATGTGCTACTCTCTTCCTATGTAAAAGAAACACTTAGTACATATGTTTGTTCACTAAGCCCTATAAAATACAGAAGGAAATATCTTCTTTTCCATTCGATTGGCCACCTCAATAAAATGCACTTCCAGAAACAGAGTTCAAAGAAAGCAAAGGGCACACACTCAAAATCAGGCTGCTGGAAAAGGTCTGTTTAATCTTGTGTCATCGGGGGAAATACTCATTGCGAGTCTTAGGAATTACCTCCCTCGGTCGTGCTGGCCAGAATCCATGGGCTTACTGAGGACCAGCCAATTTCGTTCTTGCAGGACACACCAATGCTGTAATTAGCCAGGGCTTGCAGCTGCTGGATTTGATACAGATGTGGTGAAGCCGAGGTGTTAAAAATCATGACTGAGCCATTACTCAGAGGATCAACTTCCTTGACCTGAATGAAGAGCAGACACGTGGAGACATTAGTAAGGTGGCGGGAATGTTAGACTTGGGCACACATGCACTTGCCCCATGTGGGCTTCCCCCGCTCTGCAGGAAGGACCTGCTTCCTCTCAGGCCACACACATCTTCCCACCAGCACGACTGAGTGTTACTCATGCTGGGGACCTCACGAAATGCCCAGAATAATGATTCTCACTGTGGCAGGTGGCGAAGTTGGTAATTAGCATGACCATAACATAATGATTAGAAGTCACACTGTATTAGAAAAGAAAATAGCCCCTCCTCTTTTGGACCCACCTCAATTATTGATTTCTGCTTTTAGCTGCTTCATATAATATGCAACATAAGCAATAGATATTATTGTCTGTGGCTGTGCCAGCCTAAAATATTTACCATGTGGCCTTTTAAAGACAATACTTCCCAATCCTGCTTTGGAAGATAGATTTCTTGTTTTAGTTTTTTTTTTTTTTTT
>NW_022900921.1:39512252-39559392 GCF_012274545.1 Fukomys damarensis
TTTCTTTCTTTCTTTTTTTGAGACAGGGTCTCACTCTATAGTTGAGACTGACCTGGAACTCACTATGTAGTCCAGGCTGGTCTCGAACTCACAGCGATCCTCCTGCCTCAGCCTCCTAAATGCTGGGATTACAGGCATGCGCCACCGTGCCCGGCTAAAATCTATTTTCTTTTCATAGTGTAACCTGAGAATCTCTACTTTCATCTTGAGACTAATTAGTAGCATCATATGTTATCACCCTGCTCAACTATGGTAGAAATTCAACTCCAGCAGCACACACAGTTAAAGTATATTTTATGACATTAGGAAACAAAAGTGGCGTTTATAACTCATCCAGCAAACTTTCCTCCAAACTTCGTTAAATGTATATTTCCTTACCTTTCCCACCCCAAACTTATGTAAAGTCCCTTCACATCTCTCTCCAAATATCTGTATGCATAGGCAAGTGAGAGGGATACCCAGCAAAAACCTAGTCCTACGCCAAATTTCTACCTTTTTTCTTAAGCACACTTCCTGTTAAGGAATGGTGTTAGGAGAGAGTTTGGGAATATTCCCACAATACCTGGTTTTCAAAAATTTCTATAATATATAGTACTCATGAAATCAGAAGAGACTAGACAGTACTGGGTAAAACAGAAGAAACCTAAAGCAATTTTGGGGGAAAAAATCTTCAGCCCACAAAATGTATTCCCTTTACTAGTGGGTATGCAGTTATGGAGTGTGGCAACACAATACTGTTATTTGGGAATAAATATGTTTGAAATCTAGGGAAAGGTGCCATAAATAAACATTTTGGAACTGCATGTTCTCTGGTAGATGCCATGAAGGTGGTGTTGGGTCCAAGTTCCACCTCTCACTCAGACAGACCCTGTGAGTGACCGGAAGGTATCAGTTGGCCTAAGGAGTCACTAGAGGAGAAACAAGGGCCATCTGCTTATCTTGGGGGTGGCTGTTGTCAGAAACTGCTCTTTGTTTCTTCACATTAGAGTGTGCACCTACTCCCTGGTGAACAGCCACTAAAGCTTAGGTGGAGGAGAGCTTTGGCTGTCTGCTCCCATCCCAGTTCCAGGGCCCCATGTGGGCATCTCCAGTGATGCTCTTAAAGAACATGTTCCTGGAAGAAGATGGAATTTCAGTCACAGTCCTTCTCTGTGGGTCCTGGGGAAAAGAGAGCATGAAATGGCAAGAAGTATGCAGGAGGGCTAAAAATAGAAATGGAATGTGTGGCCCAAAAAATGGGCGAAGAAAGGAACTAACGTCAGGACCACAGGAAGCAAGAGGGTGTGTCCTGCCAGTGTGTGGCTCTGAATCTCAGCCAAAGCATTCGTTCATTACCAAGTCAGAGTTTAAAATTATAATGAACTACAGGGCCATACTTGGTCTTTTCAGGAATGAAAAAACAGGATTAATCAAGACTATCAAAGTATAACTTCTAAAAAATATATAGGATACTCAGTTAAATACGAATTTCCAATAGATAACACATTTTTTAGTGTAACTACATCACAAGAGTACTTGTGTAATTTACCTTGGTGTCCTGATTCTTATTTACTAAATCTAGCCATTTTACCAGACACGGAAAGGAGAAGGAATGAAGGGGAGGATTGAACTAGTAGGTGGAGCAAAGACAGAATGACCACATCCAGCACCAAAGGATCTGAGGTCAGAGGGGCCTGTAATTTAGGGCATGGCTACCCAAAGCCATAGCGAAGATAGAGGAAACAGGTGAAGCTTGTGTGTGATAATATTCCACCTTTGGTTGACCTGGTGTTCTCAAACCTCCCAGCCATCCTTTCCCACCTCTTGTCTATCTTGAAAGCCAGTCTCTCAAGGTGTTGGGGGTATTCTTCTTCAGTCTCCTTGCAGTAACCATTTCCATGTGGGAAGGCATATTGTGTCCTCTTAGATGTCTCAAACAGCTCAGCAACACAGTGACAGTTTGTAAAAGGGCTGGTCCATACTTTAATTGTGTCCATTTGTATAAATGCCTATCACCAGGCCCTGCTTGTTCCCAACAATAGCGCTCCAAAATAAGCAGAGCAAAAACTGATAGAATAAAGGGAGAAATAGTCCAGAAATAAGACCTCAACTCTCTACTTTTAATTACAGGTAGAAACAATCTGCAGAAGACCAGAAGGTACAGAAGACTATGAACCAACTAAAACCAACCAACACACACAGAACACTACACCCAACTATAGTGGAATATATTTTCTTTTCAAGTGCCTGGGAAACAATCTTCAGGATAGAACACATGCTACACCATAAAACAAGCCTTAGTAAGTTTAATGGGACTGAAATCATACTGACGATATTCTCCAGACACAATGGGAAACCAACAAAGGAAGAAAACTTGAAAAATTTACAACTATGTGGAAACTAAACAACATAGTCCTAAATAACTAAAATGGACAAAGAAAAAAATCATAAGAAAAAAGACAAAAACAAAACAAAACCTTGAGATGAATAAAAACACAACAAAACAAAACCTTATGGGATGCAGCTACTTAGAGGGAAATATGAAGATGCCTATGTTTAAAAAGAAATCTAAAATCAATAATATTATATATTAGGAAACTAGAAGATGAGTAAATTAAGCCAAAGTAAATAGAATAAAATGCAGACTAAGATAGAAATGAAGAGACAGGAGAAAGAAATTTAAAGCTCTGGGGACAGGGGATTTAGCTCAGTGGTTCTGCTGTCTGCCTCACAAGCGCAAGGTCCTGAGTTTGATCCCTGGTACAAAAAAAAAAAAAAAAACAAAAAAAAATTTAAACTCAAAAGTTACTTGTTAAAAAAGATGAATAAAACTTGCACAAGTGTCAGCTAGACTGATGAAAAAAATAAAAGAGGAGACACAAATTACTAACATCAAGAATGAAAAAGGAGACATTAATATTAACCTGAAAGAAATGAAAGGATTGCAAAGGAATACTATGAACTGTATACCAACAAATTAGATAACTTAGATGAAACGATCAAATTCCTAGAAACACCCGAACTATCAAAACTGACTCAAGAAGGAACAGACTGAAGTGCCAGTGCAAAACTCCCTGAATAATGTAAAAACGATCGAATTGCACTTAATTTCATTCATTCATTCATTCATTCACTGTTTTTTGAGAAAGGGTTTCACTAGATAGTCCAGGCTGCCCTTGAATTCACTGTGTAGGTCAGACTGGCCTTGAACTCATGGAGATCCTTCTGCCTCAGCCTCCTGAGTGCTGGGATTACAGGCTTGCACCACTATGCCCAGCCTGAATTGCCATTAAATGGATGAATGTTGCAGTATGTGAAATATATATATTTTCAAAAAGTGTTTTTAAAAAAGAAAGATAGCCCTGGTGAGGAATCACAAGTATAAGAATTCCTTACACTTACTAGTATTTGGGAAGTTTACAAATAAAGTTGAGCAAGAATTAACCAAGGGTGGAGATGGTGGGGGTCAGGGTGGAGGCTATTTTAGGGATAATGCATGCTTTTATTCCTGAGACAAGGAACAGCTGTTAGATAAGAGTAGGAGGCATTAAGATCAGAGAAATTAATTGCATTTGGTATTAAAAACATCTGGTTGTCAACATGAAATTCTTTGGAAGTCATTTTTCTAAGAGCTGGCATAACTGGCCTATGTTAGGTTAATGTCTATGTTTATTTTGCTTGAAGTACTAGGAATTGAACCTTCGACCTTCATACTGAACTACATCCTCAGCCCTTTTTTATTTTTCATCGTGAGCCAGGGTGTCACTCAGTTGTGATCTTCCTGAATCAACTTCCTAGTGCTGGGATTACAGATGTGTGCCACCATACTTGGCCCACGCTAACATGCTTTTAACTAACAAGACTAGATATTTAGGAACCTAAGAGCATTCCTGTCCTTCCTGCAGGATAAAGTGCAAGACAAAATACATTCCTATTTTCAGCACATTATGCCTGCGTATTTGGTAACCTACTCCCACACAGGCTGTGTCTCCTGGCTGCAGAGCTGGCTTCTGCTCTGCCACTCACAGGCTGTGAGCGTCTGAGCCTGCAGTGCAGGTGTGCTTTAAGTGAGAGAATGTTTGCAGTCTGGGGCTGCTGTAGGCCCTCTACAGTGAATAGTTGGTCACTGTCACTATTTCCATTTTTATCAAAGGCACACTCAAGAGCAATGCTTACATCATGACAAGGTGTTACGGGAGGGTGTCTAACCTACATTTCTGTCAGCACTGTCTCACACCAGTTTTAGGTATTTGGTAGCTAAAAATGGTCGAAGACCGTAAAGCCTATAATCCCTAGTTTCCCTGGGAGACCCTGGCTCAGGTGTGATGTGTAACCCACCTTTGTCGCATCCCTGTCCTATCTCTGTCCCTCACGGCACTAGTCCAAGATGAGCCACACTGAGGAATGCCTCGTCTCCTGAAGTCTCGGTCACAAGTCAGCCCTCCTTTAGGAATATGTTTTTGTAATTAAAGATTAGTTCTCCCTATTTTTCCTTGGAAACATGCCCCTCTTCTGGTTGGGCCCTGGACCACGAGTGAAGGAAGCAGCACTATGGACAGGGCATCACAAAACTGTGCACAATAGTGGACAATGGGGAGGTCAAGGGATTCTGGACAGAAGAGGACAAATGACCTCTGTGCTTGTTCTGAGGAACAAGAAAAACCAGGAAGCCTCCCAGACCTCCCAGACCACCTCCTTTCCTCTTCACCCGGGAGGTTTACCTGAATGCTGCAGTTCCTGAATGGGGAGTAGCCATCAAAACCAGGGACCCAGGAGATCAGAATGCTGTGCGCTGTACTGTTGCGGATGTGGACTTTGCTCGGTGGGGAGGGAATTGCTACATAAAAACAAAGATGCACACATGCAAACACAATTATATGCCGCAGGAAGTCCTACCTGCCAAACAAATGCATTAATACTGCACCTGTTTTGTGCCCTGAGATCAGCAAAAGGGAACACATATTTCCAAGAGGTACCACTTAAGGCTTGAGGCTAATGGCACTGGTCTGGAGAGAAGTATTCCAACAAGGTGATGTTTGTGCCTGGGCCCCAAAAGAGGGCTACAGACCCACTTTCATGCTCATTGATGAAGTGAAGACACCTTTAACTAGAGAAGGATTTGGAGACGTCCATGTCCCTCATGGAGCCCATATTCTTCACCCTGCTATGTGTAGCCTCATGGCTGGACGCTAATGTAATTAAACAGGGACCAAGAGCCATAGCCCTCTTGCCCTTGTGAAGCAGCTGGCCCAATGGGAGAGACTCACAGAAGACCAGATGTCACAGGAGGGAAGGAGAGGGAGGGAGGGGGAGGGGAGAAGGAGAGAGAGAGAGAAAGAGCTTTCTAAACCTAGGAAACAGGTGAGAGTTCAAGCAAAAGCCACCTGCACCCACTGGGTAAGGGGTGCTCAGGTACAGTGAGTGAGCACTGACCTCAGTTGCGTGTTGGACAAAGAAAGTGATTTCAGCTAGAATCTAAGAAGCATCAAAAGTTTGGGGAATCTTATCTCTTTAATTGTTCATAATAATTCCACTTACGGTAAAAATAATGGCTGATGTTCTTGTGTGCTTACCCTGTGCCAGACTCTGTAGGGACTTCGTAGAATCATTACAGAACCCTGTTAGAGAGGGAGTCTTGCAAGCCCTATTTACAGATGAAGGAACTGTGCAGAAGAGTTTAAAATGTGCCAAAGGTCCCAGAGAGGTCATAAGCAATAGAACAGGGTCTTGAACTCAGGTCTGCCTCACCTTAGAGCTGGTGTCCCAACTGGGACATGGAAGCCCTATATTGAGGGACAGCAGACAGATGGGAATGAGTACACAGCCTAGTGAGTGGGGTGCACTTGGCGTACTGCTGGACTTACTTTCCTAAGCAGATTATTTGTAAAATTGATGTGAAGGATCTGCTTTTTCCAGATCAAACTCTGACCATATACATCATAGCTATAACAGTTTAGAAGGGAGTCTTGGTGGCTATGGTACAAATTTTATAATACATGAAAACAAAGAACATAAGTTTTGGAATCAGAATTTATTTTAAAAAGAAACCTCAGCTGAGATTCTGTGTGAAGCCTAAAATGAAATGCTTCTCATTTCATAGATTTTTTTTTAATTTTAAGAAGTTTATATTTTAGGAAAAGACTTGTACAAATTTACACCTACTCACGAATTTCTGAAATTCCGATCATGTCTTGTTAACTTGTAATAATGGGATTTGTACCATAGGAAGGAAGTTATACATTTCCTCTAGTATTAACTTTTAGTTTGCTCATCTTTTTCAAAATTCCAATGAACTTTTAGAGAATGCCCTTTCATAACCTCTCATCTAGTTGATCTGCAGAAACTAAAACTAGCACCTTGTTTTGTTTTTTGGTTTTTGAGACAGGGTCTCATCCCAGGATGGCCTTGAACTCACAGGGATCCTCTTGGCTCAGCTTCCTGAGCGCTGGGATTACAGGCATGCATGATCATACCCAGCTCCAGTGACTTTTTAGAATATAACTTCTTTCCTAGTTTTGACTTTTCTGCATACACCCAAACTTAATATTAACATATTATCAAACACACTACTGCTTCCTTGCACTGCTAAGGATGAGAAAAACACAAACCTAATACACCTTCTTCTCAATATCTAAATTAAGATCAAATAGTAAAACATAAAATGTGTTTGCATTTCTATGAGTGACATGAAAAGAGATAAAAGGATATTATATGCTTGTGTGTCTTCCTTTCAAGTTGAGGGTTTAAATATCTTTGGACACAGGAGAGGAGGAAGACAAGGCAGATGGATTAGAATGAGGACTTCCACCAGCTGAAGACTTTCAGACCTATGCCTTTAATCCTGTCGTGACACATTGCCCAGCAAACTGAAGCCTACTGAAATCTACACTCAGAGGAAGCCAGAGGAAAAGGCAGATTGGGAGAGAGACGGAAGGAGCTTGCAAACTGCTTTCTGTGCCTTGCTCCCTCCCTCTGCCAGCAGCTAGCAGAGAACTGTGTCAGTCCTGGGTGACCCGGAAAGGATGGAGCCTATTCCTGAGATCAAAGCTCCCCAGGGACCCCACTCCCAGGGCTCTTGGAAGTTGTATGAGGACAAGTGTAGGGTGAGGTGGAAAAAGTAAAAATAGGAGCTCATATGATCAAAGGTAAACATCTGAGCTTTTTTTATTTTTGGAGTAAGCATGATTAAATTCAACAATGTTTTATGAAGATTTATGTTCCAGCTGGGCACCATTATGAATCTTCTACTTGCATTAAATCATTAAGCCTTAATAATAGGGAGGTTCTGTAATTACCTCTATGTTCTAGAGGGGAACATGGAAATCCAAGAGGTGAAGTGACCTGGGTAACTGGCTGCAAGAGGTCACCCTTGGTCTCCCAACAAGCCCCTAGAACACATTCGAGCGGCCTGGCGATGCTGCTTACCTTTGATGTTGACCTGCACACCCTTGGACACAGTCAGCCCTTTGTCATTGTGGGCCTCGCAACTGAAGATCGCCATCTCTGTCAAACCTGGAGTGAAAGGACACCTGTGAGACCAGGTGCATGGAAACAGAATGCTCTCTACCAGAAGTCTGTGGTCAGTGTGCTTCTATCTCTTGGCTCATTACTTCAAGCCAAAAATGCGAAGTTAATTTAAAAAGTGTGCTGGCTATAGAAAACCAAACCTGGAATAAAACCTCAGGTACTTCAAGCAAGGCAGTCTTGGTCCCCAAAAGTAGCTGTCTGCATTCACTCAGATCCCAAATGGTGAGACTTAAGGACTAAGTCTAACAGTACTGCTTAGACCTCTACATTTCTGCACAGACATAAGGACTTGCTGACCCCGACATCCAGCAAAGTGGGTTCTAATTCAACCAACTGTTGCTGAGTCCCCAGTATATATTATGTCACTATGCTATGGACATTTAAAAATATCAGAAATAGCAGGGGGAAAAGCCATGGGTTTTAAAATTTTTCAGGTGATCTACTGTAATTAATATTTTTTGGATAGTAAAAACTAACTCACAGGGAATTGCTATGTAAACACAAGGCATTATAACTAATTGAAGAGAAGACATTAGTGTAGGTGAAGTCTACCATTTAGAGCTTTAAAGACATCTTAGAAATAAAAAAAATTAATTCATTGATTTTAAATAGAAAGATTACTTAGATCTTGGTTTCTAATACCATTCTCCAATAAAAGGAACCAGGTTCCTTGGAGAAATGGCTGCTTCTCAGATCAGGGTATCACAGACATACAATGAGCCAGGAGTGCAATTTAATATAACTTACAACACACACACACACACGCACACACACACACAGTGAGAGGGTATGTCAAAGAGACACATGAACCAACTGAAAGGGCAAAAGCTAGAACAAATTTGAACAAGAAAATGAATTATAGTATTGACTTATAACCCAAAGTATAAAATAAATGCTCATGAGTCTATATTGATAAAATAAATGATTAAATAAATAGAGAACAGAAACACCTCCCATGAAGAAGAATCCAAGTCTATGAGGATGTTCTATCCTTAAAGAAGCAGAACCCAACCCCCCACCCTTTCAGGGTGGGCTGCACAAAGTGACCTCCTTTCAAAGAGTCCAGTAGGAAATGGGGAAAAAACAAAGAACTTTAGACCAGAGAAACTGATAAACACGACCCAACCAGGTGACCAAGGTCAGTGATGTCATGTTGGTAGAATGTACTGGCATTTCCCTCTGCAGTGCTCCTCTTGACAGGCTATTTTCAAGAGGAAAATATCAAGTTTAACTGTGTGGACATTCTCTAGAATACCTGACCTGTAATCCTAAAACTGTCAAGGTCATTGAAAACAAGGAAAGGATGAGAAATTGTCATACCAAGATGACTAAGTGGAATATGGTATCCTGAAGGGGATCCTGGGACAGAAAAAGGACAGGAAGTAAAAACTGAGGAAATGTGATTTCCAGTTACAAATAACATGCCAATCCTGTCCAGGACTGGTATACGCACTGAAACAAATATACCAAACAAATGGAAGTAATAGAGGAAAGCAGAGGTGGGATTTATGAAGATGAACAAAAACTACCAGACTGGAATAGATGTGGACATTTCATAGCCCAAACCCTTATGGCTTTCCAGGGAGAAAATCATCCACCCTCCAAGTCTCCAAAGTATTCAGCCTTCATCCCACCCTATCTTGAATGCCCTGGAGCCTCTGGGTTTCCAGGTTGCTGGGCCAGTCCTCTCCTATGGGTCACTGCTTACAGAAGCCTCTTGTTTACACCCTTCCCACTTGGTCCTCTGTTGGTTTGAAAAGAGGTAGCCTGTGCCATGGATCTGAAAGATACTCTTAAGGACATTCAATAACAGGATGTTCCCTTGAGGGAAGGACAATTTCAATTACGGACAAAGCAGCTTCTAGGAGCACAACTGGGCTAATACTTTGAGTTCTGGATTAAGCAATACTGCAAATTAAACAATCTTGTTTCTTCATTTTTTTATTCTAGTGTCCATCTTTCTACCACAGGAGGCAATGTAGATGATATAGTTTTATCACCTCAGAACTCTATCTGCCCTGACTTCCTTCACTCCACAGTACTTGCTAAGTACTCACTAAGTACCACACATCTTTCCAGGAGCTTAGATGCATCCACCAATAAAACAGTTTGTGGAATTTTCCAGAAATTGTATGTCCTGTGATGACATCACAGCTCTACTGACAAATAGAATGTGAGCTCTATAAGGCCAGAAAACAGAGTTTTGGGTTTTGTTTTGGTTATGCAACGCTGAGAAATGACCTAAGGCCTTAGCCTGCTCGGCAGGAGGGCTAACATGAAGCTACATCCCCAGTCCCTAAAGTGCTTCTTTATCGGGTGTGGTGGCACATGCCTGTAATCCCAGCACTCAGGAGGCTGAGGCAGGAGGATCACTGTGAGTTTGAGACCAGCCTGGGCTACATAGTGAGTTCCAGGTCAGTCTCAACTTACATAGTGAGACCCTGTCTCACCCCCCCATAAATAAAAATAAAAGAAGGAAAAAACCCTTTTTAGTTCAAAATAATTTTAGAGTCACAAGAAGTTGCAAAAATAGCACACACTTCCTATGCACTCTTCACCCTAGCTTTCACCAATTACAAAGATCTTACATGATCATTGTATGTACAATGATCAAAACCAGGAAAGTGATGTTGGTACACAACCAGTCACTGAAATACAGACGTTCCTAGTTTCTGTTTTATTTTGGGGAAGGGGAAGAAGATGTAATTTTATGAAATTTTAATCACAGATACAGGTAGGTTGTGGCTATAGAATTCCATTGCAAAAGAAAAAAAAAAAAAAAGAGAGAGTTCCATCATGTTACCCTGTACAGGAACATCCTAGCCTCTAATTTGGCCACTGGGAAAAACTGATCTTTTCTCCACCACTGTAATTTATTTACTCTGACAATGTCATCTCAATGGAATCAGACAGTATGTAAGCTTTGAGATAAACTTTGCTCAACTAGAATAGTGTCTTTCAGACCAAGTCCTTTCTGCTCCTGGTTCTTAAATTCATTTTTTGTTTGTTTGTTTTTTTTCAGTACCGGGAATCAAACTCAGGACCTTGCACTTGTGAGGAAGGCATGGTGACACTGAGCTAAATCCCCAGACCTCTTAAAGACAATTCTTACAATATGGGGTGAGGACGCAGGGGTGGGAGGGGAGGCCATGTATCCAGGGGAAAAGGCACATGACCTTCCTGTTCATAAATACGCTTGCTCAAAGTAGTCCAACCAGCAGGGCTATTTTAAACCACTTCCCTACTTGGCATTCTCTCAGTAGATGGGATAGGAAATTTTACTTTGAGGTTAATTGCAAGATAGAATGGCAGCCCCTGTGAGCTCTCACTACACCATCAGAAGGTAAGGGGCTGCTGCTTAGGCAGTGAAGACTCCCAAAAGTGGCTCAAGACAGAACAACCTCAGCATCCAGCTCCCCAAACAGGAACTGGGAGAGGGTCAGGTAACAAACTAAAGCATCTGCAAGATCAAAAAGGGCTTTAACTAAGGGATGGAACCCTGGTCTTCAGGCTTACTAGGAAAGCTCTCTAGAATCTGAGCTACCCCAGCCCTTAACTAAGTATCTGTGCAGCTTCTTTATGGTGTTACAGCAAGTAACTGACTTGACACAAGCCCTACAGTCAGATCAGTACCCTGAGCTTCATGCCCCCTTCTTCCTGGATTTATTTATGCCCCTTGAGTCTACAAACTGAATTAAAAAAAAAATCTTGGTCTGTTAATTTCACTGAACTCACTACAGACATTTAATAAACGAGGAGAGGGACAATAGCCAGGTGTGGTGGTAAATGTCAGTAATCCCAGCACTAAGGGTGGCTGAGGCTGGAGGATAACAAGTTTGAGCACAGTCTGGGCAACTTAGTGAGATCCTGACTCAAAATTTAAAAAGGGCTGGAGGATGTGGCCCAGTGAGAAGGTTCTGGGATCAGTCCCCAGTACTGTGGGAGAGGGGCAGAGTACTGGGGCTGTAGTAGGTCAGCGCTAGAGTGCCCTGGGCTCCATCCCCAGTACCAGACCATGAGAGGTGGGCGGGGGCTTTAAGTGCAAAAATAGCTGCAAATACAAGTCACTTCCTGATCACTACGTATCTTTGTCACCAGTGAAAGAACCCGACTCAGGAACTATTGGTAATGAATTCACTTGTTCATTACTCCATTTGTCCATTAACATAGCTCTCAGGTGCCAGGCACTTTGCTCAGAGACGGGGCTGAGCTGACCATTTATATGTAAGAATCACATTTATTAATAACCCATCCTGGAGGCTCAAGAGGTACAAGGCTGTGGTGTGATGCTACGGGGAGGTACACAGAGGAGAGGAAGATTTTCAGGAAGGATTTGTGAGCCGAGTATCAGAAGGTGGGCAGGGATTAGCAGACAGAGGATGGGACAGCAGCCTGAGCAGAAGGGCCAAGGTGCAGTGCACGCGAGGGCTCACATGCAGGTGCCCGTGCCAACGAGGCAGGAGCCCCAGCAGAAGGATGTGATTTAACCCAGGTGTAGAAGTTCTGCACGAAGCCCTCTACTACCCAAGTGGAAAGTGAGTCAGGATGTAGTGGGTGAGCGCGGGGAGTGCGAGGACATCATGCTCAGGGTGTGACAGACCCTGCCTTGGCAATGGTCCAGGAAATTCTGAATGACGCCATAGGGTGGAAAAACAGAAGGGCAAACAGAATGTGCAGGCTGACAATGGAGAATAAGGCTGGGCTCCTGCTGACTGAGGCTGCACAGGGACACCACCTCTGCTATCAAACAGGCACTGAATAAATACTGTGGGATTCTATGACAGCCAAGTAGAGGGGCTTGGCGCACCCCTCCTCCTCCACAAGAAAGTGCCAAAGCAACAGGGGGGCAGCTGCATTTTGAGTTGTGATGAACAAGTCATAAAATCTAAATTGACTGAGTTGGATGTGGTGGCACACACCTATAATTTCAGCATTCTGGGAAGGTGAGGCAGGAGGATTGCAAGCTCAAATCCAGCTTGAGCAATTTAGCAAGCCTCTGTCTCAAAAGTGAAAAATAAAAAACGCAGGGGATATATGTAGCTCAGTGAGAAGGCTGTGTCCAGTCCCCAGTACCAGAAAAAAATTTGACTGAAATATATCTTTAAACATTATTTTAAGATCATTACTCTGAATCCTAGAAAATTTTAAAAATGGGCTGAGGGTGTGACTCAGTTGTAGAACATATTCTTAGCATGCATGAAGTCCGGGGTTCAAGCCCCAGCACCAAAAATAAACAATAAAATAAAACACAAATAAAAAATTCCCCTCCACTCTAAAAAAGAAAGAAAAGAAAAATATTATTGCTGAGAAATTCACAGCCTGCTACGCAAACCTTTCACAACTGGAAAATTGCTTGAGCAATGCAGCAGACTGAGTTCATCTGGAAACTAGGTGCAGAGTGTCAACGCAGTGGTTTCAGTGACTTCTTCATTTACAGACATGTTTGTTTCTACCCTGGAAATTCTAGGCAAGCTGGTGAAGCTAACACAGTCCGAGTCAAGTAAGCATCGGTGAGAATTGCCCTGATCACTTGCTTTCTGGGACGCGGTGGTCCTGGATGGGATGGGAAGTCCTCAGCTCCACACATGTTTGGAAGCCCCTCTCTCCAACATTGTAGCCAAGGCTCTTCTGCTGGTCATTTCTTTGCTTCCCATGCACCATGCACTGAACTAGACCCTGAGGATGTGCCCAGGGAAGCTTCAGTTCTTGCACTCAGGAAGCCCCTGACCTCAGGGAAGCAGAAGTAAACAGAGGCAGAAGTCAGACCCCCACCTTTGGGTGCCACGAGTCCAGTTCTCAGCAGGTGCCTGAAACCTGCTTAGCACCAAAATCCATATGCACTGGTTTTTTCACACTCATAGACACATGCACACTTGAGTTGTGATAAAAGAAGTCATAAAACATAATAGTTTAATTTGTCAATTAGGTACAGTAAATTATGAACAATAACTAATAATAGAATGGTTATAACATCGACCATACAACAAGTTATATGAATATGGCCTCTCCTGTTTCTAGGACTTTACATTTAGTATTTTTTTTAGCCTTGGTAAACATAGATAACAGAAAGCAAAACCTCATATAAAGGGGAACTACTGATATCTGACAGAGGTGAGTATTTGTCATCAGACTGGAGGAAGTAAAGATCATTAATGTTACACATACAGGTGAGAGCACAGGCCTGGCGTGGTGGTGCATGCCCATAATCTTAGCAGTGGAGAGGCTGAGGCAGGAGGATCACCAGCCTGGGCTGCATAGTGACTACTAGGAAGACTACAAACTGGTGCAAATTGGCAAACTTTTATATGAATGTTAAAGTATATAAAATTTTAAAATATGCCACTTTTTCCTTTAACTCCCCGTTTAGAAATTTTTTTTGGGCCAGGGATTTAGCTCAGTGGTGCTGCTGCCTGCCTCAAAAATAAGAAATTTTTTTTCTGTTCAGTTCATGAATTTAATTCTTTCCACAATTCTGGTTGCAGAATTTGTACCACAATTCTGGTTGCCACCGAGGTGCCACTGTAAATACTGATGGCTTACCACAAGAAAACGATAAATATGTAAGCTATATTAATTAGCTCTGTTTAGCCATTCCACACTGCATACATATTTCAAAACACCATGTTGTACAGAATAAGTATATACAATTATTATTTGTCAACTAAAAACTGTTTTGAACATGGAAAATAAACCAATGAGTATAAAAATGCATATACAAACATTATTTATAACTGAAAATAAATGGAAAGAACCTAAATGTTCATCAGCACATGAATGGCTAAATAAATGATGATCCATGCTAGGTGTAGTGGCACATGCCTGTAATCCCAGCACTCTGGAAGACCAAGGCAGGAGGATCACAAATTCAAGTCCAGCATGGGCAACTTTAGTGATTTAACAAGGCCCTGCTCAAAATAAAAAATAAATTAAAAAGGGCTCAGGATGTAGCTCAGCGTGAAGGCCCTGGGTTCAATCCCCAGTACCAACAAATAGGTAGATAGACAGATAAAAATAGAGGCAGGCCCACAGGCACCCACGTGGAAATACCTACATGTCATAGCTACCTGTGTGCGAATGTACATATCGGACCACACTGGGCCTGGAGTGAAGAAAGGTTGGCACGTGTTCCCTCTGTGCAGGGAGTGACAGTCACATGTGCATACCACATCACTGCAGTTCAAACATTATACAGCAGACATATGTTCAAGTAGTATTCAAAGGCTCCTGTTTGCCTGCACATGCACTATTTTTTTTTCTGGTCCTAGGGATTGAACTCAGGACCGTGTACCACTGAGCTAAATCCTCAGCCCAATGTGCCCTATTCTAACTGGAGAGAAAATCACAAATATGTGTGAGTGTCTGATCATCCATCACCAGGCTCCCAGTATTAATGTCTTGCACACCCCCAGCACACCATCAAAACCAGGAAATTGACAGTGGTACCATCGGCTGGACTTGCTAGGATTTCAGTTACATGTGCTCTCGCTTACATGTTGGTGCAGCTATGTACAAGCTCATCATGTGTAGCTTTGTGCAACCACCACTACAAAAAGGAGACTTTTTAAAGCATCCCCTTAGGCTGTAAACTGATCAATTCCTATTTCACATCTTTCTTGTCTAAACAGAAAAGAAATCGTTTTCAAATTCAAGAAATGAAAATGCAAATTGTGAAGAACTTAAAATTCAAAACAGGTGGCAGTGATAAGGGCACAACTGGCCATTTAGAAATAAATCAGGACTCCAAGCCGAGACAAATTATAGACTTGAGCATTAAAAGAATTTACAAATCTCATCACAAATACACATTCCTAATTCTGAGTAAACATGCACAAGAGAAAAAGTTCTAGAGGAACAAAAAAGGATGGATTTTGTCTCTTTTTTTCCTCGGTGCTGTGGATGGAATCCAGGGCCTCACTCACACATGCTAGGCAAGCACTCCAGTACTAAGCAACATCCTGCCTTTTACATTTTTGAGACTGGTCTTTCTATGTAGACCAGGTGGCTGGGATCACAGGCATGTGCCCACATGTCTGGCAATGCTCTGTATCTTTTTTTTTGAGACAGGGTCTCACTGTGTAGTTGAGACTGAGCTGGAACTCACTCTGTAGCCCAGGCTGACCTCGAACTCACAGCGATCCTTCTGTCTCAGCCTCCCAAGTGCTGGGATTACAGGCGTGCTCCACCACACCCAGCTAATGCTCTGTATCTTGATGTGTGTGGTGGGTATATGGGTATCCGCAGTCATCTACACTCACCAAACTGTATACTTATGTCCTATGCATTTAATGGAACATCAGCTTTACCATGATGACAAACATCTTGCAGGGACTTCAGAGCAATTATCACATACAAAGGGTGGAGAGTGTTATTTTAAATTCATTTTGAACACAGAAGTTCAACTCCTTGGAGAAATTCAAAGAAAACCCAAGTTAAGATACAGAAACTCATGGCATTCTCCTGTGGCCAGGTTAGATGTGCAACTCAGAGATGGCCCCTAGGAGCTGGAGTTCACCTGCTGATACATGCACAACACAGTGTCCACCAAGCACCTCCTTGAGCCAGGCCCTGGAACAGAGAGGGGAATGGGCGAGAGAAAGTCTTTGTCCTCCCTAAGTGAACGATTTCTAAGAAGACAGCCGAAGAGACGGCAGGGTGACCAGAGCGCATGACAGGTGCAATGCAGGAGAACACAGGCATGAGTTCTCAGGAGTCAACAAAGGTGTGGGGCGGACCCAAAATGTCAGAAGTAGGCAGGGAGGATCTCTTGAGAAGTGGTGCTTGAGTTGTGTCATGCAATGAAGGACAGAACGCGTGGGACAGACAGAAGAGACAGTGCAGAGGTTCTGAGGCAGGAATATGAAGAAATCACAGTGAATCATCATGGCTTGTACTCACTGAACATGGAGTAAAGAGGGGGCTGGGGTTGGGTTGAAGAGCTGGACAGGGGCCAGAACGTGGAGGTTCCATGGCCAGGGTCGGGAGCACTCGGGGTGACAGACTAAGACAATGGAGAGGTGATGTGTGCAGAGCAGGGCAGATGGGAGTGGGAACACAGATGGAGCAAAGGCCATTTAGGAAGTTACTCCTGCACTGGTGTTGACATGGGCCACGGTGTCCCCAACAGAGATGGAGGATTTAGCCAGATTCTAGAAGCAGAACTCACAAAACTGCTGATGCGATCAAGATAAAAAAATGAAGAAAAGGAAGGTCTGGCAAATGGTGATGTTACTTACTAAGAAGGGGAATTCTGGGGCAGAGCAAAGCGGGGGGAATCAAGAATTGCATTTTAAGATGCCTGTGTAAGCAAGAGAAGCCACCAACAGAGCAAAGAGAGACCACAGAGTGGAGAAAAAAAATGTAAAAGGACTATTATCCAGAATATACAAAGAACTCAAATAATCAGACCCCCCCAACTTCAAAGACCCAATCCAAAAACGGACATCTGAAATGAAAAGACTTTTCAGATGAAGAATTAGAAATAGGAGGGGCTGGAGATTTAGCTCAGTGGTGCCTGTGCCTGCCTTGCAAGAGCAAGGTCCTGAGTTAAAACCCACATACCAAAAAAACACAAAACAAACAAACAAACAAAAACAAGAAAAAAGAAACAGCTAATAAGTATATGAAAAAAGTGTTCAACATCACTGGTAATTTGTAAAATGCACATTAAAACAACGCTGAGATTTCATCTCACTCCAGAAAGAATGTCTGCTATCAAGAAATCAACCAATAACAAATGATGGCAGGGCTGCGGGGAAAAAGGAACCCTGCTCCACTGTTAGTGGGAGTGCACACTGGTACAGCCACTGTGGAAATCAGGGTGAAGATTTCTCAAAAAACTAAAACCAGAGGTTCCATTTGACCCAGCTATTTCCCCTCTTGGCATCTTCCCTAAAGAATTAAAAGCATCATACCACAGCAATATAGGCACATCCATGTTTATAGCAGCACCGTGTATATTAGCTAAATCTTGGAAACAGCCCAAATGCCCATCAACTGACAAGTGGATAAAGAAGATGTGGGTTTTTGCACAATGGAGTACTACTCTGCCATAAAGAAGGATGAGGTTCAGACATTTATAGCTAAATGGATGGACCTTGAGACCATACTCTTAAGTAAAATAAATTGGACAGACATGTTTAAATACCATATTGCTTCTCTGGAGTGAGAAACTAGAAGTGGAAATAAGGACTGAAAATGTATAATAGATATTGGGAAGTGAGATAAAAATGTTCCAATAGGGGGGAAGGGGATAAAATTAGGATAAAGTTTATTAAAGGGAAAAAAAAGATGCCTGTGCCCTCTGCAAGTGGACATGCCAAGGAGGCACGAGACAGAGCCTGAGGCTCAGGAGGGACAGTGGGGCCGGCAATGTAAAGTTTGAGGTCAGTGTCACATAGATGGTACTGGACTCAGGGCAGTGTGGACAGAAAAGCTCAAGGCACCTGACGACATCAGAACCCCTACTATACAGGAAAACACAAAGGGGAGGGAAGAAAGCCAGGTCTTCCTGGAGGTCCACCGCTGTGTTCCCAGGCCCCAGCTGGGCTCGGGCACACAGCAGACCCTCCTCTTGTGAGCAAGGAAGGAGGGAGGGAGGGAGCTTGGCCACTGTGCCAACTAGATGTTGCTGTAAGAGACAACGGGAGAGCACCAAGTCCACCATCTTTAGCAACATCAGAAACTGATCCACAGCATTGTTGACAAGAGCTTTGTCATGATTGTGGGAACAGAGCCAGGGCTCTGGCATTGGAATAGAAATCAAGATGAACGTGGAATGTCAGCTGGGCCCCAATCCCACAATGACTCACAAACTTCCTGCTGCAGTACCCGCGACCAAGCCACTTTCTTACTGTTCCACCCAAATGAGATCCTCCCCTCTTGTTAAATTCGAGACCCACGAGGATGCAAGGGGACAGGCATTGCCATGGGAGAGGAGAGAAGGGCTTTGTGGGCTTGCGATTTGGCCATATGGCCAACTTAAGTCTACACCCTGGCCTGGGAATCCTCACATCAGCTACTGACTCCTACAGGCCACCCATCTACCTGCTCCCTAACCCCAGCTGCCCAGCTTCATCTTATCTCCTCAATGGTGATAGGTGCAGTGCTCACCAAAGTTCTCATCCCTTCTACTGCCGGAGAAAAAGAAATCAGTGAATAAACAAGCCCATTGCCCATTGCCTGGACTTACCAGGAACGGTTAGAACAGAGGGAGATTTTTCAGGCCGTTCATTAATGCGGCTGCTGTTTTGAACCCAGAAAATGTCAACGGGCTCAGGGGGGCCCACAGCCTGGCAGGTGAGGTTGAAGGCTGTGTTTCTTGAGATGTTGAGGTTCTCGGGCTGCTTGGTGAAGTAGGGAAGTCCTGCAGGGAGAGTCAGAGGAAGGTGGGTCAGACCCTAACCCAGAGGCAGAGTCCCGGGGTTGACATATCGATTCCAGTCTGAAACGGCCAGTTGCTCCCTTTGACCATCCAGAGGCTCATTCCTACCTGTCACCTCTGGTCAACTTCCTAGAATACCTTCCCTGGAGGCTATAAATGCTGATCCAGAACTGGTTTTTCCAGAAAGAGTTTAAACATCTACAGATATATATTCTCTCTCTCTCTCTCTCTCTCTCTCTCTCTCTGTCCCTCCCTCCCTCCCCCCCTCCCACACACACCTCTCCCCTTCCAGTGCTGGGAATACAACCCAGGGCCTTACCTATGCTAGGCCAGCACTCTCCTAAGCTACAACCCCCAGTCTGCACACACATAGTTCCTAACTCAGATATTGCTCAAACACATGGGACTGGCTGGCAGGTTTCCAGTATTGCTCACCAAAACAAATACAGACTAAAAATAAAGCTCCGTATTTGATCTGCCTGAGTTTTGCAGAAAATCTGTTGTGTGTGTGTGTGTGTGTGTGTGTGTGTGTGTGTGTGTGTGTGTGACTTTCAGATGAGTGAAGACGGATTTTAAAGTCTGTGCACTTGGGGCTGGGATATAGCTCAGTGTGGCAGAGCATGTGCTCTGCATGTGTGAGGCCTGGATTCAATCCTCAGCACGCACATGCAAAATCCATAAGTGAACATAGGGTTGAATATTTTTCAAAGTACATTTTCATGAAAACAGAATAGACAGTTCCACAGTACAAATCTAAAATCTACTGTAATTTCAAAATCAGGGCTATAAGGAAGCTTAGGAAAATCTCAGAAAAAGCCAGTGAGTACTTATATGGGGCATTTATCCAAAATTTTAATAGGCAGAGATGACTATCAGCAGGCATTCAAACTGTGTTCTTTTGGGATTGGGAGCTCTAAAATCTGGTTCCAGCAGGAATGGTGTAGGAAATATACGAAATAGGATTCTTTTTTCCAGTTTCAAGGGTTTTCTCTTTGGATTTAACATGTTACTGCCCTGGGCATTATTCTGGGATCTGAACAAGTAAAATGCCCTCTCAGAATTTTCTCCAGAGTAGCAGCAAATGCAGGGGACCCCTTAACTCTGTCCAGCCTGGAATGGGCCCAGAGAAAGGTCCAGGAGAAACTTCTGAGGATCCTCCTTTTCTTTCTTTCTACCTGTCCCACTCCCTCCCTCTTTTCACTCATCTTCCCTCTCTCTGGCCTCACCCATTACTGGGGATCAAGTTCACAGGGAATGTAGCAGAGAAGACTTCAGTGGGAGATGCTTCTGCCTGTTCTAAAGCCTGCCGTGTGGAAGCTCTGAGAAAATAGAAGACAGCGGATGTGATGGTCTTGCTGCTGGGGCACCCAAGAGGGCAGGGATACAGGGCAACCCCTGGGGCAGGGGAGTAACCACTTGGGTAGCAGTAAAGGTGCTTCCTCCCTGTAGCCTCCACTGACAGGCCCAGCCCCTGTAGACCAGGCATCCAAACTCAGGCCCAGGGTGCCAAGAGCATCATCTGGCCTGGCTCATCTGTGCACCCAGTCACTTTTCCCACTAGCAGTAAGGATCCTCAAGGGCTAAGAGTGACTGTTCCTTGTCTGACATCTCCCTTCTCATCCCCAGTGGCCCCTATGTGATGTCAGGAAAAATGTCATGGACTTGCTTTAAACTGTAGGCCTGGAGCAACTAGTAAGGAACCTAAGCCAAGCGTAGTCCCAGGCTTGGCTGTGGACCTGGCCCAGGAAAAGCACTCACCCTCCTGTGTTCTACCATCACATACACAGGATGGGAAAGGATGCTGAATAATACCAAACACCACTGGACCAGGTGAATGGAGTGGTGCCACTATCAAAAATTGGACAATACGATGCGTTTTGCTCCCTAAAAAGAAATCTTTAGCTTATTTGTTAAATGAGTATTAAAAAAAAACCCATGAAGTCCAAGATCTCTTTTAATCTTACCTCTCATGCTAGTATAGAGCTTGAACTTTAAGAAGTTAAATTAATTTTGTTATTATCTAACATTTAAAAAGAGGATTGTCTTATAAAATTTCAACCCTAGTGGATTTGCAAGGTTTGCATGCAGAGCTATAAATAGATAGGTTGATTTCTAGGGTGTTATCCACAAAACATTGAA
Source organism: Fukomys damarensis (assembly GCF_012274545.1). Taxonomy (NCBI): domain Eukaryota; kingdom Metazoa; phylum Chordata; class Mammalia; order Rodentia; family Bathyergidae; genus Fukomys; species Fukomys damarensis. Next base: position 39,533,278 of record NW_022900921.1, read on the forward strand.
TACAGGCTCTAAAACAGGTCTCAGGCAAAAGGACACTCTGGCCTCTGACTTACCTTGTACCTCGATGTCAATGGGGTCAGACACAATCTCGATATTGTTTACTTTCATCTTACAAATATATGATCCACTGTCTGAGCGCTGCACACTGGTGATGCTTTAAAGAAAAACACAGAAATATATTTACAGAGACTATTCTTTGAGTCTCTAATATAGAAACAGAAAATTCTTCCAATTTCATTGTCACGTGTTATATAGTTGATATTATGTGTCAACCAGACCAAGCCACGGTAGACAGCTGCTTGGCCAAACACCAGTACAGACATTGCTGTGAAAGTATTTTTCAGATGCCACTGAGATTTACATCAGCACCCTTTGAGTAAAGAAGATTATCATTTACAATAAAAATGTGGGCCTTTTCTACTCAGTGGAAGGCCTCACAAAAAGATTGACATCTTCTGAAGAAGTGGAAATTCTACCTCTGAACGGCCTCTGGATTAGATACTATAAGATTGGCTCCAACACACATGCTTCTGATTTCAGATTTGCCAGTCCCTCCTGTAGCATGAGCAAATTATTTAAAATAAAGGGGTGCCAAGCCCACCTCTCTCTCTCTCTCTCTCTCTCTCTCTCACACACACACACACATACACACACACACACACACACACACACACACACACACACACTACTGATCTGATGAACCCTGACTAGCACCTGTGCTGTTCATCACCTGTCTCAATTTCCAGGGTAGATTCTATACAAGGGATTTGCTACCACTCTTTTAAGGCATTTTGGAAACTGTAGAGCTGTTGGTGTTAGTCACAATGGCTAAGGTCTCAGAGTCTAGGAACAACTGTTGCATATCCTAAAAAAAACCTCCTGAGACTAGAACCTAATTGCATTTTGCATGTATACAAAATACTTTGCATGTTTTAATATTCATTTAATTTCCCAGGATTGTAACTGCCATGAAACTGGAGGGCTGCTGCTGTCCCCTTGTCCCACATCAAGGTTTCTGGTGCCTCAGTTACCATCCTGGAAGGTCAGTCACGGACAGTACCCCTGTTTTTGCTCCTGTCACATGTCATGTGCTGGGGGGTACACCAAGTGCAAGTGCATGGTGCTTCTTTATCTGTCCTGTGACATGGCTCAGCATTCACATGCTGAACCCTCATTACGGACTCCCTTTGTCTTCATCTAAGCTTGGGAATATTGTTAAGAAATACAATATACACAACAGGAACATGATGCAAACATCGCCATTAATCACACACGTCAAGAAAAGGTCAACAATATGTGAGGCTGAGTGCCGGTGTTAATTAGCAGGCCCAGACCCATTTCTCCCATGTTACTATGGAGACTTTCCCTAAATAATTCTCTTTTTGCTTCCTAGACCTTCACATCAAGGCTCCACTTGCTGCAGAGGCTGGACGCGGGGGACTGGAGAGAGGAGTAGCTGTCCCCCTCATAGCCCGCCTCACTGAGTCAGGAGGCTAAGTCTCCAAGGAGGGTCAACTGGAAAGGCCCAGAGCTCAAAATAGCAAACTTAGGCAACTAAGAAGTTCCAGAAAATTCACAGAATGCAGGGGAAGGGATAACTGAAGAAAATATCCCAGAATCACAGAAGGGAGTCTTTCTCTAACAGGTCCTGGGTACTGAAGAGTGTGGGAGAAAAGACCTACCATGAGCTTTATCGGGGAAGTCACAGTTCTAAGATGAAGCAAACATCACAAGACACTTCTGGAGGGAAACACAGGTCACCAATGATGAGTGGGGCCCATAGCATACTTCTAAGAGCAACTCTGGGAACTCAGAGGAAATACATCAATTACTTCACAATTACAACAGGAACTCATGTTCCTTTTTTAATTTGTCTCCAGCCAAACCATCTCAAGGTCAGGGTGAGGGAAAGAAACTTTTCAGACATGAACGCCCTAGGAAGGTTAGTAAGGGAAGGTCTCTGTGCCAGAGTAAGGGAGCAAGAGCCAAGAAAGGGAAGGCCTGGTTTCCGAGAAAGGGGGAACTGGGCTCTAAGAATTAGGAGCTGGAACACAGGAGGGGCAGAGGTCTCCAAACCGACAGCAAGGGTGATACAGGTGGACCCAGATCTGGAGCGCAACATGTTCAGGCACGCGTTCAGAGAGAGGGAGCTAGGACAGGTATTTCCCAGAAAAAAAGTCATTGTGGAAGTTGGAGGTACATACAGTGTTCCTTTCAGAATTTAGGGAAGAATGACTCTTAGAAAACTAAGTAAAACAAGCAGAAGGAAACTCTTTGGGAAATAAGAAAGCTACTCAAGAAGTAAATTTAGTTTAACGTATGATTCAGCTGAAAATAGAATTTCCATAGCCACACACACACACACACACACACACACACACACACACACACAAAGTGGTCCCTGGTTTAACCACAGCTATGAGTAACACTCCATTAAATTAACACAACACAGTGGGATTGGCACATTCAGGCACATCCACAAGACTGCCTCTGGGCTGAATATCTCAGGAATGGTGCTAAAGAGATGGGTCACCTCACTCCCCATCCAGAGGGGTTGGTGGCTGGAGTTGGGGACAGAGTATTTAAACAGTCAGAGTGTTTTACCATGGGCATGCAATACTTTAAAACATGGTAGGTTCCTGGGGGTGCAGACCAATTGGTAGAGTTCTTGCCTAGCATGTGGGAGGCTCTGGGTTTCATCACTAGCACTGCACCAACACAAAGGCAGAAAACCCTCCCCAGATTTTGGTGACACAGTCATCTGGATCAAGGAGGTTGAATGAAATGATACAGACATAGCCACAGTGTCTAGACAGGAACCACCTGCCCACAGCTGTGGTGCTGGCAGCTCCAGAAGCTGATTGCCCCAGGGAAGCCACAGCTGGGTCAGCCCTAGGACATTCTGCATACCTCCAGCACCACCTTCTCTGCCCCTCAGTCCTGCCCAGCTGGGCTGGCCTGCTTGGAAAGGCTCATAAGAAGAAGCTTTAGAGTCTGCTTGAGAGAAATACAGAAAGGGACAGATACTGGGTGGTTCTATATTTGTGAAGTACATACAGCAGTCAAACTCAGAGACAGAAATGAGAATACCACCAGATATCAGTAATGGGGGTCTCCGCTTCATGTTTCGTGGAGCAGAGTTTCAGTTCAGGAAGACCAAAAGGCCTGGAGATAGGTGAGGGTGATACTTGTACTTCATTGTGAATATGCCTAATGCCGCTGAACTGTGTATGCTCACAGGGTTAAAATGCTGAATTTTATGTTACAAATAGTTACTACAATTTTAAAAATTACACAATGGACAAAATGTTAATAAAGAAACACAAAGATCCACTGATGAGTTTCCTATTTTCACGGAGCGCAGTTAAAATGGCGCTGCTGGGGGATAATGGACAATTCAAGTGTAAGAAACTTTCAGATGAAAAAGAAGCCTTGTGAGTATGAAGCAAGCTGGTAACCATCAGGTACATGTGGTTAATAATAACTTTGCTCACTGGTGGTTTGTCTAAAGAAATTATGTTCTTAGCCAAGCATGGCAGCACACGCCTGTAATCCCAGCACTCTGGGAGGTTAAGGAAGGAAGATCACAAGTTTGAGCACAGTTTGGGTAACTCAGTTGTTTTAGCCAGACCCTGTCTCAAAACACAAAAAGGGATGGGGATCTAGCTCAGTGTGAAGGTCCTGCATGCAATCTCGAGTATTGGGCAGGGTATCCGCTGATTGTTCACCTATGACTCCACTTTCACGGCCTCCAAAAGCAGCCTGATAAAGAGCTGACCACAAGCATCAGTCAGGGCCAAGGAAGGCACAGTGAAGGTAGGGACTTAGCATTGAGAGCTGGGGGCTGAAAACAGCACCTCTCAGAGCCAGGAGCCTGCTTGGAGACAGGGGGCCCCAAAGAGCACAGGGCTTGTGGGGACCCAAACTAGCCACTTAACATCTTTACAAAGAGAATTTACTGAGAAAGTAAAAATCCTTCCAGCTTTAGCCCCTGGGAATCATGCCAGAATTTAAAGAGCGCTGGGATTCCTTAGACTAAACACAAAGCAAACAATAAATATGTCCTTTCACCACAAATGTCCCCCTAATTACATCCAGCACCTTCCAGGAGCCTAGGTTTTTGCTTGTATTTGAAAGTCAGTCTCCCTAGTCCACGGGTCTGATGGCTACCGCCTCTCTAGAATGTTTCGCCTGACAAAGGGACATGCCATCTGAGCCGGAGGGCTTTTGACGTGCTATGCCAGACATCAGAGCTAACTGTACCCCCAATTACTCCAGGGAAAGGTCTCTTCCAAGCAGGAGCCTGGACAGGTGGATGTACACAGTTATGAGCTGACACTAGACACAGAGGGCGTGGGTTACTGGTTAGAAGGAGGCCAGGCCCAGTGGCTCAAGACCTGCTAAGGAAGCTGGTAAATGTTCTTGAGGACTGTGGCCTGAGTCCGCACAGCCAAGATGGAGGCAGGAGGGAAGACGGCGATGTGGGCTTTCAGTATTTATCATGAGCACCCCAGCCTATGAGCAGACACTGAGTGTTTTCTACACCTATCAATAAAAGATGACTCTTGGGTCTATCAACAATATCAGATACCCCATCGAACAGGAAAAAGAACCAAGAAGTGAATACTAGCCTAGAACAGATCCAGCTCAAGAGGACACCAGCATGCAAAATATTGTATCATTTATTTTTTTTCCTGTGTATATGCACTCAGCCTTGGCATTTTGAAAAAAAAAATTTGGGGGGATGGATACCGGGGATTAAACTCAGGATCTTGCGCTTGTGAGGTAGGTGGCAGCACCACTGAGCTAAGTCCCCAGCCCTGAAAATACTTTTTTCCCCAGGCATAATGGTACGTGCCTGTAATCTTAGCATGCAGGAGGATGAGGCAGGAGAATCATTACAAATTCGAGTCCAGCCTGAACTACAAAGTGAGACCTTGTCTCAAAACAAAAAATATACTACTTTTTTTTTTTGGTACTGGGGATCGAACTCAGGTCCTTGTGCTTGCAAGGCAGGCAGCAGAACCACTGAGCTAAATCCCCAGCCCTGATACTAGTTTTTAATGTTCTCTCTTTATAATTTTACTTGCATTCTTCTATATTTGCTTCTGTTTTAAAATTGAGAATACGATGGCAAAAAACTGCCATTTAAGTATTTTGAAGACTTTTAATATAATGTGAATGAAACACATATAATCATCCATGTAATAAAATGGTAATTTATTCCAAGAATATTAAATTTAAATATTCATGGAAACTTTTTCTTTGGGCAGTGGAATTATGAGCCATTATTTTCCTCATTGTACATGCTATTATATTTAAAATTTTAAAATACATTCACACACAAGTAAAGTTATTTAAAAAATCTTTTCAGAGGGAGAGGGGAAGTAAAAAGAATTAAGATGTGTTATGTACATGTACCAACTTTCCCCGAAGAATGTAACTGCCTATGAGCTCCTATTATTTCCATCTTTTTCAACCCCATCACAATGAACTGAGGCTTGATTACAAGACGCAGTCACTCCGCAGTAGCAGAAGGGTCCCTCCCTCTGGTCCTGATGCTGGGTCTTCCTCCCTTAAAATGATCCTTCATAGCCAGATCTGAATTCTGAGGGTCATGGTACCTCAGCGCACGACACTAACAAAACCTGGGCACTCTGCCTTCAATGTCTGAGTCTGCCCTTCCCTCTGTGCTTCACTGCCACAAGCAGGTGGCCCGAGGTCAGGTCAATCTTTCCCATCTCAGGGCCGTCATTTCACCAGTTAACTGATATCAGTAATCTGCATCCAACAGATTTTTTAAAAACCACTTTTAGAACAAGTGTATAGTTGCCTCTGTGTTGTGATTTAGGAAGAAAAAAATCTCTACTCCTTGGTGTGTAAAGTGATGTCACCAGTAATGGTTTCAGGTCTTCTTAGCGTCAATTACTTTATCACATTCATTTCTTTTCCTTTTGGAGGGCGAGAGCAATGTGACAGCACAAGGCTGTTATGGAAAAAGGAGATGGAAGCAATGGTAGAGGAAAAACATCAACAGAAACCATTAATGCACCCTGATGCATTAAACCGTACCTTCAACTGGGACCGAACACCAGATGCTTAACCAGCTGTTGTAAAGGAAGTTGAGTATAGATGGTCCTCAACTTAGGATGGTTGGCTTGATGACATTTTGACTTTAGGATGGTGTGAAAGCTATTCTCATCCAGTAGAAACCACTCTTCAGAATTTGAATCCTGACTTTGCCCCAGGATAGTGATCTGTGGTATGATGCTCTCTTGTGATGTCCCAACCACAGCCCACAATCGGCCCTGTGACTGAGAAACTCTGCAGTATTGCTCAGCTAGCATGGGTGCGATCTTATATTTATTCTGTACACTTTTAATTTAGGAGATTTTCAACCTATGATGGATTTATTCAATGCAACCCTATCCTAAGACAAGGGTGTATAGCATCCACAAGACTGTCAAGCCTTTAGAATCTCACAATTGCTCCATATTTAAGGGATGAACACAAGTACAAACCGTAGGTTTCTCAATTTGGAGACTTTGTCATTTTCAAAATTCCTGCAAATACTTAGTGAGAACTTCTGTATATGACACTAACATCTTGTCTCAATTACTTTTCTCTCATTACTGAGACAAGATAAACAACACCCAAAGGTAAAGGGAGAAAGGTTTATTTAGATCCTAATTTATAGAGGTTTTAGTCCATAATCGGCTGTCTCCAAGGCAGGGTGGCACAGCAGACAGGCACTGCAGCGGAGAAATATTTTATGGCAAGCAGAAGGTAGCAAAGCAAGCAAAAGAGAACACAAGCTCCCTTCTGTCTCTTACACTGTATCCAGGCTACTGGGACTAGGGTAGTACTATACCAATCAGTGGACTGACTTAGTAATCACACACCCGTAATCCTAGCATTGCACTATGAATCAATCACAAACTCTAGATTCAGCTACCTCTGCAAAAAGCCCCACCTGTGACTTCATGAAGCTTTGGGGGACATCTGGACACAAGCCACAATGCACCTTATAGAAAATGGTCCCATGACTAACTCTAAATACCATATGCTTCTCTGTAGACTCCCCCCAACTCTGGATAACACACAGACTTTATATTGTGTGTTTTCTTCCCCTCATACAACTGTAATAGCACATACCCTTGAGTAAACATGGTCCACACAGGTATTATTAATGGCAACTCCAACAAAACTGCAGGATAATGAAGTCTTAGTAAACACAAACACTGAAAACCTGAAACTACTTTTTGTGTCCTTCTAGGGACAGAGAAGATTTCCTTGAGGGTCCACGACATGTGAAAAGTGACAGTGCAACAGGTGTGCAAATCAAGTGCCCTGTTTAAGTGTGACCAGCTCACTATCTCCTGCCTGGGAAAATCACTGTGTTTATGAGGACTTCAGTGTCCTTACCTTAGTGTCAAGTTTAGGGAATTCAATGTCTTTCTCTCTTGCCAAGAAATTACACAAATACTTATAATCTTGATTAAGTCACTGTAATTTTTTTCATTGGATCACTCAACAGCTACTGTGCCACCTCAACATGACCTTATGAAGGTGCATGTAGCATTGTCCTAAAATGTCACCTAATTCAGCCCAATATTCATCACTTCTAAGACTTTGAACCACTAAGGTTCTGCTATAAGGCTTGATTTGGAGGTCAAATAAGGTATTTTTTTCTCATTTAGAATGAATTCTGTATAATAAGCTGAAAAGAAGATGAATACATCTGAATCCCACAGTTCTCAAAATATCACCTTCTGAAATCTAAAGCAAAATAAGGCCACTGGTGATCCCAGTTTAAAAACACTCCAGTTTAAGTTTCCTTAAATTAGTTCCTTGGAGCAGACCTGGAGCTGGCAGTCAGGTGTCCAACCAAGGCTACAGAAAGAAGGCCACGGAGATGTGGCTGCCACTCCATGGTCACAGGCTGGCCATGCCAGAGAGATGACAGTGCTGCATCCCCCAAGTGACACCTGATGAGACCAAGTTGCCACTTTCTGTTTCATTGAGCCTTGAAACATTTCCTCATTCACTTGTTATTGAATGATGATTTTATTTTTCTCATCAGAAGTTGTGTCTATATAATGGTAAAACATTTGCTTTCTATAGTTGACAGAGAAAAGAACACAGTCAAATCTCCGGTTTGTTACATCAACCAAAGGAAGTCAGGGAAGTTAGTATTCACTGACCAAACCTACAACCTGGAGAAAATGTGCAAAAAAAAAGCACATCATGGGGAAGTATTAATAGACTAAACTCTGCCAGGAATCATTGCGTCTATTGGTGACTGGGAGGTGTTTTTATGAAAAGGAAACATAAAATGATTCACCGAAAGGCATGACACAGCATGGGGCAATGCCAAGTGTCAGGTCAGAGAAAGTGAAAACGTGACAGAGGAAAGAAGGCTCTGAGCCAGGGCAGAGGAATTCCAGAGACAATGTGATTCAACTCTAAGTGAATCAACCAACCTCACGTTGAGCTTTTGTCAACCACAGGTAAGCCAGTTGTACAAGTGTGCATGCAAAGGGGACCTCATGCCAACACATACACAAACACACACACATGCTCTTCAGGTTAAAAAAAGTTGATCTCAATGCAGAATAGGGATTACTTGAGGCTGGAAAGAGGCAGGGCGAACAGAAGAAGGCTGGATAACAGGTACCAAAATCATGTTCAATGGAAGAAATAAAATCTGGTATTCCATAGCAACATTATTATATCATTATGTAATAACAGCCCATTATGTATTTTATGCAGATTTAGAAGAGAGGAGTTTGAAGACTCCAAACATAAAGAAATGATAAGGAAGCAGGGCATGGTAGTGTATGCCTGTAATCCCAGCACTTGGGTGGCTGAGGCAGGAGGATTGCTGTGAGTTCAAGTCCAGCCGGGGCTACATAGTGAGTTCCAGGTCAGTCTCAACTACATACTGAGACCCTGTCTCAAAAATACCAAAAAAAAAATTTTTTTAAAAGGAAAAAAGAAATGATAAGGAAAGGAAAATTCTAATTACCCCAATTTGACCAGTATACATTGTATGCATATGTTGAAATATCACACTGCACACTATTAATTTGTACAATTACTGCATGTTAATAAGATTAGGTAAATTAATAAGCCAAGAAACAAAAAAAGAAGAAGAAAACAAGCAAACCAAAACCCTTTCAAGTGAAGAAGAAAGAAATGAGAATACCAAAGAGGTGGTATGGAGAGAGGTGCCTGCCCTCTGGCCTTCAGGATCTGAACAGGATAGGATGGCTCGTTGGGCGGGAGAATGGAGGAATCCAGATACACACTGGCTTGGCTGACCCCATCGCCACTGTCCCCAACTCATCACACCCCATAAAAACACTGTGCCTTGGACTGGGCTGTGGTTCTGTGGTAGAGCAGGTGCTCAGCGTGCTCCCTGGGGCCAATCCCTGAACAAAGCGCTGTTCCACTCATTGGTAGAACACTTGCATCCAGCTGTACTTGACAGTGACTTGCAGGTCAGGAGGAAAATGGCCCTCCCAGTGCCCAGGGTCTCTGTGAGCCAACAGTTGTCTGGGTTCAAGCTCAGTTTAAAAGAAGTCAACGACACAGATTGTCAGCTACTACATCCATCTACACACTAAGGGATCAACCTTGTTTGAAAAGAAAACAAAGGCTCTTTTTCCTGTTATTGTTGTTTTAAATTTAGGAGGCTTTGCTTTTGATGTAACATTAGCATAATGACCCTGAAAAAGAAAGGAAGGAAGGACACTTACCTGAAGGATGCAATTATCGATGTTACTTCGTTATCAGGATAATACTGTGTGATTGTATTATGTGCCCTTCGCAATTCCTTCCCATCTTTCCACCAGGAAACACTTTCAGTTTCCTGGTACACATTAGGTATATTGATGGAACAATTAAATTTGACATCTTTGTGTTCGGAAAGTATTATGTGTCCAATTGTGTGATTAAATGCAACGGGTGGTCGGAGCTTTGTGGCAGCAGGGGTGGCCTGGGGGATAGCCGTGTTTCCCGGATGTGGTCTTCCAGGCTGGGTGGGTGACAACATCGAAGCAGGCTGGTACCCACTGGTGTAAGGATAGGAAAATAGCCTGTGGTCTGCTTGCAGGCTTCTTGGGAATAGGTGGTAGGGCTTGGTTTCTTCCCTCATTTTGGCAATAGCTGCAAAACAGAACACCCGAGTCTTAGCCTTTAAATTCATGGTGGAAAGTTTTCCAAGTGGTAGGTCCTCAACTTGATAAGCCATGATGGGGGGAAGCAGAGATCCTTAGTGCCTCCAGAAAAATGAACAGAATCTAACACACATATCCAACACAGAGTACACTTGTTCACTTGTCTCCTCCTAAATGCTTAAGAAATAAATTTCCTACTTACTACCAATAAATGAATAACAAATGAAATTTAAAACTTGTAAATGGCAACTCCTCCCATGTCCTGCATACCCAACTCAATAGGAAGGCAACAGCAAAGGAAAACACAAGGCCGGTTTTCTTACCCTCTGCTCAGTCACATACTATGCCACACATTTGCCCACGAGTCTTGAAAAGGCTGCCTACTAGTCTCAGGGAGATAATTTACAATGTCTGTGTCCACGAAAAAATATGTCCCAGGCTTGGAGCTTCCAGTAAATCCCTTCCTGCTGGAATGAACCAGAACATGTTTTTATTTCAGCTGGCCCACAACTATTTCTAAAAATATAGTCTCACATTAGTTGTACTTTTAGCTGTGTGTGTACACGCATGCGTGTGTGCATAAGGAGTGGCTTTGAGTTATGCCAGAGTTGGTGAATAAGAACACAAGATACTGAGCTAACTGATACCTAACAGAGAGTTTTTGGCATACACGTTCAACCAAGCAGCTAAAACGCTAATGACAGGAGCGAGAGAACTGGGGCAGAAGGAAGGGGCCTGGGAATTTTTCCTCTAGTTTCCTCTGAGCCACATCGCCCTGGACGGTACAAGCGATGGTCAGGGCTTCCCCAGGAGCTCGCTGTCCAGCTTTCACCCTCTTCACAATGGCTCCTTCCAGCCCCTAAAGGGGTTGTGCCTTTGGGAATGAGGAGGGAGGGTGAACGTCAGTCAGGTGGAGGACAGGTGCCCTCACAGGGAGAACCCAGGACCAGCTGTGCTTAGCCAGAGGCCTGAGGCTGGATGGGAGTGAGGGTTACTGTGTTGTTGGTGGGGCGGGGGGTCAACCGGGGCTGAAAGCATTCATTTTCACCCCAAGGAGTGGAGATCAGGGGTCTTTCAGAAAATGACCCCCCAAAAGACGTGGCTTCAGACTTCCAGTGGAGCACTGTGGAGGGAACAAATGGCCGGAAGAACTTTCCCTGAAGTCCCCTTATTGACCAAAGCACCAGATCCACCAAAGAGGGACAGATTACCTTCAACCTTCCTGCTGAGAAAAAAAAATTAAGTGAGCTAGCACCACAGAAGAAGAGACTGAAAAAATCAAAATCACATCCAGACTAGTTTTGTTCCAGGCTGCTTGCTGTCTGTTTTCTGGGCTTGTTCTCCCTGCTAAAATTCACAACCCTGTGCTCCCTCTCCACCGGGTCACCGTCCTGCCTCCCTCTTCCCCCAGGACTTGGGTGTTCAGGCCTCACCCTTGTGGTCCTTCTTTGACGTTCATATTTTTATGACACCTGTGTTCTGGTACGTAAATAAATCTGAATGCTTTCTCTCCTGTTGTCTTGCCTGGTGGCACTTCGTGTCAGCTGACTCAGTTACTGGACCTTCTGAGGGAAGTTGCAACTTCCCTAGAACAGACAAGAACATCTTTACTTCTTCCCACCCATCAAGCTCTGCAAGACTCAGGAGTGTGGGATTTTGCCCAAACAACCATTTTTCCCTTTATATGTATATCCCTCTCTCAGAAGGCACAAAGTGGAGTGGGAGAAACAAATAATATTTTCACTGGTTTGTTTAATTTACTAACAAGAGTTTTCCACTTATAAAGTTAATACAAGTTTGTCGTTAACAAAAATTCAAACACATACTGAAGCACAGACAGTAAAAAGTGGAGCCTGCTGTATAATCCCGACCCCACAAGACGACCTCTCATTACAACTTGGGGTCCAACCCACAGTTTGTAGGAGCCAAGGTGCTAAATCGTGGGGGGAGTCACCCAAGCAGGGGACATCCCTGTAGTCAGGAAACAGGTAAATTCACCCTTCAACTATTCTTTGCATAGCTTGCGACACAACAACCTTGGGTTCTTGAAAAGTGTGTCAAATGATTTAAAGGCCAACAAATATTTATGTAGCACCCGTTGCATTCCAGATTTTCCTCAATAATCCAACAGGAGAAAGGAAGGGGCAGAATCACAGAGGGCCTCAGGAGTTAAGGGGGAGACAGGAAATAATTACCTGGGAAAAGGAAGGCCTAATGGTTTGAATGTCTCTCCCCAAAGTCCATGCATTAAACAAAGTCCTCAAATTCGTATGCTGATTGTGTCAGCTGGTGGGGCCTTGAGGAGGGAAATAGGATCAGAGGAGGGCATGTGCCTAGGTCCCTGTTAGGTGGCATTTGTTAGGAGAGAGATCTTGCTCTGTTTCCGCATACAATACATCTCCCACATTATGGTGTAGCACATGGCCCTGGCCAGGTCTTGGCACCATGCTCTTGGACTTCCCAGCCTCCAGAATGTGAGACAAATAAACTACCATTCTTTTAAATTATTGGCCTTAGGCGTTTTGTTACAACAACGGGCAATGCACTAAGACGGGAGGGAAGCTGTCCTGAAGCCTCAGGGAGGCCATCCTTTCCTCCCTCCCCATAGTTAACATCCCAGGGTCAGGTCTGGATCCTCCTCTTCAGAACACCTCTTGTGATTACTCATTATTTCTTTCACCTTCCTGCTCTGAAAGCCCCATCAGACCTACTACCATCAGCATAGACAGTTCAAAGGAGGAACTCAAAGTGAAAGTTTGTTGAGTGAGAAAGTAAAAGCAAGGATTTGAGAGGGGTGAGGAAAGGTACGGTTTCTAGAGGAGAGGAAGCAGGAAATTGGAGAGAAAGGCAACAGTCCTGTGAGTTTGGGAAGGGCAACTGAGTTGTAGAGTAGACTCCTCTGCTAGGACAATGGAAGACAAAGTGAAATTAGGCCGAATGTAAAGTCAAGAAGCGAGCGGAGACAAGAGTTCCTGGGAGCAGATCACAGCTCTGCTTGATGAAGGGCATCTGGCACCACGGTCTGGCTGAGTGGAAGGAAGAAGAGCAGAAGCCAGAGGTCAGGAAGAGAAACCTACAAGGAAGATGCTGAAGACCTAACTGCCGAAGTGGGCTAGGAGTAGGAGATGCAGGAGTCAGCGGAGGGGCTCACAGCAACAGCATCCTCATTCCAGCCAGCATAACAGAAGGTCAACCTGACACCAGGCATCAAGGCAGGTGAAACCCTGACACGAGAGAGAGATCCCAGGAGGGAACAAAGGTTGGCCGGAAGCTGCTGTGGTGGTTTCTCACAGACACCATGGGATGAGAGGGAGGTACTCTACATGCTGCCGTTAGGAATGAAGCAGATATTGCTAAGTCCGGCTCACAGTAATGACTCAACATGTTTTTATTATTTTCTCTTTTAATTGTGAGCGCTTAAAAACATACCATTGTCCAACACTGGAGCACTATGATCTGCACGCGTTGGTACTGAAGGCTGGAGCCCTATGCATTGTTGGTGAGATTCACACTGCAAAACTTCAGGGGTACTGTCATTCACTGTCATCTGTATAAATGGTGCTCTAGAGTGTGCAATGCACAGCTCACTATGGAAAATGATGGGAAGGGTCAAAACCAAAACCATTCCCATTTTGGGACCCCAGGGTCAGGGCAAAGACAAATTATAACATACATCTTAAGCTTCCAGGTTTTCACTGTTTCAGCACTTGGATTCTGTAATGCACCTTACTTTCTTTAGCTCCCACAGACCGAGAACATTTTCCAAGTTATTTTGGAGGGCACGACGATGAGTGACGAGATCAGACAAATAGACTTGGTCATGTAGCAAAACTTTATCAATTGTTATTATCATGTTCCTGTTATCTCAACAACAAAAGCAAGTGTTGTGGGCCTGTTTGCTGATGACCATTTTGGAGACACTTTTCAAAATTTGTTTAGTCAGTTTGAGAGATGTATTAAAAACCCACATCACTGACTTCATGTAAACTTGGTTCTTTGGAGACAGGACATGTGGAAGAGTGGACTATCTCTTGTTGTAATTTGGGTGGAATGCACAAAAAATTGTGCCCAGCAAGCATTACCTTGATTCCAAAACCAGAGAAAGAGCCATCTAAAAAAGAGAGCTACAGGTCAATCTCTCTAATTCAAAAATCCTCAATAAGCTACTAACAAACAGAATGCAGCACATCATCAAAAAGATTATGCACCATGACCAAGTAGGATTCACCCAGGGATGCAGGGATGGCGCAATATATTCAAATCAATAAATGTAATACACTATATTAACAGTGCCAAGGACAAAAACTATATTATCATCTCAACAGATGCAGAAAAACCATCTATGTTGACAAAGTCCAACATCCATTTGTGATAAAACCCTCCAGAAAATTGGAACAGATGGTCTTTAGCTCAATCTGAACAGCCAACATCATATTAAATAATTAAAAACTGAAAGACTTCACTCTAAAATCAGGAACAAAGCTGGGTGTGGTGGCGCATGCCTGTATTCCCAGGACTCGGGAGGTTGAGGCAGGAGGATAGCTGTGAGTTCAAGACCAGCCTGGGCTACATGGTGAGTTCCCGGTCAGTCTCAACTATATAGTGAGATCCTGCTTCAAAAAACAAAACAAAACAAAACAAAAATAAAATCAGGAACAAGACAAGGATGTCCACTATCACCACTCTTATTTAATAGAGTCTGGAAACATTGGCCAGAACATTTAGACAAGAAAAAGAGATAAAAGGAATAAGGATAGGAAAGAAAGAAGTTAAACTACCATTTCCAGATGACATGATATTCTACATAGAAGACCCCAAAAAATTTCCCAAAAGACTTCTAGATTTAATAACCAAATACAGTAGCGTAGCTGGATACAAAGTCAACTCAAAAATCAATAGCATTCCTGTATGCAAACAACAAATTCACTGAGAGAAAATGGTTAATTAGTTTAGTGTATGGAATAAAAAAAGAATTAAAAGTCTCATCCCATAGAAATATATGCACACCCATGTTTATAGAGCACAGTTTGTAATGGCTAAATCTTGGAAACAGTCCAAATGCCCATCAGCTGAGGGATGGATAAAGAAGATGTGGTTTTTTTATACAATGGAGTACTACTTCGCCAAAAAGAAGAAAGAGCCTGAGACATTTCTAGCTAAATGGATGCACCCTGAGACCATACTCTTACGTGAAGTAAATCAGACACACATATTCAAATATTACATAGTTTCTCTGGAGTGAGAAAGTAGAAGTGGAATTAAGGACTAAAATTTATAATAGAAACTGTGAATAGGAAGAAAATGCTCAAATGGGAAGGGGGAAAAGGAAAGGGGAGGGAAAAAGCAAGGAAGGGAAAAGGAAAAAAGAATAGAAGGAAAAAGTGCAAACAAAGCTTTCAAAAATAAGGAGAGAAGAAGGGTTGAAGGGAGGAGAGGGAAAGGGAAAAAAAAGATATATCATGTACACATTTTATATGGGGAATGTTATGTATATCTAAGATGTACCAATAAGATTAAATTTCAAAAAAGAAATTGTCCCTTTCCCACTTCTTGTATACACATCGGCTGGCTTCCATTGCTGGGACAGAATACCTGAGGTAGACAGCACAAGGAGGAGAGGTTTATTCGGGGTCTGTTTCAGAGGTCTGAGCCCATGGCAGGTTGGCTCCAAGGCAGAAACAGCACAGTGGGGGGAAGCTGCTAACCTCACGGCAGCCAGAAAGCAGAGCAAGCAAGGGGCCAGGGAGGAAGGGGCCGGGGGTCAGAAATAACCACCAAGGCCAGGCCCCCATGGCACACCCAGAAACACCCCAAAGTGTACTTTATGAATCTCTGACATGCCAAGTTGCCAGTCGAGATTAACATCACATCCCTTCTTCCCAGGCTGTTCTGTTGCACGGACTGTGTAAGCAGCTAAAGTGGGAAGTTTGACTTTTCACAGTAAGTGCTGCTAAGTAGCTTTGGGTACTTATGCAGCCCCAAGCATGGATGCCCAGCTGTTCCAGCAGCTGCAACTGCCAACTCAGAGGCCATTCAGTCCCATCGAGTTGCAGAGCTGGGCAGGGGATGACAGCCTACCATATGCTTCCTGTTTGCAAGCACCATTCAGCCACTGACTAGATTCCAAATCTCAGCTTCTTAAAGTCGGGTATTTTGTCCCATCACTTCCCTCCAGTGCCCAGCAGAGGGAGAGGCCTACAGGACACAATCAACAATCATCCAATGAGTAACTGGCTGGGACAGCTCTGCTGCCTGGTGAACCTGCCCAGTGGTCCCCACCTTCAGGTGCCGTGTGCCACCAGCCTGCTTCACAATCTCATGGACCTGGAAAGTAGGGGCGCCCAGGGACAGCAAGAGTGAGCCTCAAGGGCCAGCCTGGGAGACACGCTCCTTCTCAGGGAGCTCTCTGAAGTTCAGCCTCAACATCAGGAGACTCAAAGGCAGCTGCAAGAGTGAGGAACCAGCCTGGTGCTGGCGGGGGTCTGCTTCCCACCACAAAGAGCACAAGTGGGCATGTGTGGGCGCGTGGAGTGTCAGCAGGCTGCCAGGACTGTGTGCTGTGCCTGGGCATGTGGAAGTTTTTGTGTGGCCTCTCTATGGGAGGGATTTGAGCAAGCAGCTCCACTGTGATTAGGAGGAGAAAGGTGTCCTCCCGGTGGGGGGTGGTGGCATTAGTAGGTTACACACAGGCCTGTGTCCCTCTTTGCTCCCCAGGAGGAAGGGCTGGGCTGGTGGATTGTCATACCACTCAGGGAAGGGTGGCTTCCTTGCTACCCAGATTAGGGACAGGAACAAAAATGTTCTGCTTGGTATAGTTTGAATTTATGCAACTCAAAGGCTTCTGCACTGATAAAGAGGAGTAAATACTTTTAGTGAGAGGGAAAAAGTATCCTTCAACCTGAAATCACTGGACCTGACAGACAGTACTAACTTGTACCTGGTAATCATTAATTTCACTGTAGCAAACGACCTCAGACTGCTTTAAAAAGGGTAATGCCATCTGTGAGATGAAAGGGACTCCTGGGCTGTTCATGTGCACAGGCAGAGCGATGCCCTGCAAGGGACGATGCTGACCTTGAGTCAAAGCTGCAGAGAATGTGGCTGGGGTTTAGGGCAAAGGAAGGAGGGTAAGGGGTCAGGGGCCCATACGGTGCAAGAGGTTACAGCTGTAGGGCAGCACAGAAAGCTCCAGAGAGAAAGGAAGTGGCCAATCAAGCATGGTATTGGCAGGGTCAGACTTTGCATATGGGCCCCAGCCAGCAATTTACACTGATTGTGTGACATATGAAGCCAGTGGGAACAAGGTCCACAGAGTTCACCAGGCTTTGCTCAGGACAAAGGAATAGCTCTGGATAGGTAAAAGGGCCTCCGCAGACCCGGCAGGCTAGTCAACCCACTGGCAGGGTCTCAAGAGGCTTATACCTCTGAGTAGAACATAAAGGCTTATTGGGGAGACCACCCTGCTGCCCTGGCCCCCACATATTCCTTTTTTCTCTAATTAAAAACATAATAATCAAGCAAATGTGCCCCTCTCCTGGGCCTTGAGCACATTCTTCAGCAAGGGCCTCACAATCAGACCCAGCCCTCATGGGTATGTGGCTTTTTCGTGGCGAAGGGCTTTGCACAAGAAGCTTTCCAAGCAGCCTGTAATCCTCAGCTCCTTCAGGAGGAATGGGGCAGGCACTAACGCAACCAGGAAGAACACTGCAGAATGGGATCGAGACAGTGTCAGCCTCTTCCACTGCTCCCACCATGCTCCCAAGCCCTGCAGACTCTCACAGGAAAAATTTGTAAACCTCTGATGCTTTGGTCCCACCTAGAGATTTGAGTTCATGGATCTGGAGGGCAGCTTGGATACCAGGATTTTAAAAAAGTCTTCTCTGGTGATTCTAATGTGTAGCCAGGGTCAGATACCTGCTCTAGCAAAGGGAGGTGGAGGCGTAAATCACCCTGCTTTGGGGTGCTGTCCCATGGGTCTGGAAGGCCAGGTTTGCCTGCATGTGCCTTGGGAGATGGGGGCTGCAGCAGGAGGAGGTGAGAACAAAGACTCTGCAATCACAAGGGCAGCTTTACCCCAGCTCAGCCACACATCACCATGTGCAGATCATCGATCCATCCAGTCAGTCCCCTCCGGACAAGGAGATAGTTAACACCTCCTTCTCTCATGGATGGGAAGAGAACACTGCAGGTAAAACACTGTGCAGGATCCAGCAGGTGCAGACATGCAGTGAATGGTAGTGATTGTTTCCCTACCAGAAAACACCTGATCTGTCTGGATTCAAAGGTGCAGCTAGTCATGCCTGGATGGGCTAGGCCAGACATATGGAACCAATTATGCTGGCTGAGCCCCTAGACGTGAAATACAAACTTAGTGTTGACTTAACCAAGAGTTTCCTTCTCATTCCTCTGTGGCAAAATGCAAAGTGTCACAGAAAGGCTTTGAGGCAACACTTTCTGGCCAGGGTCATGAAACAGCGTTTCCCTCCAGAGGTCTGGGGTTGATTCTCCTCCACAGTCCAGATGTGGCTTCACAAGACCCAGGGGAGACTCTCGGTCTCCAAGTCTAACTCTTTCATCGTGGTGCCCCCAAGACATGCCCTGCAGCCCACTGATTCCTGAGTTCCTATGACAGAAAAGCCATTCTTTAAAGAAAAAAAAGGCATTTCCTTATAAAATGTGGCTATCTCTGGAAGACCAAACACTTGAGTTCATGAATAGTTTGCTAAAGTCTTTCCTAAATGATGGAGGGTAAGAAATCTCTAAAAACAAGAGTAGATATACTCTTCCCCATTTTCCCCACTGAATATACTTAAACAAACTGGACATTACATAGAAAATGAACTTTGGGGGCAGGGTACTGGGTACTGAACCCAGAGCCTTTGCACTGAGCTACATCCCCAGCTCCTCTGTAAAATTTTGAGACAGGGTCTCATTAAGTTAGTAAGGTGTTCAGACTGGGCTCAAATCTGCAATCCTCCTTCCAGAGTTTGGGGTTTATAGGTGTGCACCATCATGCCTGTCTAAAAACAAACATTTTAAAAAATCTGAAAGACAGAGTAGTCGAAATAATCAGACAGAAAATAGCAGGGTGGTTGCAAGGGCTTATGTGGAGAGGGACTGGAGTTGTTATTTAATGGGTAGAGAGTTTCCGTTTTAAGAGATGAAATGGATGGTGGTGGTGGCTGCACAACATCATAGGGGTACTTAATTCCTCTGAGCTGTGCTGTAAACATGGTTAGGGTGGTAAACATTATGTTATATGTATGCATTAAATAAGCAGTGAAGCACCACCCTTCATCCACACTGGGGTGGAATCAGAGACCAGAAAGACCTAAGAGCTTTCATTGCAAACCAGCAGAGCCATCCCTCCCCTCCCCAGTGTCAGATGGAACAAGTAATGAGGTGTTGCTCAGCTTCCCATCAAGGAAGGCCTGGGGGATCAAAGGGCTTCCGCCTCTCCGCCTCCCAGGGAAGATGTAGAACTGTTCCCTCACCAGGCAGCAACTGGACAGTAGCCTCTGTCTCCAGCCAGAGCAGTTCAGAGAAAACCAGGGAAAAAAATAAGACCCAGAGGCATATAACATAACACCCACATGTCTAGATTTCAACAAAAAAAGTCATAGCTCAAAGCAAACAAAATGCCAACACCAAGATGATGGAATTACCTGAAAAAAACCTTTAAAGATGCAATCACAAAAATTCTGCAAGGAGTACTCATAAACGTGCTTGAAACACATCCAAAAATAGAGAACCTCAGCAAAGAAGTAGAAAATCTCAGTCAATAAACAGAAGATATAAAAACCAGATGGGAATTTTGGAACTCAAAAATAGAAAAACCAAAATAAAACACTCACTGCATTGGCTGGGGATTTAGCTCAGTGGTTCGGCCGCCTGCCTCATAAGCACAAGGATCCAAGTTTGATCCCGCGTAACAAACAAACAAACAAACAAAAACTCACTCTATGGGTTCAACAGAAGAAGGAGGCTGAAGAGAAAGAAGTCTGTGTACTGGAAAATGGAACAATAGAAAATTATCCAATTTGAACAAAGAAGTTAGAAAAGAAGACCAGAAAACAGACAAACAGATAGACAAGTTTCTGGGGCTGTGGGATTATTCCTAAAGCTCTACAAGTCCTGGTACTGTCACCCTGAAAGGGGAGGACGAAGAGGCTGGGGCTGAGAGTGAAGGAGAAATCATGGCTGGATGCCCCCAAATCTATCAAGACATCAACTTGCAGACTCAAGAATCCCAAGCAACAACCATTCTAATGCATAAAACAATGAAGTGTGAGATATAAGGAAGGAGGGAAAACAGCTAACCATACTCTTAAGTGAAATAAATAGGAAGCACATGTATAAATACCGAATAGCTTCTCTGGTGTGAAAAACTAAAAGTGTAAATAAGGATCAAAATGCATAATTGAATGTGAAATGTACCATTCTAATGCATAAAACAATGAAGTGTGAGATATAAGGAAGGAGGGAAAACAGCTAACCATACTCTTAAGTGAAATAAATAGGAAGCACATGTATAAATAGAGAATAGCTTCTCTGGTGTGAAAAACTAAAAGTGTAAATAAGGATCAAAATGCATAATTGATAATGTGAAATGGGAAGAAAATGTCTAAAGGTGCAGGGGAAGTGAGGGATTAGGGGAAAGGAAAGAAGGGAAAAGAAAAAATATGAGAAATAGCAAAACATGGAAAAAAAGTCTTTGTAAATAGGGAAGGGTGGAGGGGATGAAGGGAGGGCACAGGAATGGGGAAAAATAAGAACCAAGGTACATCATGTAAAGGTACAAGATCCTAATGATGACTGTAACTGTATTGCATACATAAAATGTACCAATAAACTTAATAGAAAAAAAATCCGAAGCAACTTCAAATAGAGTCAGTCCTCCAAACACCAAGACACATCATCACCCAACTTCTGAAAATTAAAGACAATGAAAGCATTTTAGAAACCCCAAGACTTAAATGATACTCTATCTATAGGGAGAAAGCAACTGAAAAGTGGTGAATTTCTCCTTAGAAACCACAAAGGACAAAAAGGGGAGGGGCACATGCTTCTCAAGTGCCAAAATAAAACAACTGTCAACTCAAAATGTGTGGTGGCACATGTATGTAATCTCACCTGAGAGGCTGAGGCAGGAGGAGTTCACAGGCAGTCTGGGCTACATAGCACATTCAAGGGTGCCCTGGACTACACAGAGGGATCCCACCTCCAAAACTCAACCCACTCCCCACCCCCAAGGAAGAGATAAAGGAAATTGCCTGAACAGATAGGAAGCAATAAAAGAATAAAGTGTGAGTTATAAGGAAGGAGGGAAAACAGCTAAAATATTAAAAAGCAATAGAAGTTCTCCTCCTGAGTTTTCTAAATTGTGTCTGATGGTTGAAGAAACACTGTAACACTGATGTAACACTGATGTAACACTGATGTGGCTCTACATTAGAAGATGAAATGTAGAAGACAATTACATTATACATGAAGGGATAAAGGGATTTAAAAGGAGGTGGAGATTCTATATTTCATTTAAAATGGTAAAACACTGACTCCTGCAATTGCATTAAATGTAATAATCCAAACATACCTGCTAAACACACTGGCAAAGTGGATTTAAAAACATAACCAAACTATCCGCTATTTTTAAGAAATTCACTCCAAATATAATAATATAAGCAAACTAAAAGCAAAAGGATAGAAAAAGATGTATCATATACCCATCAAACATTATTATCTAGGGCTAGGAATTTAGCTCACTGACACTGCACCTGCCTCGCAAGCACAAGGTCCTGAGTTCGATTCCCCAATATCCCCCCCAAAACCATTATTAACAGATAAAGGAGATTTCAGAGGCACATTATATAATGATCAAAGAGGCACTCCATCAAGAAGACATACTCTGGATTCTCTTCAGTTCGTATAAATCTTTTGCCTTTTACTAAAGAAGACATAGAAATCTTAAATAAGCATGGACCCAAGCAAAGAACTGCAAAACACGTAAGCAAAAACCGAAATAAGCACACAAATCAGCAACTATAGCTGAAGACTCTAACCCCTCTCTCTCTACAATCACAGAATAACTAGAAAACTGAGGACATGAAAGAACTCAACAGTGTGGCCAGGGAAAATAATCTATATTTATGTAGCACGCCACCCAACAGCACAGAATATGCACTCCTTCCAAATGATCACAAGAAACGAACAAAAATAAGCCATATCTTGGGCCATATAACAAATCTTAACATATTTAAAAGAAATGAAGATAACTAGAAAATAATAACAGAAAGGTAAAATGAAATTCTCCAAATATTTGTAAAATAAACTTCTAAATAATCCATGGATCAAAGAAATCTCTAGGAGAAGTTTTTAAAAATACATTGAACTGAATGAAAATAAAAATACAACATATTAACACGTATGGTATACAGCTACAATAGTATTAAGGGGGAAGCTATAGTACTAAATGAAGACATTAGAGAAGATACGAAATCTCAGATCATTTATCTAAACTCAGAACATACAAGAATAAAACAAACCCAAAACAAGCAAAAGGAAGAAAATAAATATAAGACATAGAATTGAAAAACAGTAGGGAACAATGAAACAGAGCTAATCAACACAATTGACAGGTTTCTAGAAAGACTGACAAGGAAAAAAAGAAGACAAAAATTACCAATATCAAGAATGAGAAGGAGCTCTCATGCAAGCCCGTAGACATCCAAAGGATAAGTGAATAATAGCCAGGCACGGTGGTGCACACCTGTAACCCCTACACTCTGGGTGGCTGATGCAGGAGGCCTGCCAGTCTGGGCAGTTTAGTAACATAGCAAGACCATGTCTCAAAATAAAAAAATAAAAAAAGAGGGGCCAGGGATTTAGCTCAGTGGTGCCGCTGCCTGCCTTGCAAGTGCAAGGACTGGAGTTCGATCCCTGGTACCAAAAAATAAAAATTAAAATAAAAAATAGAAAAAAAAAGGGCGGGGGATGTAGATCAGTGAGAAGGACCTGGGTTCAATTCCCAGCAATGCGCGCGCGCGCGCACACACACACACACACACACACACACACACACACAGATGGATACTATGAATAACTAAACACACAAATCTAGCACCATGGTGGAAATGGACTAAATCCCTAAAAAACTACCACATCTTAATATGAAACAGATAATTCAAATAACCCTATAACTATTAAGGAAGTTCAATTCATAATTTAAAAATCTCCCCCAAAACAAATCTGGCCCAGATGGTCCCATTGAAGAATGACTCCAAATGCTCAAAGAAAAACCATCACCAAATCCACACCTATCTCTTTTCAAAACTGAGAGACAGCACTTCCCATTATGACTTAGGAGGGTTGAACTTTACAGTGAGGGAAAAGGGACACACACCTGTGCTAACTCAGATGTTGATTTCTCCCAGGACAGCAAGAGGCAGCATGATCCTCTTTCAAGAGGCACGGCAGCTCCCGAGGGTCCCACATTCTCAGCTCTCTGTGGGCATCCAGGTGATTAAATGCATTCCCAATCAATAATATTTTCAACTTTTTTTTTTTACCAGGTATATTTTCAACTTATGATCAATTTATCTTTGTATAAACCCCATCTAAATCATGGGGCATCCGGTTGTTCAGAGTCTTCAGCAGTTCAAGAGGCACAGGCCCAGCACCTGCACACACTCCCTCTCTCATCCTGGTAAGACAGCAGCTGTCCCCAGTACCAAAGGAGGACCCAAGGCTCACAGGTGCCGAGTGACTTGCCCAGCTCTAGCTGGCTTCTCACAGTGCCCGCCTCTGTCACCCTGCCATCCATGTGGCTCCCAGCTCCTGAGCCCCCGCTGATGTTGAGGGTGAAGCACATCAAGGGCAATCATGTATGAGTGAACCAGCTCAGCAGGACCCAGGTGGCGCCCAGGTGGCACAGACCAGTGCCTCCTGCCCTCAGGAGTATGACTGAGGCTGCCCAGGCCCCATGGGAGGACATTCTTGGTCCAGACAGCCTGCAGCCACAACTGGTCTCTCCACCTTCAGGAGGATGAACTGCACCTGAGTGACAACTGAGCATTTCTGCCCTGACCACACAGGTTATGGAGACATGCAGACAGGGGTTATCTTATTAACACAGTATTGCCAGGTATACTGGTCAGAACCCATCAAACTCCACCCTTAAATGGGGCATGGTGACACACACCTGTAATCCCAACATTCAAGAGGCTGAGACAGAAGGATCACCATGAGTATGAGGCCAGACTGGGCTACATAGTGAGTTCAAGACCAGCCTTAACTATAACTTGTCTCAAGAAACAATCAAACACGGCTAGGGCACCACACCTGTCTGGCAAGCCCAGGGTCCTGATTTCCAGTACAAAAAAAAAAAAAAAAAAAAAAAAAAAAGAAGAAGAAGAAAGAAAGAAGGAAGAAAGGGAAAGAGAAAAGAAACAACCAAACAAAAACTCCACACTTAAAATCTGTGCATTCTATTACAACCAGTAAAGATTCTATAAGGAAAATATTAAGAAGAATGTTCATGTCAACAATGCTCCTGATTTTTAAAAAATGAGGAAAACCTCAGTGCCCATTAGGAAGAGATGGGGCAGCTGTGTGGTGGCTCCCACCTGTGTCGCTGTGACGCCTCATGGCTCAGGTGGGGGTCGTGGAGTGCAAGGGCTCATGGAAGAGCACAGGTGGCTTAGTGCTCCAGGTGGGGCTGAGCAGAAGGGTTGGTCACTGGGGCATGACCTGGAAGAGCCATCTCCCTCCCTGCCTCCTCCCTTTGCTCTCTGCTTCCTGGTTGCTATGAGGTGAGCAGCTTTCCTCCACACAGACCCTTCATGCTAGTCTGCCTTGAAGCCGGCTGGTTACGGGCAGAAAATGTGAGCCAAACCAATCCTCCTTTAAGTTGTGGGTGTTGGGTATTTATCCCAGTGACAGCAAAATGACTAGGACACCTGTGATCCTAGCACTCTAGGAGGCTGAGGTAGGAGGATTCCAAGTGTAAGCCTAGCCTGAGTAACATGGTAAGACTCAAAATTAAAACCAAAAAATAGAGCTGGGGATGTAACTCTGTGTGAAGGCCCTGGGTTCAATCCCCAACATTGAAAAAAAAAAAGACTGGATAAATAAAGCCATAGTATATTTATATATTTGCCCATGAAGTTAAGTGAACCAATGCTACACTTTTCAACCTAAATGAATCTAGTGAACAGAGTGAAAAAACAAGTTGAAGAAGAAAGCTCCTTTTCTACTAAAATTTAATATGTGCTTGCCAGAGGTGGCTAGCACCCTGCTCCATATCCATTCCCCTGCAGGGTGGCAAACTTCTCAGCTTATACACTGGATCTGCTCCTCTTCCCAGCAAATGCAACCAGGGAAACGTGAGCAGAAGTCCACAGCATGGAGCTTCACATAGAACTGTCTCCTTCTTCAAAAGGACCAACTCAGCTGATATGAAACCATTTGTTGTCCTGACTTCTTTTTGCCTGGAACACAAATGAAATGTCTGGAGATGCAGCAGCCACCTTGAGTGAACTCTAAAACCGTTGGCAGAGGAGGGCAGAGTTCACTGCCAGGCCCCTGATTCCATCAGGGAGCCACTGTCTAACCTGGCCTTGTTAAGCCACTAGTGAGGTTTCCTGATGTATGAAAGCAAATGTAAGCCCTAAATGACATGAACAAAGTGATACTGTAGAGCGGCACCAGTACAGCCACGTGTAGCCAAAGGGTAGAGGGCTACTGAGGAGTGAAAACTGGTGTCGGGCAGGGTGAGGGGGTGTGACAGAGAGGGAGTAATCTGACATCAGACTTCTTTGCTGAGTGGGTCTTTTTACCAGGTACAGCCTTTTGTACATCCCAAATATTTTATAGCAAGCGCTGAGTATAAAGGATGAAGAGCAGTGAGAGAGAGAGAGAGAGAGAGAGAGAGAGAGAG
>NW_022900921.1:39559498-39567380 GCF_012274545.1 Fukomys damarensis
GAGAGAGAGAGAGAGAGAGAGAGAGAGAGAGGAAAAAAACTAATTGTTAAAAGAGAAAGTTAGGCCTTGGTATTTTCCAGTTGGTCCCCCATTAGACAATGGCATCACTGCCTGGGCTGGCTTAGGTAAGAAACTGTGCCCTCTGCCCTCCCTCAGTTCCTAAAACCACCAGGGCACCTCACTGAGTAGCAACTAGCCCTCAGTTCTCACCCTGGTCTGAGACCTTCCTTGGATTAGCATAGCTATCTTATTTCTACCCTTGACAGCCAGCGTTGGCCAAAAACCCTTCCTGCGGCAGGAGGAGAGGAGACAACTCCCAGTCTCCCCCAAGTACCAGACATCAGACACGCTGGCTGTGGTGTTGAGGCAACACAGGTGTCCTGGAAGCAGGGCCACATCCTGCGGAGTGAGCCCACAGGTCCCAGGTGGGGCCAGGCTTCTGGGTTTTGAAGAGGCTTTGTAGGTAAGTGTAAAGCCCCTGCCCCGGGGTAACTGTCCTTCTCCTTCTCCTCCCAGTGAAATACTAGGAGGACCACAGTCTAGAATATAAGGTACATTACAAAATGCTTTCTAACATTTCCAAACATAAAATTATGTCCTATGATTGGATTAATAGACTTTTAAAAATGATATTGTTCCTGGGACCCAGCATGTAGCTCAGTGGGTAGAACTCTTGCCTCAAATTCAGGGCATCTTGAATTTGATTCCCAGCTTCCCCTTCCAATTAAAAAAAAATTTTTTTTTCATTCTCCCCAGAGCCTGACAATTCTGTTCTCCTTGGAGGCCAGGCCCACTCCCTACATTCCAGGAAGGCTTTGTCCATCTCCTTGCCTCCCAGAACCCGAGTCCCTGCTTCCAGCAGATTTGACAGGAGCTTATAAACTGTTGGGTGCAGTATTTTCGGAAGGACAGTTCTGTATTTTTAGACCATTTTATTGCTCCAGAGAGGGGCGGAGGGGACACTTCACTGGGAGCATAGACAGCAGCTGGCAAAAGTGAAGAACCTATTGGCCTGACTCATGTAAAGACACTCTCTGCACCCAGCCTCTGTCCAGCTTCAGGCTGACACTTAACATTGTGTGCATCCAGAACCCGGGCAGGGCTCGGGGTACTCTATCCAGGCCATCATTGTGAGCAAGTGTCCCACTCCTCCATTCCCCTTCAGGTCTGACAAATGAAGTCTCAGGATTTTGGAAAGATAAAGTACCACATTCCAGCTGTCTCTGCAAATTAACATCAAAAATGGTATGAGAACTTACATCTTTGGTCTCCCAAAGTGGTTATGTTTCTTAACTAACACTACATCTAATGAGCTCCTTTCATTCCCTTTCTTGTTTTTTGTTACAAAACTTACACCAAATATTGTTTACGTCCACACAAATAGCGTGCAGAGTTGTCAAAAGGCTGAGGGCGTGTTTCACTTCCTGTGTGTAAGCAGCTTCCACTCTCTGGATACATGGAAAAGCGGCCTTGGGACAGAGCTCACGCAGAGAGGCAGCCCGGGGAGCAACTTCCAGTGGGTTTGAGTCTCCCTCCCAGCTCAGAAAGTCAGTTCTTGGTGAAAACTACTATTTTCAAAACTCTATCGAAGTCTAGCTTCTTTTAATAGCTTTAACAAGAAGCCCTTAAAGCTTCAGATAGCAAAACAATGCCTTCACCAAAATAAACAAGGCTTTCCTTTGTGGGTCTAGTGAGGGGCAAAACCACAGGGCAGGCAAATTCTAAAACATTTACTGTCCTCCAATGCTGCAGTAACCAGAGCCCCCAAAGAAAAAGAGATTTCCAGAGTAGGGGGCTCTGTCAGAAAGCATTTGCTTTATTCCATGCCAGCTGAGACCTGAGTGCCTAGGACAGGCCCTGCTGGAGAGGGCTAGGCAGGGAACATATCCAGTGTCGGTCACACTTGCTGGGCCATGGCCCACTGCACAGAAGCTAGGTATTTGGAGGGACCAACTGAGAAGATTTTGGAAGAGGCTGACTAAGGACAAGGAGAAATATACAAGCATGAGACGGACTGCCACAAAACCCATGCAATGAGCTTATGAGGTAAAAATGTATTTTCTCCAAGCTGAAGTCCCTCAGATATCCTTAGTGTTTGATGTAAAACTTCTCACACATAAGCCTGGTGTAAACATAAAGCCAACATGTCTGTGTTTTCTCTTTCCTCTCCCTCTCCCGACTCTCCTACCCTGCCACCCGCAAGACTCATGGGAAATCCATTTTACCATTAGGTGAAGGAAGCGCTGGAGACGGATGAGGTAAGTAAGCAAGAAGGAAGAAATAACATACTTCAGAATCGAGTGTAGGTTTCTCAACGAAAAGTGGAAGATACGATCACCCTTTCTTTCTTTATCACTTTAAAACACTGCAGGTGACCTGGGCTGGAAGCTCAGAGCTTCACACTCTGCCACATCCACTGGATCCTGCCACGCAACAGCACCCAGAAAGTGGAATGGGGCTGCTCAGGTGCTGTCAGGGCCAAGGTGTGGGTCACAGGACACAGGAAGACCTGGGCCATCCTTATGGTTAAGAACCTTCCACCCAAGCTAGGCGTGAAGGGAGGCTGAGGCAGGAGGGTCACTGTGAATTCAAGGCCAGCCTAAACCACAAAGAGAGACCCTATCTCAAAGAAAACTAAAACAAACAAACAAACCTCCCACCCAGTACAACAGCCACAATTCCAGACAAAGAGAACTAAGTTACCCCAGAAAGTGCCTGGCTGGCAGATACTCTCAGTGTTCCCATTCTCCAAAAGGAACTGCAGATCTGAATGGAATACTCCATTCAGCCAGGCTGAGATGTCAGCTGTTCAGCAGGAGGCAGGAGGTCAAAAACAAGGAAAGGGTAATGAGAAGGAACAGGCTTATCTCCAGACAGAGGTTAGCACAAATGCCCCGCATCCAGGGAAGAGGAGCCAGGGCTTGGCCCGTGTCCCCAAGGGCTCAGCTATGCTACCACCAGGAGCGCCCTCAAGGCTCTCTGCCCTCTCAGTTCCTGCAAGCTTACCCTGCACTCTTGCACAGTGCAATGCTCATTTTCTCTTTGCTGTAGCAAAAAGACTTCATTTGGAAAAACTAGTTGGAGCTGGTAAAGAGGAAAGGGATGGCCTGCATGCTGACACTCAGAGAGCCAAGACCCAAACAAACACCAAACTGAACAAAACCCACAGCCACTGTGGAGTAGTTATGTGGGGAAGGTTGAGCAGGAAGTGGACTTCATTTCCATACCTTCCTGAGACTTGGACAGCACAGGCAGCTGTAGGGCGAGGTGTAGGGAGGGTAATGCCAGGCTTGGCCAGGAATTCCCAGGCCCTGCGTGGGTTCTGCTGGCCGAACTCCTAGGAAATAAAACCTCAAGTGCTTTTGTTTAGGAAAAAGGACTACTCCCAAATGTGACTTCAGAAATACAGAAGGGAACCACTGGTGATGATGGCTAATATTTTCCCTGCATTTTAGTTGTGCTAGTAGCTTATTTCATCCTTCCCAACAGTTCTATGAAATTGTCCCCCTGCACCAAAAATAAACCGGAAGTCCTGAGAGTTAACGCCCACCCAAGGCTCACAGATGCCAGAACAGTTAATGCTTTCATTGCAGAAGTGTGCATGGGGAACCCTCTTTTTCAAAAGTGTTTGTATTAATCAGCCTTCTTTGCAGTGTTGCATACCAACCAGAACCATGTGCTCTGGGTTAAGATTAAACTAGTGACCACCAGTCAAAGTCAAGGCACTCAGGGGATCTCATCCAAGGAAATATTAAAACTGTATTTTTTGTTACTCCCACCATCGTTTTTTGAATTTTTTCCTAGTTAGAATAGTTAAGGAGAATATAAATATGTTTGGGGTCTGTGTTATTCCAAAATCTAACTTCTTTCATTTTGTTTTGTGATCCCAGGGATCAAACTCAGGACCTTGCGCTTACAAAGCAGACATGGTGCCACTGAGCTAAATCCCTGGCCCAAACTCCAACTACTTTTAATTTCCTAACTTCTCTAGTAATGAAATCACTTGGGCACTCCAATGGGGGAAAAATGATTTTCTATCAATCAAGTCAAAAAGCATAAGGGTGAGAGCTGTAACAATTCTGTTTCTAGAAAAGCCAGTAGGAAGAAGCCCCGAAGAGATGTGCAGGGCCGAGTACAACAAAGGACAGTGGAGGAGAAGCCACTGAATTAATAAAGAGGAGCAGATCAAGTAATATGAAGCAACATTGGGAAACTGGACATAATGGGGAACAGCGGTGGCTGGGGTAAGGGCAGAGGGTGAAAGCGCTTTCAGGAAAACATCTGAGCTGAAATCCAAAGGAGTCAAGATGGGGGCCTGGGGGTTCCTGCGACAGGAACCAAGACCTTAGAATGAAGGCAAGCAGGTGGCTTGAGTAGCAGGGAAGGGGGAAATGACTAGAAATGACTCAAAGAGGGAAGGGAGACCCGGTGAATCTCTGCAAAAATGAAAGCTATCGGAGGATATTTTACAGGGACACAATTAAATTCATTTTCCATACTCTCAGCCCGATGAAGATGTGGAAAGTAGCTGCGACGTGTGTGTTCAAGGTCTCATCTCAGCTTTTCAACCTGTCAACCTGTTCCCAAGTCAGCAGGGCTGACCCCATTGCCCCTTCTCCCAGGAATGTCTGGAAATTAGTGCCAAAAATAAGACTAGGGTTGGGGTGCATATCTGTATTAGGGTGCTTGCCTAGCATTCATGAAGCCTTGGGTTTGAGCCTCAGGATCAAAACAATAAACAAAAGCCACCCAGATTTAAAAATTATTAATTTAAAAAAAATAACAGTGACCATCTCAATATTTTAAGAAAATGGGCCGGAAAAACTTTTAAAACTTCATTTGTTCATTAAAATATGCCCTGCTGGTTTGGCATGATGGCTCAAACCTGTAACCCCACACTCGGAAGGTTAAGGCAGAAGGACTGCAAGTTTTAAACTAGACTGGGCTTCATAGCATAAACTTGTCTTAAAAAAGAAAAAAAAATCCTCTCCTTATTTCCAAAAATTGTCCTATCCCCCCCAACCCCCAGAGTGCTAGGAGTTGAACCCAGGACCTTCACATTAAGCTACATCCTCAACCCTCTTCACCCCTTTTTAACTTTTTCTCTTTAAGGCACCCAAAACATATTGTACTGTGTTTTGTTGAACTCAGGGTCTTTGCACTGAGCTACATCCCAGCCCCCTTTTTATTTTTTTGAGACAATCTTACTAAGTCGCCCAGACTGGGCTCATACTTTTCATTCCTCCTCCCTCATACATATTGTACTGTGTTTTGTTGAACTCAGGGTCTTTGCACTGAGCTACATCCCAGCCCCCTTTGTATTTTTTTGAGACAATCTTACTAAGTCGCCCAGACTGGGCTCATACTTTCATTCCTCCTCCCTCGGCCTTCCAGAGTGTGCCACCCAAAGGGTTTTTGAGGCCCCTTGTAGCAAAGCTTACCAGTAACAACTCAAACTTCCCCCTGTGAAAATGTATACAAGATACTGGAACACATGTTACAGTATCAATTTGGAAGAGAAACATTAACATTAACCATTTTGCAAGCCCCATTTCCTCTAGGAGTGCAGCTTCACCATGGGCTCAGTCCTCAATATGCCTTGACTTTAACACATTTTCCTATTTTTGCCTTCTCCATCCTCTCTCTGGTCCCCTTTAGAGCCACCCTTCATCTCCATTTGCTACTCACTGGCGCCCCCATCAGAGACCCAGCAGAAAGGAAGAGTTGGAAAGCTTTGAAATGAACCTGCTTAAGCCGTTCCCCTCCCGCGTGCCTTCGTGAGATGGTGTTTATTATGTGTATGTTGGCGGTGGAGAGAATTTCTGGGTTATAGTGATGCTTACATTTTAACCACTTATCCATTTCTCTACAGTGTAGATTCTACATACTCACACCCTATCTCTACTATTTAATGGTCAGTAAATCACTCGGCCCCACAGTATGCAACATGAAAAACTCAAAACTAGACAAAAGAGTCTAATTTCTATTTTTAATCTCTTTACACAGCACTGTTGTTTCTCTGTGTTCTAATTCTCACAGTGAGATTCTCATCCCAAGGTTGAGGGTATACATAAGTCAGTGGTAGAGCATTTGCCTGACATGTACCAGGCCCTTAGAAAAATGAAATTTTATCCTGTAAGACTTTCACAAACTAAAACGAAACACAGATATCTCACAGGCACATTTCAGGATAAAAAGCAAAAGTTAGAGGAAAAACTGGAGAAACTTTTTCTTTTTCCTGCTGGGTGAATTTTAAGACTTATGATTACCTGACTACAGCTCCTTATGGGTCACAAAAGTTCTGTAGTACAGCTTTTTAAAAAATTAGGAAATAGGGAAGGGCAGAGGGGGTGAAGGGAGGGCAGGGGTATGGGGAAAAAATGAGAACCAAGATCTGTCATGTAAAGGTACAATGATGAATGTAACTGTACTGTAAACCTAAAAAGTACGAATAAACTCAATGAAAATAATTTAGGAATTAGAAACAAGCAAATTTTAAATATCATAAACAAAAAGTATAGTTCCTTTTACTTTTCTCACAATAGTTATGCACTCGCTATCTCCAAGAGTACGAATGACCATCACTGGTAGTAAAATACATCAGATTTTCACCAGATTATGAGAAATGGATCTGGCAGAGACGCTGAGAGATTTTTGAGGATTTGTTGATGACGAGGTGCAGAACAGAATGGCCTCAGTTCTTTGCTTGGTTTTGGCTCCATATTTGCTTCAAATTGCTTATGTTGCCTCAAATTATAAATTGCTTATGTAATTTAACGTGCACAAGGAGAATGCAGGTTTAAGAATTCCTCATTTGAATAACTAAACTTTAAAAGGAAAATCTTGAAAAAGAGTAAGTTGCTTGATTATAAACTGAACTTTCCTGGTATTTGTAAAAGACATCTTGGAGTATAAAAGTCAACTAGGTTCAGAATAAAGAGACAGAAACCATAGCTGAATAGAAGCAGAGGCCTTTCAGGGGAGGGAAAATGCCTAGTCCGTGTTCATTTAGTCCTTCCCTCACCTCCTGTTTATTTTTCTTTCGGGCAAAACCTGGTGAGTTTCTTCCAGTTGCCCTAAGTGCATCAGCCCACAACCTCAAATCTGTCCGAGCTATCGTGAGGAATGGAACCTAACCTCCTTGCCTTCTCTTACCAACCCTGGTGTCCTACCTGTAAACGTTCCTGACAACATCTGGGGGACTCGAGATAAAACCGAGGCTTTGCGCGGGAACAGCGGAGTCTATGCTGCCCTAACAGGACTAACAGACGGAAAAGCGATCCCCTCCCCGGCCCCGGGCCCCGCGTCCCTGAAGAAGAACGCGCACCGGGTGGAAGCCGCCTCCACGGCTCCTTGCCCTGGCCCCTGCCGATCGCGACACCGGGGCGGTGACAACGGAGCGACGACACCAGCTCCTTGGCTGGGCTCCGGTCCTTCGGGAAGCTGGGTCCGCGGAGCCACGAAATCCGGCCTGAGCGCGGCCCAACCTCGCAACAGGGGCCAGTGGAAAGTTCTTGGCTCATTCCATACCAGACCCGGGTCCTACTTTCCTCTGGGTCGGGTCCACCGGCTGGATCCCCCTCGTAGCTTCCGCCTCCAGCCGGGTGCTCTGGGGACACACGCTCGGTGGCTCGGTGGCTCGGTAGAGGCGCAGCGACTCGCGGGTGAGTGGGCTCTCCGCTCTCCACGCCCCGGCCCTGCTGGGGCTCAGGGATGTGTGCAAAGCTGTTCAGCACCCGGGCTGCCCCCGTCGGCGCTCCCACTCACCTCCACTCCGGAGCGCGGGAAGCAAAAGCCCCAGCAGCAGCCCCAGCGGGGCCGGCCCCATCGCGGGCTGGGGGCTGGAAGCGATCCGCAGACTGACGGTCGTCCCGAACTCGCG